>NC_140277.1:5835747-6030747 GCF_964030765.1 Micromesistius poutassou
TAACCTCAAGAAAGATGCCTAAGCCCTACCTGCTCGTTAATACCATTTATATAAATAATGCAACATTCACTGCATTCACCTTTGCATAAAAGCAAATAAATAGTCAATACCATTAATAGGCGGTATGACTTTAAATCTGTAACTATGTATAAAACTTCGGCCTGCATGGTGTTGCCTTCACAGATGAGAAGCCGGTGGGAATCGAGGACACCTTTCTGCTCTGTCCCGCGCCCGTCATAGAGGAAGTGGGAAGGTAAAGCACACTAACCTTCACCTTGGACATCACCTCCACCTCCTCCTCAGCTGCTACAGCTAAAGCCCCTTCACACTCCACTCTAGTTCAGCTGCTGCCGAAGGGCCACTGACTCAGTCTCCGCTCCGGAGACACTCCCTCTCCTCCATGTCTCCTTTTCTCAACACTGGAGTGGCATGCCTCCGCCTGCTGCTGTAAACAAGTTTGTCCTGTTGGAAACACGAGATTGGCGCCCTTGAGCAAATTGGATCCAAAGTCACTGCGTGTCTTGTGATCAATCAGTGTTTGTCACGTCTAACGAAGCCAGACACCAATCAGGAGGAGACAACAGTAGTCCAGGAACACCACTTAATGAGAGCCTCCTGGAGAAGGAGCGCCACACCAGCTTGACTCTGTGTGTGTGCGTGTGTGTTTGTGTGTGTGTGTGTGTGTGTGTGTGTGTGTGTGTGTGTGTGTGTGTGTGTGTGTGTGTGTGTGTGTGTGTGTGTGTGTGTGTGTGTGTGTGTGTGTGTGAGAGTGAGAGAGAGAGAGAGAGAGAGAGAGTGTGTGTGTGTGTGTGTGTGTTCGTCCATCCTTGTGTATGAGTGTGTGTCCATCCGTCCATCTGTGTGTGTGTGTGTCTGTTTCTGTGTCTGTCCATCTGTGTGTGCGTGTGTGTGTGTCTGTGTCTGTGGCCATCCATCTGTGTGTGGGTGTGTGATGGATAATAACTTATTTTTAGGACACTGACAGCAGAATATTTGATTACATTTTAGAGCATGATCAAGATACAGGGTAGGGAAGGGAAGATAGGATGGGAAGATACAGGCAGCAATTGACCAAGCAAACATTCAATGAAACAATGGGTGTGCATGATTCTTAAAGGGAAACTTTCACATCGTGGGTCATTCATACAAAGGAAACAAAGGTGAGGGGGAGTGACCATCGTGGAGAGTTCAGGATTGGCCATGGCTGAAGTCGGCCACGGCTGGAGAGTCCAAGTTGTTTGCAATACACTGTGGATGTGTGTGTAAGTGGAAATGTCTGCAAGGCTGCAAGCAAGGCTGCAAGACAGTTAGTTAAAGGAATCGACATAACAAAGAAGTCAGTCGATTGGCCTCAGTATCAGACTTGTATATATATATTACTTGTTGTATTTGTTGTTACAGTGGCAATGCAAAATGCAAACTAACCCCCTTCAATTAGAGAGAGGAAGGGAGGTATCTCTAGGTCCAAGGGGAATATATACACATTCAATTGACACATTCAGTAATTATATAAACAAGGGTTATATAATTTGTAAATAATTGCATATTTTAGTCACAATTAATATATTCACGTAACTTTGTGTGTGTGTTTCCATGTGTAGGTACCACACACCTTCCATGGGTAGGTGTGCGTTTCCGTGTGTTTGTGTGTGTCCCGACGACGCATTTGTTTGTGTGTATGTGCACGTGCGTGCAACCCAACATGGGTCTCTTTGCCATCAATGTCTGACAACATGTTGGTCCCAAAGTGTCGGGGCTGGTCCCGGGGCCCAGAGAGAGAGTGAGAGAGCTTCCTCCAGGGCTGGGCTGGAGGAGGCCGGGCTCCCTGCAACAGAAGTTAGTTTTACGGTGGAAGGAGACAGAGGGGAGCTCGGAGCCAGGCCAGGAGAGGAGTGAGGCCTGACAGGCCTTTCCCCCCACCCCCCCACCCAAGCCCCCCAAAGCCCACCATGCATAATTATACACCATGCCCGGCGGCCGCAGACGCCCCCCCCAGTCTCCATCTGTCTTGTGGCTGTCACTCAGATTCCCAGCCCCGGTTTGAGCTTGTCTTGTCCGCCAGTGAAACGAGTCATTGGCTGTCCTGAAGACGTGAGAACAGGGAGCTATTTTGTTTTCACACCACGGCCGTGGCTGGGCTGCTCTGTGGGCGCTGTGCCCTCTCCAGATATCCAAATTACGTTTCAGCTCAAATGACTGAGCTGAAACTCTAGTGAGATAAATGTCCCGGGTTTTCAGTCCACATGTGTCTAAGTACCCAGAAATACCTGGCTGTGTGTGTGTGTGTGTGTCTGTGTGTGTGTGTGCGTGTGTGTATGTGTGTGTGTGTGTGCGCGCTTCTTTGCGTGTGTGTGTGTGTGTGTATGTGTGTCGCAGCCTTCTGCTCTGGAGGACGGAGCATCATTAGCACCTCAATGGTGCCTGAAGGAGGCGTCCCGGCATGGAAGAGAACCAGGGACAGTCGGCACGTCCCCAAAGCCAGCCGCTGTGCATGCTGCTGGGGAGGAAATGAGCCGGTGAATGGCCGACAGGTCCATGGAGGAGGGCCGGGCAGCTGGCTCACGAGGCCCCTGTGTTCCAACGTAATGGATGGAGGAAGGAACAAACCCAGTGGGGAGAGCGACGCCAGTGCAGGAGATGGGTCGGCGTGGATCGCCTGGACAGGTGGCTGTGGCTTGGATTCCCTTGTAGTCCTAGGATCCATGTTCTGTGATGGTCTGCTGAATATGTTGGTATTCCCAGTGCCACCCCCCCCCCCCCCCCCCCCCCCCCCTTCGGCTGTCACTTTCTCAAGTCAGATCTGAATGTGGATTGGTGGATTGGTTGACACGATGGATGGCGTCAATATGTGTCACTGCTGCGTATTGTGTGTGTCACAACGGTGTTGTGTTGTTGAGCCCCCAAAGATACTGAGGTCCTCCACCCAAGCTGCCAGCTCAAAGCATGCCTCCACCACCAATCCACACACACACACACACACACACACACACACACACACACACACACACACACACACCTTACCCTACACACTCTCTTCTATCCTTCCAGCCTTGTCGCATACCATGAAGCCGCTACGGTTGCGATCACATAAATCTGTGTTGACTCAGGGAACCTTCCGGACGCAGCTACACACACACACACACACACACACACACACTCACACACACACGTGCACACCCGTGCGCTGGCTCTCATGGGGCAAAAGACAGATATAGTGGGCAGATTGATGATTGATAGGCGCTGAGATCTCTCGGTCGCCGAGGAAGGGATACGTCTGAGCTCCACCTACTTGTCTGCCCGCCTGCCTTCCAGAGGAAGAGGAGGAGGAGGAGGAGGAGAACAGGACAAGGAGGAGGAGGAGGAGGAGGAGGAGGACATACCATCTGGAGAAGAGGGAGGGAGCAGTGAGAGGACTGCCACCTGTATCTCTCGTTAGGAGCTGCCTCTTGTCGGCGAGAGTTACGAGTTACGACGGCGGCGGGGTGGGCGGGCGACAGGGGCGGAGCGGCCGAACAGTATGGCAGTGTTTCAGGAAGTCAGAGACAGAGAGGGGGAGTGGGGGAGGGCTATGTGGGAGTCCCTGGAGGGAGGAAGGCAGGAGGGACCTCCCACCACCACCACCCCCCCCCCCCCCAATCTCTCCACTTCCTCTTGCCTCCCCTGAGGACCCAGCTCAGGCTTCTCCTCCTCCCCCCCCCCGCCGCCCACCCACCCCTTCAAATTTCAGCGCTAACCTCAATGCCTTTCTTTCTCCACACACCCCACAGACCGCAACCGCAGCACAATCCCCCCTTTCTCCTCCCCCGTCAACCAGCCAGAACCTGCGACCCAATGATCTGCCTCTTCTCACTCTCATTCACAAAACTGGTCCCCCTTCCCCACCTTCTGACGTTTCTCCATCTCATTCTCTGTTGTGAACTCCGGTTTCAAAATAATGTGATGTCCGATCGCCGTCACGTTGATCGACTGTTAATTGTTTCACTATGGCCACTCTGGCATATTCTCAGCTCTACTTACAAACTATCCCATCGCTCCTCTCTTTCCTGGCCTGGACATCACTGTCTTATCACCATGGCTGCATCACTAAACACTGGAGAGCAGAGGAAGCCATTCAGCTATCTGTGGCTCCTACATTATAGACTTGGGTTCAATCCAAGCCTAAGTAGAGATGCCTTCTGTGGGCAGGGCAACTTTTTTGTTGTCTAAAGGCGATGCACAACTGTGTGCATGCGTACGCACATACTGTATGTGCGTGTTTGTGTCTCATACATGTATGTGTGTATATGTGTGTTTGTGTGTGAGTGTACATAAAAGTGAGCGAGCAGGTGCCTGTCCTGCCTGAGAGGAAATACCCGCAGTGTCCACTTTGTGTACGTGTGTGTTAAAGGACCTCATGTGTATGTTCCCGGTCATATGCATTGTGGGTGTTTCACTTCACAGGGTCATCTTCCTGCAGGTCAGCATGAACGAGGGCCTCTCCTACATCACCAGCTCCGTGCACATCACCACTACTGAATGTGTGAGTACACAGCCTCACCAGAAGCCCGCCTATGGGACACACACACACACACACACACACACACACTCCTTGTGCGTCGTATCCTTAACAGTAACAGTCAGTGCACGTGAGAAGCATGTCTTTCCCCGCCCTTTCCTTACTTTATTAGCAGTGAACTTCAGTTTTTCCTTCTTTAAACTTCCTCGTCGTGTTCTTGTTCTCTTGGTAGCCGTCTTCTGCTCTTCCTCCGTCTCCGCTCTGACGTCTCCTCTGCTCTGTCTGTCATCAGAGGAGGCTGTGAGTACTTCCTCCAATGCTGTCGTTTTTCCGCATGCGACGGTTCTGTCTGTTGTTCTGTTTGTTTGGGGTTTGGTCTGGCGTACGTGTACGTGTGTTTGGCACTGGCGTTGCTTGTGTATATAGTGTGTGGGCTCTTGATTGTGTGTGTGTTTGGTGTGTGTGTGTGTGTGTGTGTGTGTGTGAGAGTTTGTGTGTGTGGTGTATGTGTGTGATTGGCCATGTTTGTGTGTATTTGCGTGCGCTCTAATGATTGTGTGTATTTGTGTTTCCTCATGCCTGTGTTTTGTGTATACTGTATATATATATATATATATATATATATATATATGTATATATACAGTATGTGTGTGTCTGTGTACTCATGCTTGTGTGTGTATTCCTGGTGGACCCAGTTTGACGGCACCATCGTGCTGATCTCCCTGCTGGTGCTGTTCCTGCTGCTCGGGGTGATGCTGATGTGGTGGCTCTGGCCCCTGTGCTGTACGCTGGTGAGTAGGTCTCCATCGCCATGACATCACTGCAGCGGCTCTTTAGGTGATGGATGAGATACCATGATTGTGTTTCCCCTTTTCTCCTCAGGTCATCAAAGAGCCCGCCCCTCCCCCGCCGCCAGAGCCAGTAAGTCAGCTTTAAACATCAGTATCTTCCATCACGGGCAATCAGCACTTTGTTTTGATTGGATGGTTTATTTATATGCATGAATCATGGAAGGTCTTTGGAACAGGATATTACTTTTCTCCCCAGCGCCAGCCTGGAGAGCCAGTTCTGCACGCTCAAGATGTTGCTGTGTAAAACCATCATATTTGGCAGAATTCAAATGTGAATCGGTCAATTCAGATGCACACTGTGGACATAGGGGCTCAAAGCCAGTTCGCAAACATTTTAACCACTACACTACCTCGCATAAAAACATGACATGTAAGCTAGAGAATGGGACTACTCTGGAGACACAGCAGTGGTGGGTCCCAGGTTAGGATATGGATCATCCGAGGTGAGACGAGGGACTGACTGGTGTTCTCATCCCAGGAATCAGATGACGAGGACGGGATGCCCAAGAAGAAGTGGCCCACGGTGGATGCCTCGTATTACGGAGGTCGGGGAGTAGGAGGAATCAAGCGCATGGAGGTACACACACTCACACTAACATTGAGTTTCGGGCCGAAACGATTAGCTGATTCATTAGTTGATAAACAGAAAATGTAACTAAACCAATTTTGATGATTGATTAATCGTTCGAGTCATTGATCAATGTAAGTACAAATAACAACAAACATTTGCTGCTTAATGATGCAGTTCACTTTAAACATTTGGTTCATGAATAGTATATTATCACTTTGAACTCTGGTCATTGGTCACGGCATTTTCTATTATTTATGACATTTAATAGACATCATTATTCACCCATTAATAGGGGGAAAATATATAATAATCATTTGATTATGAAATAATACTAATACTATTAAAATAATTGTGAGTTGCACCTCTGATTGAGTCACATAAAACCTTCAACATGCACGGCTCTGTGAGCGCTCCTTGAGGAGGTGGGAGGCTGAGGTGTGGCGTGTCCCTGGTCCGTCCCCCAGGTGCGGTGGGGAGAGAAGGGCTCCACTGAGGAGGGAGCCAAGCTGGACAAGCCCAAGAACGCCGTGGTCAAGATGCCCGACCAGGAGTTTGAGCCATACGAACCCAGAGCGCGCAAGCCCCCCCGACGGCCCCCGCAGCAGAGGAGATGGTACACTCCCATCAAGGTACACCTCTCTCTCTTTTGTTTACTCTCTAACCTTTTGATTTGTTTTCCTAAAACACTCCCTGTTTGTCTGTTTGTAAATAGGTGTGTCTGTCTGTGCCTGGTTGTCTGTCTGTGTCTGGTTGTCTGTCTGTCTGTGCTTGGTTGTCTGTCTGTCTGTGTCTGGTTCTCTTTCGTCTGGTTTCCTGTCTATTGCCCCTTTTTCACAGACTTGCCTCGACTTTCATTTGCATTTCCATCGCCAAAAAAAGTACCTGGTACCTGGTACTTTTATTAGTAGCACCTCCGTCGAGGTTCCAAGGTTGGAACAACTGGTTGCTGGCAACTGATTGACCAGCAGCTGCAAACGGGAATAATCACGTGAAGTTAAGTTGTGTCCGGCGTGGCTGGAGTCCACGGACCCGCTCCCGAGTTGGACACGGATCAGCGGTTCGCCATGTGTGTCGCTCCCGGGGCTAGAGTTAGGCTGCGCGTGGTTGTGTGTGTCCGCCGTGGTTGTGTGTGTTCGGCGTGGCTGGAGGGGGACAAGGATCAGCGTTCCGCTGTTTCGTTTTTGTGTCGTTCCTTTCCCAGGGCTCGAGTTTCGCCTCCATCAATGTTACCATATGACAAAAATAGACGCGCAGTCATTTCGTTGTTATTTATTTATATAAATTAGTCTCAATCAGATTTCCCGGGAATCCCGTCTCCCGGGATTAAAACCTAATGACCACCCGCCCACGTTGAGGAGGTTCTTTTCTACGACCCGCCCACGTTGAAGAGGTACTTTTTTAGATGGAAACGCGACGTGCCTGGAACCATCCAAGCCATACTAAGTCATGACTATCCGACTATCTGTCTGAGTGTGTCTGACTACCTGTGTCTATCTTTCTAACCATCTGTCTGTCTGTCTTTCTGACTGTCCCTCTATGTGCTCTACAGGGGAAGCTGGACGCTCTGTGGGCTCTGTTCAGGAGAGGCTATGACCAGGTGTCCCTGATGAGACCCCAGCCAGGGGACCAGGTCAGTCTCCCCACACACACACACACACTATCTTAGCTTACACTGTAGCTCACACACACAAACTAGCTTAGCTTACACTGTAGTGCACACACACACACACACACACACACACACACACACACACACACACACACACACACTAGCTTAGCTTACACTGTAGCGTACACACACACACACACACACACACACACATACACATACACATACACACACACACACACACACACACATACACATACACATACACACACACACACACACTAGCTTAGCTTACACTATAGCACACTCACACACAAACCAGCTTTGCTTATACTTTAGTGCACTCAGAAACAAGCTTAGCTTACAATGGAGCACATTCACACACAAACCAGCTTAGCTTACACTGTTGCGCATTCACACACAGACTAGCTTAGCTGAAACTGTAGCGCACTCACACACACAAACCAGCTTATTTTGCACCGTAGTGCACTCCCACACAAAAACTAGCTTAGCTTGCACTGTAACGCACTCCCACAGAGAGTAGATAAGCTATCTCATAGCACACATAACTTGGCTTACACCAGATTTTTTATAATAACAACCCAACCACCACATAACTACATTTTAGCTACAGAGCTACAGGTTCAAAAACCTCACGATTTCAGTATTGTTTTGTCCTGCTCACACGGTGAGGTTTGGTGTGAACAAGGCATCTAGTCTACTTCCAGCATCTCCCTGCTATCGTATAGAGGAGACAGGTGCCACTGAGCTAACTACAAACAGCTCTCTGTGGCTCTCTCCTGCTACTGATCTGCCACATGCATGTGCACGCTCTCACGCGTGCACACACACACACACACACACACACACACACACACACACACACACACACACACACACACACACACGCACAGATAAACACACTCGCCATGCACAAACGCAACCGCATACACACTCTTTCTGGATGAGTGAGCTACCGATCCCATCTGCTCAGACAATTCTGCTATTATATCCACACAGTATTGCACCATTCTACTCCATTCGGGATATTTTTAGACAGTTTTGTTCCTAAACTCGATTACTTTCAGTATTGGAAACCTATGACAAAATTGAGTCTCACTCCACCATGTGCACCAATTATACCGACCTCGGGCATGTGAATGGCAACTCTTCCCTCCTAAGTTGTTTTCCCCCCATCATACGGGTTGCCATGGTGACACATCTGCCCCGGAGAAAATGGCGTCATTGTCTCCCTTTTTGCATGGCTGCGGGCCGTCTCGCCCATTCACAGTAAACGACTGCTGCGCGTTCCTTGTATGAAATCACCTATTAGCCAAGAAGACAGTAAACCCAGCAGCAGGCGGCGAAACCAGCACGCGCGGTACAACGAAACACGTGTTCCTGTCTATAAAACGTTAACATAGACGTCGTTGTTTTCATCACTTCATCCACCCCCCCCCCCCCCCACACCCCTCGTCCACGGCCCTATCGATCCATCTCTGTCAGGACGGGGGGAGAGTCTTCGGGAGTCATTGTCAGCCTCTGTCTCGGGGCCCACGGCTCACACAGCCACTCAACAATGACCCCCAAAACTCCCTTCACGCGCCATTAAGTGAGGAAAATAAACCTCTGCGCTTCACATTGAAGGAGGCGGCTGGGAGGTGGAGGCGGGAGTCGACTTTTGTTGCCACCGGGGCTGTCAGCGTTGATTTTGTTGATCAATCGTGAGATACGGCCCTGATTTTGTTTTATTGTTCCACTATGAATATTTGGTGACTAGGGGTGACAAAAGCACTAAGTCACCCTGAATGGACACCCACATGAGTCAAGGGAGTAGCCCCTGAGTCGAATCTAAATCACATGACTAGACAGGTATATAGATGTTGCAGTGTGCGGTGCATAAGATCGAATCGTAATGCTATGCTCAGTAAACTAAACTATACAAATATATAAAACCATCCATCGCTGCATAGAAACGCCAAAAAGCGATACATTAAAAGGAATGAGAGAGCGATGAAAGAGCACATTCAGCTGGACCTAACTCCTCTGCAAACGGCCATCAGTGGTCGGCCAGTTTCTGCCACACACTCGCTATGGGTTCACATCGCTGTGTGTGTGTGTGTGTGTGTGTGTGTGTGTGTGTGTGTGTGTGTGCACATGCGTGCATGTGCCACAATGTGTCAGTGTAATGCGCGTGTCACCACCTTCCGAGTGAGCGTCACACAAACAGATGGGGAGTTGAAAGGCCACGAGCCATATTGTGACACAAGAGATCTTCCTTCCATTGTCCCCAGAGCTGATGGGCCTGCCCCACACACACACACACACACACACACAAGCGCACACACACACACACACACACACACACACACACACACACACACAAGCACACACACACACACACACACACACACACACACACAGCATTTTGCGTTCCTCTCTCTCAGACGCTGTTTCTCTGTGTCACTCTCTCTCTCTCTCTCTCTCTCTCTCTCTTCTATCTATGGCTTCCTTCTCTGGGTGCTATGGTTCTATTCATGATGGACTTGGTGTAATTTGTAACAGTAAGTGAAGACAGAACCCAGTTAGTGTGTGTGTGTGCGTGCGTGCATGCGTGTGTGTGTGTGTGTGTGTGTGTGTGTGTGTGTGTGTGTGTGTCTGTGTGTGTGCGTGCACGTGTGTGTGTATTGGTGTGTGACTGTCAGCAACATCAAGGGGGGCAGGTCTTGTGGCTCCGACAGGGGTACATCTGAGACGGATTCCGCTGGGGGGATTGGCCGAGGTTCTGGAGGTCTGGGCTGTGTGTAATTTAAGGCAGGAGAGAGGAGGTGGGGGTTAACATCAGTAAAACATCAGTCCCCACCAGGCTTCTCCCGACACATCTCTGAGTGCCACAGGGAGACACACACTGGCAGAGAACCATGTGACCTGCGGTTGACCTCTCTCACTCACACACACACACACACACACACACACACACACACACACACACCCCTCTCAGACACATCATCACCTACCTGAGGAAATCATTTATTTTTACCTAAGACAAAACGTTAAACCTCTCACCAGCCACCTCTCCTCTCCTCCACCTCTGGTCTTTTGAATTGGTCCGCCTCATTAGCTTTTTACTGCAACCATCCTCACTTTCCTCCCCTGCTCCCTCTGTCCAACCCCTTCCACCACCATCACCACAACACACTCTCTCTGTTATTCATTAGCTTGTGGTGGTGTCATTCAGCCCATATGTCCTGCTGGAAGCCTGCTTACAGTCACATGCACACACACACACACACACGCACGCACACACACACACACACACACACACACACACACACACACACACACACACACACACACACACACACACATGCACACACGCACACACACACAGCTCACACACACACACACACACACACACACACATTCATGAGACTGTGATCTCATTGTGTCCATATGCTCTCCCTGGTGTGGGGCTGCTCTTCTGCTGCTCACAAACTGGCTCATTCACAAGGACAAGGATGCAGCAATAACCCCCCACACGTTCATACACACGCACATGCATACACACACACACACACACACACACACACACGCATGTGCACGCTCATACGCGCACATAATGACACGCACGCTTATAGACACTCATATTCATACACATCCACGAATGCACGTGGCATGCACACATGCACACACAGATATACGTACATACATACACACACACGCTCATACAAAAACATGTGCATACACACACTAAAAAAACACACATATGCACACCCACCCAAGCGCATACACACCGACAACACACATACACAGCTCATACACACCCACCACACCCACACACACACACACATATATCTATACATACAATGGCCCCTATGACACAAGGACACTGCTGGGTGAGATCTCTTAATGGTCCCAGTGTGACTTAAGGGCCTCTCTGGTTAATAAGGTGTAAAATCAGACCACCAAGAGGCTGCTACTCAAAGGCCCTACCCTCTATCCTTAACCCATTGATTCATTCATTGTGTGTGTGTGTGTGTGTGTGTGTGTGTGTGTGTGTGTGTGTGTGTGTGTGTGTGTGTGTGTGTGTGTGTGTGTGTGTGTGTGTGTGTGTGTGTGTGTGTGTGGGTGTGTGTGTGTGTCTGTTTTTTAAAGGGTTAGCAGCACTTAGATGGGGTAAAAAGAGCCTGACGACCTATGAGAACAATAAGGGAAGTGTCCCTGTTTTCTTCCACGACTTGTAAATTATGTTAAACACTGAGGGCCACTGAGGGGGCCCGCCCTCGTTGACCATTGTTGGGGTCCTGGACTTTGCTTACATTCTGTGAACCTTAAGAAGGACATAAACCCATTTCTGTTTTGTGTCAAGAGATAGGACAAGAAAGGGGAAGAGAGAGAGAGGGAGGGGAAGAGAGATAGGGAGAGAGAGGGAGGGGAAGGGAGAGGGAGAGAGAGGGAGGGGAAGAAATAGAGAGAGAGGGAGAGAGAGAGAGAGAGAGAGAGAGAGAGAGAGAGAGAGGGAGAGAGAGAGAGGGAGAGAGAGAGAGAGAGAGAGAGAGAGAGAGAGAGAGAGAGAGAGAGAGAGAGAGAGAGAGAATGGGAAAGTGACTGCCTGCAATGGAGGGTCGGCAAATGCCAGTGTGTATGTGTGTGTATTTCTACGTGACATAAGCAGCATCGCTTCTGTTGTAGTGCAGGTGTGGACGTAGAACAGAGAACACACAGTAGCAGCTCTATGTCTCTCTCTCCGGGGCCACAACACACAGGCCTCTGTTCTTCCAATCTGCTCCAAAAACTCCCAAAAAATCCTAAAGCCCCCTTGTGACAGCAGCTACAGAGACAGTATCACAGAAATCATGTCATGATGATTGAGGATATTTAGTAACAAATATAATTCACATGACTACTACAGTTAATGCAGCATTAACTAAGTATTACCAAACAATTAACATGGTCAAGTAATAATGTACTAATGGTGTTACATTATTTAAAAGGGTTAGGTTTAACCCTGGCACACTTACCCATACCCTAATCGCTACGCTTATGCTTTATAGTGATGCTTATTGCTACATTAACTGATTTTAGTTAATTGTTAATCAATGTACCCTTATTGTAAAGTGTTAGTTTGATACACCTGTGTGTATTGAAGATGTAGTCTAGTGATTAATTAAGATTTCTCCTTCCTCGTCCTATCTCTCTCGCAGGGCCGCTGCATACGTTTCCACCGGGTGCAAGGGGAGGAGTCTATTCCGGTCCGGAACCTCCCTCCATCACCAGGCGCTGCTCCTGCTCCTCCTCCGCCCCCGGCCCCTCCCCCTCCCCTTCACTCCCACTCCCCCCCTCCTCCGCCCCCTGAGCAGCAACCCCTGGTCTCGTCCTCGGTGCCCCGCGCCAAACCGCCCACCAGGGGCCCGCGCACCACGCCCCCCTCCAGGGCCCCTCCGCCCATGATGCAGGCGGCCCCTGGTCCACCCCCCGCTCGCCTGCCCCCGGGGCCCCCGGGCCCGCCTCCTACGCGACCCCCACCCAGGCTCTGATTTTGTAATTTGTGTGTGTGGGGGGTGGTGGGGGGGGGGTTTCTAAAGCAAAAGCCAGAAAGAGAAAGGGTATTTATGAATACGAAAAAAAAAGAAAAAGCTTTGTCCCCGTACTTGTATGCGCTCATAAATACCTAGCATTAGCGGAGTCTCTCGCTCGAATAGAGAGAGACTTTCTGTGGTGGAAGACATGGTCTGAATTAAGTAGTTCATAGTAGAACTGCAATTTGTAGAAATATTAAAATACCAAAAAAAGACAGGTTGTCTATACGATGATGTTCATAATCGCTGACTAATGTGGCCCATCGATGGTTCAATGTCATATATACATATATAGAAGTGACTGAGGAGGGGCATTGGTAAGAAATGGAAGTGCATGTTTTGAAAGCAGTGTCTGCATTGCCATCAGTTGGGAATTGATGCCATTGGAATTGTAATGTTGGTTTTAGCAAAGGTTTTGAGGGGTGACACAGCTGGGGCTGTAGGAGTAAGTAGCAACGTATATTTAAGGTTTTTGATAAGCCTTTACCAAGGATGTACAGCATGGGTACATCAACCACTTAATCAAAAACAAAGAGAAGCAACCACTCAAACTAAGGAAATGTGTTTTTCAAGCAGCTTTGGTCAAAGAAACGAGTAGTAGTTTTTTAGTTTTTTTTGTAAGTAAACATAAACACGTCTTTTTAACTGCAGGGCAGTTTTACCTATTTATTTCAATACAGGCCCTTGTATGCACATGCGCTAGTCAATGGGGGTTGTATAAAGTTTTGAGGTCCAATAGGTAAGACAGAGGAGGATTTCTATCATTCCATCACATTATGGCTGTCTGTCTCCTAAAGTGAGATACTGCATACTAGCTCTCCTTAATTGCATTTACTAATGACTGAAATGATGACGCATCGTTTCTGTATTAACACACATTTTTTTCTTTAATTAAAAATGTATTTTATATTGTGAAAAGTGATTATTTCAAGTAGACTGCAAAACCAATAAAATCGATGGATTAATATATGGATTCAGTCATGGAATATGCAAGACATTGTGTTTTCAGTCTCTCAATTTGGAGTATGTACAAATTGGCCAAAAGCCTGAATGTAAAAAGAAGTGAATCACCCCAAAAAATCTTGCAGACTAATCACGCTAATAACACTTACAATGTTGCCTCAAGGTTAAAACAAAGTGCTTTATGGAAAGGTTATTCAGAAAGAGGCATTTGAGAACAATCTATTAATGCCTCGCATTGAAAAACTGGTTGTTGACGTCTAACTCAATGATTCTGCATCTCTTATTCAGCATGCCTTGATTCTATTGCAACAACTCTGGTACCCGATGACTTAAACCCTTTCCATGATATCTAACGAGGATCTTTCCTCCAAAATCTATTAATTCTGAATCAGATTGCCTACTTTGAAATAACTTGTATCTTTACCAAAACCACATATTCTCATGTTTTTGACAGTAGTTCAGATTACTTTCTTATATGCGTTGCCAATGTCAAACCGGTCGATGCTAAGCTAAGGATTACTCGCTGACAGAGAGCTTGTAACTTTTAGTTACACATGACCAAGTAGCTGGTATTTACTGCAATGAAAATATTTTTTGTAAAACCCTGAAAAAGATAGGCATAGTATTTTGTTTTAAACAGGGTGTTTAATTCAGCTGTAGGGAAAATATTTAAGAACAGAGCAACAAAAAGTGTATACATTTTCCCAGTACAAATGCAGAACTGCTTTAGATAGCTTCCCCTGTAGAGCACACTCGGCAAACGGTTTTATCCAGCGGTCTACAGCCCCATCTAGAGATCGCATCGGGCACTGAAATGAAGGCATATCTCTTATCTATTTACTGTGAAGAGGGTTGCATAAATAACACTTTAATGATGAACAGATGCCGAGTTGCCTTCTCTAGCATACAGATGATAACACATCTATTATCAGCTTGTTATGACAAGCCAGATTACCAATATCACCATTTTCTAATCTCCATCATGTCGATTCCTAGAAATTCCAAAAAATTTAATTTTCGGATAGACGTTACCCGACCATAGTCCTGCATATAGACAACATGTCCATCAGTCCATTGGTAGAACTGAAGACAACGTAACTTTAAACCACCTATACCTGCTGTAAACATGACAGCATGAAACACACATCCACTGAAATAAGCTGCTTGTTCGGTGTGTGTGCGTCGGTGTAAATTCCTCATACACGATGCATAAAAAGTCCATAAGCTTCTTCTGGGTTTCAGGATCTCCTCTTGT
The DNA here is from genome assembly GCF_964030765.1 of Micromesistius poutassou. Taxonomy (NCBI): domain Eukaryota; kingdom Metazoa; phylum Chordata; class Actinopteri; order Gadiformes; family Gadidae; genus Micromesistius; species Micromesistius poutassou. The sequence goes on from NC_140277.1 coordinate 5,851,071, forward strand.
TGATGTTTCTCTTCATCTTCTTACCAGATTGCGCCCCCTTCTGGACTCCACGCACCATGCCCTTGAACTGGCCTTGCAACTTGGCCTTTTTCCTATTCCACAAAAGGAAAAGACACAAGTTAGCTTACTTGGCAATCACTCTCAACGGATGCGCCAGGGAAAGGCTGTAATCGAATGTGTTCCGTACCTGCGGTTGAGCGTGGCTTTCCTCAGTGGGATGTAGGCATAGGGGTCCACCTTCCCTGTCTTCTTCACATCCCCCTTCCCCTTCTAAATAAAAGACAAAAAGGGTCAGGAGTCTCCTTGTCCAAAAGGACACAATGCAGTGCTTTGTTCCAGTCCCACTGGACTGGGCTGTGGTGTGTGGCTCACCTTGGACTTGTATTCAACTCCTGAGTCTCTGCTGCCTCCCAGTGGTCTGTGGATGCCGGAACCACCGGCTGAGAAGAAAACAGTTTGCAGTTGAACAACCGGCTTATATTTTTAATAAACCAGACTACTAATCGACTTGAAGATATCCCTGTTTTTGACCCTATATTTAACACCAATGGGATCTTGAATGCGCAATTTGCTTCTGAAAAGGCAAACTGTTTTTTTATTCTGGCATTCATATATCTAGTCATTTTGCTTTAATCTAAAAAAAAACGAAAAAAGCTTTAACCTAATTTCTGAATGAATTAAATACATCCAATGATTTGATGAACACATACCTTTGTATTTGGACTTTGCATCCGTTTCCATGTCCTCGTCAAGGTCGTCGTCGTCATACTTCCTCTTCTGCGTCTTTTTCTGCAGGAAACACAACATACGGAGAGCTCATTAGGAGCATGTCACATGGGAAACCTCAGCAAGGGCAGCAGGAAGTCAGCGTCAAGCACCCGCTGTGGTGCAGGATAATCACTTACAGTCCTCACGCCCGCCTCTTCCAAGATGTCCTTCAAGTCGTCCTCTGCGTCTGTGCAGAGAGTGGACGGTCAGAAGATGAGGTGTGTTAAGGACATGAAGGGTAGGATGGTGTAGTAATTAGGCTGTGTGAGTCCTGGCCCAAATGGTCCTGGGTTCGATCCCCGATGACCTCAGCCTTACCTAGAGGCTGTGGGCCCCCTACCTCATCTCCAATCACCTGCATCTGAATTCATTGCAAGTCGCTTTGGATAAAAGGGCCCACTAAATGTCTAAATAGTAAATTAAATTATTAGTAAAAAAAAAAGATCAGGTACGAGTGGCTTAGGGCTTTCACTTAAGAGGACAGGTGAGTCAGGGCCAGGTGTGGTCGAATCCCTTATCCCCTGCGGAACTCATCTGCAAACACTATGTTTAGCTTAGTTTGGAACGCTTCATAAACCGTGCGCTTCGGGCAGCAAAGCGGCAACCTGTGTCCGATTCTTCCTCCCACGCCTACCTTTCTTCACGTCGTCCTCTTCGTCGTCGCCGTCCTTGATGATCAGCCGTCCGTCCGACGTCACCTTGAAGCCGTGCCGCTCCTTGGCCTTGCTCTTCTTCTTCGGGTTGGTCGCTGTGGAGCACAACAGACAAAAGGTCTCAGTCGGACAGGGAGGTTTTAGAGAGTCATTCATGTGCTTTGCTTTGGCGTCTGCGCGTCCTTTACCCAGGACTCTCTGGGACACGGTGGGGTCCAGGAAGTTGAGCGGCTCATCCTCCTCTCCCTCCTTCAGCCACGCCCGGCCCTTCTGCTGCTGCTGCTGCTTGCCCGCCTTCTTCTGACCCTTGGAGCCCTTGCCGCCTTCGTCGTCCGACATCTCGCTGTCCGAGTCCGCCAGGATGTCCTCGATACTGGGACACGCACAGGGAGGGAACGCACACAAAGTTAGGAGAGACATAAATACACACTTACACGAAAATACACTGAAAATAATAAAGAACTACAAATATCTCTATATACATAACAGGAGTCAAAGAACGTAAAGATGAAATGTGTACACGCTATGTTAATATAAACGGTAGTACAGTAGACACCATGACATGGCTGTAATGTGGATCTAGTGAGAGATACAATGTCCTTAATGTAGCATAAGGATGGGAATACAAATGTAAGGCATCTCTTGGCTCTGGACCCTTACTTTTGGGACTGGGGTTTAGGGGCCTCCGCCTCGCTGTCAGAGTCCTCAGGCTCCTCGTCGGCCTCCTTACGTCTCTTGGTGCGAGCCTCGGCCTTGCGGATGTTGATCAGGACCTTGTGATGCTCTACGGGCAGCATGCTCTTCACCAGCTCAAACCTAAGGACACCACACGGCGTTCAGTCGGACCTCAATGAACAGGGTTCAGTCAAACCCAAGGACACCACACCGGGTTCAGTCAAACCTCAATGGAAGTCAACTATATGACCAGTTCATATCCAGCCTACTGATACACAGAACGCCGGATTAAACCCTTCCTTCCGGTAGCCATTAAACTCATCCACTCTGTTCCTTTTAGCGGGAAGTAACAAGTAGACCATGAAAGTGTGTAAAACGACAAGGAATATAAAACAACGAGTATACGCCTGCCATTGTAATTTCCTGCTAAATAAATAAAAGAGCTCTCATACTGGAGCACAGCTTCAGTTAAGTGTATGTTTCTTGTCGAGGGATCTTTGGGAAGGCCATCGGACTTCCTGGGACACTTACCCAAACTTCCTGGTGAGCTTGGTGAAGATGTTCTTCAGCTTGGTGCGGAAGTGCCTCTTCATGTCGTCCTTCAGGTTGCCGATGCCGTCCATCTGACCGGGGGATAGAGCGAGTGTTTAACATGCAGGGATCTGGTATGCACTGGTAGAAACCAGGCCCGAGCGCATATCAAAGAGCGAAGGACGGCTTCTACGTACGATGACCGAGACGTGGGACGCCAGGGTTTTGGGGTCCATGACGAAGAGGAGGACTTTGATGAAGCCCAGGGCGGCTTTGACGATCTCCCGGGTGCTCGAGGAGAGGAGCAGGCACACGTTGTGCAGCAGCTCTTCCATGGTCTTCGTGGCGATGGAGTCTGGGCACGCGGAAAAACGTACCGTCGATCACGGAGCAATGTGAATGGTCAACGGTCTGTAATGTTTACATTTACAGTTCTATGACTCAATAGTTTAGTATTTTCTGTAGATTTTGCAGTCGTATTACCTTTATACTCGAACACCAGGCGAGTCAACGCCAACACGGTGCAGGTGATCATGGTGACAGAACCCATGAGCCCTGCGTACACCAGCGCCAAATACTGCTCTAGCGCGTCTGGGATTGAAAAGAAAAAACCCTTGAGAAACACTTTCAAACTTTTTGGACAAAGCCTAATTTCCCAGGCTGAGCTAAAAAGGTGAAATCATTTTCTCGAACGTTACGGCAGTAATTACAAACACGGCCCTCACCCTTTGAATTGCCGCCACAGAAGCGCACAAACGCCTTCCCGATCTCCACCAGCAGGGTGTAGGCGTTCTTACGAGCTCCCACGGACGTCTCCTTGGTGCAGACGATCACCTGACGGACAAGCACAGACCAGGAATAAGACACGTCCAAAACACGTTGCGTGAGTGTGTGCGGTAGAGAAGGCATCGGGTTGTGCAGCTCTACCTCTGGCAGCAGAACGATGATGAAGTCCCTGTGCTCGTCCTCCAGGCGTTTCACGATGTGCAGCAGAACCTTGAGTCTCGGCTGGAAAACAAAAACAAAAACAGCGAATAAGACAAGAGTAAGACAGGAAACGAGCATCAGATGTACACTCGTGTGTCCCGTGTGAGGATCAGGCTTGCGTGGACGGCGGTGGGGTCATACCCGCTTGGCGGGCGACGAGGCGTTCTTCAGGGTGTCCAGCAGCACTTGTTTGAGCGTCTCCATGTTGGCCATGATGAACGACTGGCACTCGGGACGCTCGCCGCCGCACAGCTCCTCCAGCACCCGGTACGCCTTCTTCTGCATGCCTGCCTCCTTGGTCTGGAACCGCACACACAAACAACACAATTAGAAGAGTATATTGGGTGGGGTGGGGTGGGGTGGGAGTCACTTCATACTTCTTAAAAATGACTGGATAACTGAGTAGGAAGTAAATAATAAAGATCCGTTATCCATACCTCCAGGTAGGGCTTGATCAGCTCATAGGTCTTACTCATGGTGACCTCGTCCACACAGGGAGCCATGGCAACCACTAGATCCATGACTGACAGCCTGGGCGAGGATACAGGGAGAGATTTTGAGTCATCTACATTAGCTGCATGTTAAAACCAAGTAAAAAAATGCACATAGACAAAGCTATCCAAGTATGAACTGGCATTGCCCTACCTCGTGAACTCATTCTCTTTGTTGCCCAGTCTCTCGGTCGCCTTCTGCAGGAATGTGCAGATCATGGGTAGGTCGGTGATAGTCAGGTAGACCTTGATGGTGTCCAGGACAGCCATCCGGTAGTAGGTGGGCTCGCCAGCGGCCGGCTGCTGGCTGTACACGTTGAAGAGGATGGGCAGGAAGTTCTTAGCGAAGCGGCCCACCTCGGCCTTGTCTTCTTCTACAGGCAGAGAAGAGGACAACACATGAGACAAACTCTGGGTTTAACTAAACAGTACGGGTACGTTCCAAAATGATTACTCGATCAGTATACTGTTGAGACGAGAAGTGTGGAAATATAGGACAGCTGAGCTGCTTCAGTGTCATTAAAAAGGGGCCGTCGACTGGTTATGATCTGGGCCAATCACAACCTTCAGACTTGCTTTATGGGCCAATGAGTAATATCCATATCAAAGTAGTAATCCCAATAGAATGTCCTGTGTAGGATACCCCAATATCTGAGAGCATCTGTAGATTAATGAAGGGAGGAGGACGGCTTGGCTCTCTGGATAATGACTATTGGAACGCACCCTTTGTCTGCGTCTGAGCAGCATAATGAACACAGTGGTTGGACCCGAGGCGTTTACCCGTGTTGCAGCTCTTGGTGATGGTGACCCTCAACACCTGGCAGATGGTGAGCCGCAGGTCGGGCCGCTCGTTTATGGCCATGCCCAGCGCCCGGGCCAGGCTCTTGAAGGAGGTCTGGATGTCCGTGGTGCCCGTGCAGAACCCAGGGAGCATGGTCCATATCTGGGAGGGAGAGAGAGAGGAGGGGGGGGGGGGGGGTCAGAGCACACAGTCTCAACACCTTGCTCAACGCGTCAGCAATGATGGATGATCTCGTGAGGAGAGAGGACACATGTAGCTACCTGCATCTGTAGTGTGTTATAGACTTTGGCCTCCAGCTTCTCTCCAGCTTGCAACAGCTGTTCAGCTATGACACACAAAACCCATGGATGATGCAATGGATGTTGCAATAAATCAAACGGAAAACAGAGTCCCCACTCATTATCATGCACTGGGCTTACCTCTCTGGTGGAGGGTAGTGGCCAGGGGCAGGAAGTAGGAGCTGAAGAAGGCCAGCTGCGTGTTCTTCGTGTGGTCTCTAAGAATCGGCACCAGCCAGCTCCGAGGGAACTCCAGGTCGTCACTAAGGAACCGAACGCACAAAATATGACGCCACCCTAAAATAACACCAAAATCACACCCAATAAAAAACAGATTAAATGTATTTTGACTATTGCCAGAACAAACGTAACGTACTCATAGCCCGTGATGTTAAGCGGCACCGCTCCCAGCACAATCTCGGGGCCCATGCTCTCCACGGCGCCCCCCATGGCCAGGTCCAGCTCTCCGGTGAACGGGAAGTGGGGCGTGGGCCGCAGCGCCGCCAGGGACTGCAGGGACTGGGACGGAGACAGAGACAGGACATGAGTCAATCTCCTACGCCACTACTTCCAAGCATCTCATCACAATACACAGGCCTGCTGGCGTCTACTGTACCTTCATCATGACAGGGTGCGCCCGCTTGCCTGCCACGCGGTAGAAGGAGCCGAGCGCCTGCAGGACAAACGGCCAGGAGGCGTGGTAGCGGTAGGAGAGGCCCTCCTCCACGATGCTGCAGGAGGAGGAGAACCGCAGGGGAGAGAGCGGGTTAGTCGGCGTTATGATTCAGGAGCGATCGTGACCGAGAACAACCGCAGAAGGCTGAAAGCGTTCGCTGTCCTGGAACTCACTGGAACATCCTGCAGACGTAAGAGGGGTTCCCGGAGGAGGCGCTGGCGGTGACCGTGCCGATTTCCTCCATGTGAGGGCCCACACACTCTGTCAGGAGCGTCTTCACACACACACACACACACACACACACACACACACACACACACACACACACACACACACACACACACACACACACACACACACACACACACACACACACACACCATTATTATGATTATTACGGCCATCAGTACGTGGAGCACGTAGCAGGTACAAATTAGGATGCGCATAACTTAAGAAAATGGATATACTACATAGAATCAAGGCTGCAAAAACAAGGATTGATCTCAAGTCGGTTGAGTTCATTTGTAAAGTACTTTTAAGCTTTTAAAACATTTAAGCTCTTTTGATGCACACACACACCCACACCATGAGCGGCAACAGGCGTCAATCATAGCAGCATGTGGAACAGAACAAGACTGCCCCAAGCGGTTTCTTTACCTTGAGCGTGTTGGTTGCTGCGGAGACCACGGGCGTGTGAGGGGATAGGAGGCAAGTCATGGCCGCTGTGAACAGGCGAGGGAGGTGACCCATGTTCAGAGAACTCTGCAGGCTGTGACAGAAAATAGCAGTTTAGAAAACCCTTAGTTAGTGAATGGAAATAATGATACAATAAGGTCTCAGTGCAAGCATGGAGAGGTTAATGTGTGTTACCCTGCGAGATGGACGTGTGCCTTCTCCATAACAGCGAGCCAGGCCAGCAGGGGCTGCAGGTCGTTCTCGCTGGGCAGGTAGTCATACAGGGCCTGGGTGGGGAAAAGCATTTAAACACAGTTTAAACACTCCACACCTATCCCCTGTGTGTTGTGTGGTTTGGTATGGTGTGGCGTGGTTGTGTCTCACCGTGATGATCTGGGCGTTGAGCTCTGCTGACATGGTGGTAGGGTTTGGCTTCCCGTTGAACAGCTTGTGGAAGGCCTGCATGGCACTGGCTGTCACCAGCTAAACACACACACACCATTAGATTTAGCATTTAGCATTGACTAGACGCTTGTATCCAAAGAGGCTTACAGTGAATTTTATACACATCAGTGATGGACACATAGGAAGTGAGGCATCCTTGAGCAGTAAGCTCCACCCTCTATCTGGAGTCAGACCCCCTTATCTGGAGTCAGACTCTCCCAACTGGAGTCAGACTCCCCCATCTGGAGTCAGATAGGGTTATAATGAAAAAGCAGTTTCTGAATAAATACATCTAGTGTATGAATCTGTCCATTTATTCTAACGTGTTCTCACCACGTGTCCGAGGGTCATCACACGCAGCAGCGTCTCACAGCAGGTCTTGACGGCGCCCTGGGGGAAGGAGGGCAGCAGCTCCTTCAGGACCCCCAGGATGTGCAGTGTGGTGGTGTCCTCCTTGCTGCCTGAAAACAAAAATTAACACGCACCAAAACATGAGGTGGTTTGTCCTTTTCGTGTCATGAAAAGGAATAGCGAGAGATAAAGAGTGTGCAGATTTGTATGACAAATGTGTGACTTTTTTGTTTCTTCTCCTTACCACCAGCCTGTTCCATTTCTTTAATGCAGAACTTGGCCGTTGACATGGCCGCGGGATGATGGGATGGGGCGTTGTCTTTAAACAGGAACTCGCTCCCTCTGAGAATGGAACACACGCCGTGCTGCGCCGCCCTGCGCACCTGGAGAAGAGGAATCAAGGACAGGGAAATGACGAGGGCATCAAGTCTCCTCTCTCTTCCAGTCTTGAGTCTTTATATTGTATTAAGCCTTCATATTGTTATCCCACACAGGTCTAACTGATTGAACAATAAAAGTTTGATTGAGCAGTACTGTTTGGTAGGGAGCGTCAGACCTTGGGCTTCTTGTGCACGGTGAAGCTCAGCAGGCCGTGGTACGTCTGCAGGGTGGAGGGGTAGTTCCACACGGACACGTCCTGCTTCTTCAACAGGGTGGCGAGGCACGACAACACCTGCATCACAACACAATGGGAACAACGTTATCAGGGGTGTCAATTTCAGGGGGATGGAGACTAGGATACTGCAAAATGAATACATCAAAGGAAAAGAGGTTTGGACGGGAAGATGAGGGCAGCTCACCCAACGGAGGGCGGAGCCGGTCTCACTGTTGGCTTGCTGGGACATGACATCCATCAGGGCCTTGGACGTGTCAGAGTACTTGGAGACCAGCACTGGGGTAGGGACCCTGTGGACCAAATCACAACACACACTGCAAACTTAGGAATTCTGTTAATCCAGTGAAGTTCATTGGATATTCTGAGCACAGAGGTGGGAGCGAGGGGTGACTGGCTGACCGTTTCATGACCAGGCAGAGGAGGTAGGCCACGGCCGCCAGGGACTCTGCTGCGTCCACAGCCTCCAGCGTGGTCATCTAAAGAGCACAAGGATCAGAGGAGGCTAGGGTTGAGTAGCAGGTTAGGATGCTCATACACCCATCCACTTCACTTCAAACCCACAAATAAATACAAATATAATTGAATATATAATATAATAATATAGTGTTTTAGTCTCAACAGTCTTTAAACACAGGAAGAAGTACTCACCAGTGCAGCAAAGTATTCAGTCTCAGTCTCTTTTCCTCCTTGAGAACGGATCACCTCAGTGACAGCAGCCAGCACAGCACAGATCTGTTGCACAAACGAGGCAGCACTAATGAAGGACGCGTCTTCACTGCATCTGAATTTAAAGCAAATTCTAGCAAGAACCCAGCTAAAACCTCTAACACAAGTTAGAACATGTCAATTCGATGTATCATAGCAACTTGCTCATACTATATACAATTAGTATGATTGTGTATGTAACAAAAACATAAATGGATTATTCAAATTCCTTATTTACCTCTTTGTGAGGGGCAGAGTTTGACTCCCAGTACCGCTGGACCTTACTAAAGGTGAGGTTGGAGCAGTCAGACAGACCACTAAGGAAAGTGCCGGAAGTCTTTTCAGTGAAAGCCAGGTCATCATCTTCCTCCATGCGGGCTCCTCTGCGGTCACTAACATCAAGGGGTCCGACTTGCAGATCATTGTGTAGCTTAAGAGCGTCAACTGTGAGATCACTCTTTTCTGTTGGGAGACATACAATGTAAATGAGATAATAATCCACACATGTGGAATGACAACATGGAATGTATCTTTTTAAAAAAGCATTTTGCAAAATTTTCTTTTATAGGTTCTCCTTTTAATGGTCATTTTTAATAATTGTTTTCATTGCTTTCATTCGTCGATTTTATTTTTTTCTTCTCTGTAGCACTTTGAGATTCTAGTAATATAAAGTGCAATAAAAATAAAATGTATTATTATTGTTATTATTATTATTATTATAAGATATGGAAAAGGAGTTCCTGGGTACAGGAATTGGAGCAGTAGATATGCATTCCACACCCAATGATTTTTATTATTTGAATTATGTCCACAAATATACAAAATATTATATAGGCCATAGCAGATGCAGTAGTACAAGTAATGTAATACAAAAAGTACACACAAGCAAATACTAATCACGGTTACACACACACACACACACACACACACACACACACACACACACACACACACACACACACACACACACACACACACAATACAATTAACCATCATCCATTAATATTTCACCAACGAGCATACTGACAAATACTATTCAACACATAACGTTAACGTCAATGCAAGCATCGTTAGCTACAACAATTAAGAAAATTGACTAGGCTAGGTTAAAAGATTGAACAATCTTCCAACTTAATTTGACAACTTAGTAGAGTTATTCAATTACTTGAACTATAGAAACATACATCGTCAGTACAGACACGGCTTGATCGGATCAGTGTTAACTTTAAGATAGTTGGTGCAGTGACTGTCTGAGGCTGGCCCACCGACCCACGTGTGATCAGGGAGGCAGAAGAAGCACGGCTTACCACTCGGCCGGCTGAAAAAGCGACTTTTAGCGGCCTGTCGATAACGATTTGTTTCGGGGTTCGAATCGCTGCTGTGTCCCTTTTTCCATCGTTTCAGTTTGTTTGCTACCCCCGACTTGAGTTTTCCAGATTTGACCATTTTGGATGATAAATAGTTACGCTCTCTCTGCTCTATTTTTACTGCGACTCTGTCGCTCGCCGATTACGTCACTAATATTTCACGTGTTGTCTGTCTTCCTCTTCTGGGTTGTCTTATAATCAACCGGTAGAGGGCGCTGTCCAGCAATAATTATTTGTTATGCGTTTACTACAGAAGTCACCGGAGATTATCTCTAACTGTAGTTGTACTGGGTCAACATATTATTAGGTGAGTGCAGTATGCAGTGCTCAACTAATGTTCTTCTTAGGTTTTATTCTTTCTTTCTTCATTATTCTTTAGAAACTTTGGGACTTATCTCCTTCCACAATGGTTCACCATACAGTACGTTCGGATCGCATGACAGGAATAGATCTATTCCGATTAGAAATCTATTCGGAACAGAAGTGTCCATGTAAACGCGGCTAGTGTTCACTGTTGTTTATCCATGATTTCAAATAAGAATTCTCCAATGGCTTTTTAGTGCAAACTATTGGCCCATAGGCTATTACGAAAGTAACTACTTGAGAGCTAGTTAAAGCCCAAATTACACAAAAATAACTTATTGAGTTGAAATTATTTGCTGACAGCTTGGTCCCCCCCAGTTCAAAAATCCCATCTGCGCCCCTGAACACATGGAATACCGTTTTCTTCTCCAACTTCAGAAACACTGATTCGTCATGTAAATTGCGGCAAAGACAACTTAAGACATATGCGGACGCGGTCCTCGATGACCGCAACTGTGGGTCTATTTAATGATATGCGGCAATACATTAACAAACATCGTTTGTTACCAGTATTGTATACATTATCGTTGTCGACTTGTGTTCATAATATGCATGTGTCCCCCAGACTCCCCCTGTTAATATACAAAAAAACGAAATTTGAGACCCCCTTCAAATTTTGCTTTTGAGGCCTTCAGGGGGTCTCATGGGTTAATCGCCCCCCCCCCCCCCCCCCCCCCCCCCCCCATTTCGCACACTGACTAAAACCTATTTTCAACCTCACTTTGCACAACAGCACTCACCGCATTTTCTGCAGGAAATTCATTTTCTAGTTATTTTTGAGTAAACAACCCCCACACATCTACAGCTCAAAATAACTTGTTAACCTGTACTTGTTTTATTCACAATTCAGTTTTTCACAAGTAGCATCTTGGTATAATATACCCCATGGTAGGCCTACATACGAAAGTTTAGCATTACATTTTTAAATGTAGCAATTGTGAAATAAATAAAAAATAAATTCAGCAACTTACTTGAGAAAGTATAGCACAGTATTCACTTAAAAAATCGAAATATACAATTGTGAAATTCAGCATGTTCACTCTTAATCTAATTTACATATTTACATGGTCAAATGTTGAATTGAGATGGTGTTTAATGCATTGCTTATTCTAAACACTTCTCAATTCAACATACAGCGTATAATGTATAAATAAACCTAAAGAAAACAGGGCACCCATAAACATGTTGTGTCAATGATAACACAAGGACAGAAACGCATAACAAAGAGGAGGGTACATATGAACAAATAACAATTTTGAGCCAGCTCAGTGTAGTGGGGAAGGCTTATGTTAAAAATGACGAGCATAAGAATCCCAATTCTACCATTTCAATGACAATATTGTTCAGTGCTTATTTTTTTAACACCTATTTTATTTTGGAGAAAAGGAAAGATATTAAAAGGAGAATTACAAAAAGAAAAGAAAAATAAACCACCTTGAATGCAAAAATGTACACTAAATTTTGCTGCTTTCACTGCTGGAAAATAAATGCACCTTTATGATATCGACCTCCCCCTCACACAACCCTCCTCAGTTAAGGCTCAGTTATGGTTCCACGTCAACGCGACGCAAGGGGGTTTACGGACCCATTACGTCCTTGCGGACCCTCCTTGCGTTCACCGCAAGGGCCTGACGTGCGCCTCCCAAAAATTGTAACGTTGCATCGAGGCGACGCAGCAGCAAGGGCTGTGATTGGTCCACTAACGTAAACCCGACATAAACCCGACGCAGAACCAAAAACCAGACTGTGTCGAAGCGTCTGCGTGGTCATTGCGTTGCGTCGGCGTGGTACCATAACTACGCCTTTAGCCGGTCATGACCGCAGGGGGTTGGTTGACGATCACTTGGACGACAAAGTCCTTCTGGATCTTGGTGTCCTGTAGCCGGGTCTTGTCGGTGAGCAGCTTCCCAGAGAAGAACCACCGTTGGTGGGCCACGTCGATCTCGTGCTGCGCCTGCAGCCTCTTCTTGAGCTCACAGATGGAGTCAGCCATGGTGGCCGCCAGACGCAGGTCCTTGCCTGGGGAAGATGTCAGACAATAGGCATTAACTACTGGTTTATTATAACTAAGACATCAGACTGAAATGTAGTCTTTTATCAATATAAATGAGGCTGCAAACAATCAAAGCATAGCCAAGAAAAGTTTTTTTACTAGTACATAATTACATCTCAAGGTGTTGATTTTCATCTTTTGGATATATATTTCTTTTTCTGCAATGCTTGGTTGTTGTGTGTCAGTGTCCAAATATTTTTTATATTCCAAGACACAGGATGGGACATCTCAGCCCAGTGTATTCTAATGATGGTATTAATGAGAGGAGCCACAAATCCAGACACAGATAATGAGGGAGTTTTCTACCACTGGACAGCCGCACGCGGAGCTGAAACTCCTGTTTGGGCGGAGGGGCCGGTGCAGTGTTCTCTGTGTGCGGGGACACATCTTTGTTGCAGGTGGTTTCTGTGATGAGGTTGACGGGGAGGGCTAGCGTATACGCTGGCAGCTGGTAGCGGTTGCCTAGTTCATCATAGCTCTCTGTTAGGGAACCTGCAGAGGAAGAATAAGAGAAGGGTGACATTGCAGCTCATTGGTTTTAGAGTGTCAACTGTAAAATCACAAGATGTAAGTGAATGGTGTAAGAAAAATGTTGTAAAATCATCCAAAGATGTTACATTTTCTCAGGATTATGGCAAACAGTCTTTTTCATATTATTTATATTTATAAGAAGTTATCAACTTGGACTCGGGAAGGTGGCAAGCAGTAAAAAATGTACTTTTTCCACATGTGCCTGAACATCCAATCAGGATGGAGGATTTACCCATCTAACCCTCTCTCTGCCATGTCTCTATGGTACCAATCCATCCCAATTGAGATGGATGGTGACAGTTGCGTAACTATGGCAAGATTAATCTGAACACAACCAATATACACAGGTTTTTGCCAACAGTCAGTTGACATTTTGAAAATCCCAGTTGAGATTTATTTATTAGTGGTGTGTGTGTGTGTGTGTGTGTGTGTGTGTGTGTGTGTGTGTGCCATCGAGTTGGATGGCCTGGTGACAGTTGCGTAACTATGGCAAGATTAATCTCAACACAACCAATATACACAGGTTTTTGCCAACAGTCTGTGTGTGCATATTTATGTGTGTGTGTGTGTGTGTGTGTGTGTGTGTGTGTACCATGGGGCAGGGTAATACAGGCTCCATCCACGATGGCCTGAGCCAGCCCCAGGTCATTGCACTCCACTGCCAGCGCCGCTGCTCTGAGGGCATCCCAGATCTCCTTCCTGCCGTCAAACGCTGGCGCAGTGTCCCAGAACTCATCTCTCTTGCTTCTCAGCTGGCCCTCTGTCATGGGGAACTCACTCTTCCACTGAGGACCCTCCTTCCTTAGAGGCTCGTTCCGGCCTGCCAGGAAATGGTTCAGATAGGTTAAGAATGTCATGAAAGCCGTCACAATTGGGTTGTGGGCATGGGTAAACATGAACCACAGGCCATACGAACCACAGTCTGACGTTTGTGGTAGTGATAATTAGTACATAATGAAAATATCCTATTTGCCAGAAGGGTCCAATGCTATAGCGTCGCGATTTGAGAGACCCTAAATATGCCAACATAGGTTAGGACAGTGAACCCAGTTATGTGTAATAGTAGGATTTGTAGGATCTATACGATCTAAAAGGTTAATTCTGTAAATATGTTATTTTGCACCTTTCCATGTTATGTAACACGCGTGGAAGGGAAAGTAGAAGGAACGAGAAAGAACTGGAACCTAGCCATGTTCAATTTCATTCTACAGGTAAAAATATGTAAAGCAAATCAAGACCCAGCAATACTTTGAGATGCTTTGAGAGCAATCTCTCAGCACAGCATACCCAGTAAGGTCACTTTGATCCACAATAAAGACAATATTTATAGTGCAGCAGCAGTGGATTAAGCCAGGGACCAGCTCCCCTGTGCGTGAGTGGCTGCACAACAATCACATGCCACTGGATTATAGGCCATAATCAGGTTCCACACAACAGAATGTATCTACGCTCGCGCCCGTGAGACATGGGTTGGGGAGATAAGCTTGGGTTGGGGAAGTAGGTGAAGGGGGAGAACAAAGCACTCCGGGATGACATGTATCTGTGTGTTACGGCTTAATCTTCAGATGGAAAACTACAACCAGATGAATCTCACAGAATGTGTAATAGCTTTGTTTTTGAATGGTAGACTGAAGCACATTTGTGGAAAAATCTGTTAAAAGCTCAAAATAAAGACATATTATAGAGAATGAAGTTATTCTCCCATGGCAAATTGTTATTTTCTCTGATTAAATGACTACTGCATGCCAAGTTTAAGAGTGTTGGGTTGGCTCCAGGAATTGCATTCATGTGATGTGTGTGCCACTAGCCATTCCGGATGACTAACATCTCAGGAATATGTAATCCTCCCACATTTGTGGGAGGAATCAATGTCTCCCTGAGAGGCAGTGAGACACACAAAGTCAATGTGGTTGAAGAACACGCAGGTAGCTTTCATAGCACTGGAGAAATGAGCGGATAGCTCCAAATAAACAGGTTACCTCTCACTGATGGAAAATAATAATTCCCTTTCGGCTCGAGAAACATTGAATTGAGGACTAAATATAGTCATTCAGATGTCATGCCTTCTCAAATTGAGACGTCACCATAGTAGATCATCATGACAACCGTGATTGGTATCCAGGATACATCAAAGCCAACCACTGGATCAGGATATTAAGCCCCTGGTATAAATAGGTCTACCTCCAAGAAATGGTACCACTTTCAATATCTCAGAATTGTGTTGACATTACTTTTAGCCTAACCCTTTTACCTTTATTTAAACAGGATGTCTCAATGAGATTAGAAACTATTTTACAAGAGAGCCCTGTGTAGATTTAAACAATGCAACATCAAAGGAACAGCAGGATTTTGGACAACATTGTGGCAGTAGACCTATTTCATATGATGTATGAAAGCCATTAGCAACACATGTATCTTCTATTAAGGATACCGAACTCTTATACATAGATCACATACAAATAAATGAGATATATCTGCACATGATATGATGTGCTGCCTTACTCCTTGACATGAGGAGCCAAGCTAACTTATAATTATCTACGAATCATCTAATAGTTATCCAAGTATCACTTAACTAACACTTAATAACTGACTAGATATCAAATATAAAGTTAGGTGGAATCAGGGGGCAAAGACTGAGAGAAACAATTTACATTTTCTTCAATTATGAAAAAAGAAGAGCTAAGGAAAATGCAAATAATCTGTATACAGTAAAAAAATAAAATAAAAAAAACTCAAATCCAAACAAGCTTTACATTCTATCTAATCAGAAACTAAATTCCATAGCATCAAAAAACTGATGGGCACAGACAGATCTGTACGTCTATATGCAAAATACTTACATTTCAGTGACCTTATGCCCTTAAAGGATCGGTCTGTAGAATGATGATATCTGTAGTCCCTGGAGTTTGTTACTCCCATGGTTGAGGTGTAATGTCACCGTTCAAAACAGCTGCAAAAAACACTCTATACTCCAGGCCAGTGAACTACACTACCGTCAACACTGGTCACAAAACAACACTGTCCTGACTGTAGCAAAACAAGTTAGCTGTACCGCTAAGAGGCTGATTAAGACAAAGAGCTCAAGCTAACTTGCTAAATCCTCACGGTGCGGAACCTTGAGCTAGAGGTTGTCTGCCTCGTAACACTTCCCTGGTTCCTTAAGACAAACACACATGTCCTCTTTTACCCCTGCTCATAGCAAAAAACATCCAAAAGCCTTCCTAAAAAAAACAACAACTTCAAAAATACAACAATGGGCTCGAAAGACGACACAAGTCTAATTTGAGTGTCCCCGTGCAGAAGATGGAGCCGTTACTCAAGATCCTAATCCTGCTCTATTTAAAGTCCTGTGCTAGAAATGACCCACGGCTGTATGGAACCCCTATTAATAGACAATAAACCTTTTTCTGGATGAATACATTCAGCTGGAAGCTGAGCCCTCCACAAGCCAGTCTCAGTTTCAAAGCTTTGAGGACTGCCTTTGTTGGCAGGATGGGGCAGAAAGGGAAATGATGAATTGTGTGTGTTGAAGTTGTCTTTGAAATGCAAAATGGATTTTGGAGGATGAAAGCACCTTTGTATGAAATTGGACCACTTATTGAAGAAGGAGAATTGGTCAAATAGCATTCATATATTTGTGTATACCAGTATATTCAGAAAGAGACTAAACAGGCCACTTTTGGTGTATGCAGGTAATTTCCAACTCAACTACTGTAAACACAGTTTACTTCAATAGCAAAGATATGCCACAGACTCTGTATCAACACAAATCCTTTAAAGCATTGCATCCCCCAAACTCATCACCATGGTTTCTACATGAGGTCAAGGGGATAACAGTTGCTATGCATCGTTTGCAGACGGAAAGCTTTAAATAAAGCTTGGGTCTGGGTTCCTTCTATTTACAGGTAAGGCTGCTAATCCAGGAAGCCTGAAACTTTTTACACCTGCAGGCAACCTGAGTCTTGACAGCCACAGAGACACTGCCATTGATGAAACTATGCATTTAAAGCTTCAGCGGTAGATCACAAACATACTGTTTATAGCATAAAATTATACCTCACCATTGCTACTTGATTTAATTCACTTTACTTTCTGTCAGGTTGGACACACATGCACTCTGCTGTGCAATATTTGCAGCACAGTGCAATGATAGTTGAACCTCATCTAATCTAATCTAATCCAATCAAATGTGTGCTTGGAGCAGCAGGTTGAATACAGGGCTAACGGTGTCCTTCACAGACGAGGGGCCAAGGTGTGTCTCTTACCGCCACTCTTTTTGTTTCTGGTCGCACTGCCCGTGGTGCCCTGTCCATCCATCTGGTTTCTCCCGACACAGCCCCCCATGACGGTGCCTAAACCCCCACATCCCAGAGATAGAAAATCCTGAGATCCTTGTGCTTATTGCTTATACATGCAAACGCTGACAGGATCATCTAATGAGAGGTGAAAGCATTTTAATAATGTTAAATCAACCCTACAATTATCAGTGAGTGATAATTGTGACAGCTCAGCAATTTTCGTTCGAGTCGGGTTGCTATGTTTACGTCACGTGTAAATCCATCGGACATGGGATGATCTTCTCGTTCGGGTCACTGGTGATTTTGTCATAGACTACAGCTCACTGCAATGCTCTTATTTGCATTGCACAGTTGTTTACAAAATACATTTCTATTTAATGAAACCAAATCAAATCGGACAAATAAATCATAACTTCTGGGAAATACATTCACCTAAACTAGACAATCACAATCTTTTTTTTTTTAATCTTACCTGAGATCCAGTCTGCTATGTTATGCATTCTTGTGCAGTTTGCTTGCCACATCCGAACTTGCTTCAATTAGAAAGTGTCCTGCGCCGAGGACCAGCGTGAAGAGAGCTGCAGCCAATCCTCTGACGCCCAATGGTTGGCTACAGTCTCTACTGGGACACTCTTATTAATAGAACCACCGTTGGCCAAACGTGCAACAACATACACAACTTGCACGCATGTATCCTTTACCAACTCCTTAAATTAGGATTGAAAGAGGTTGTCGTATGCTCATACGATGATTTCGTCTGTAGGTCTCTACAGATCTGAAATTAAATCCCCAACTACCTCTGGGTACGCATGCGCAAATCTAAACCAATTCACAGTGTGCCAACGTGATGGTGGTGGATATGTTGTCATAAAGTCGTGAGTGTTGGCCTATATTCTAACTAATGTGGAAATGTCAACGCTTTATTATGCATGGCATGCCATGTTGATCGTGTTTCGGTTGGCTAATCTCCTGATTTCTTTCTATGATTGGTAAATAGCATTTACATAGCTTTTTACGTTTGGTCTTTCCAATAGTCATCATCAATACCCGCTAGTGAATAATAGCAATTTTAAATGTAGAAAAAATAATTTAAGAGATAGTCATAACCTTTAACTTCCATCCCGGTCATTTACTTATTAGTTTGAAGATGGTGGGCTTGCACGCCCCCTGAAATAATGTTACTGCCCTCTGATGGACGATTGAGGGTTGACGGGTTAACGCCGTGTGTGTATATATATATAGACTGAATTCTTGAATACTTTTTGGATGATATTTCATGTCTATCTGCTTATTCTTTCAGTTTAGGTTTTATTTGCAGTAATCTGGAGATTATGTTCTGCAGATAAACAAAAAAAAAACAGTTAATCCTCATCCACAGTCTCCCATGACATAAGTGCAGAGCAGTACTGGATTTTGATGCTTCAAGCAGAAAAAAAGAGACCAAATACATAGTCTTGCACTGTAGTAACTTAAAATAGACAACATCCACTGCTTTAAAAAATAATTTATGCACATACTTTAGTCAAATACAAAAAAATACCGATATGTGTTTTGGTACTTTGTGGGTGTCGGGAGTACAAAAAACAAAATGATAGTATAAATTTAATATGTGGAAGGGGAAGGTTTTTTGAAGGGTCACAATGTCAATGTACAGAGACGTGGAAGGGTCCATGTTGGCTCCTCCTTTGGCGTAGATAGGTGTCCCTCATATAAAGCTCTCAAGATATTCACTTGAAAAAAATCACCAATTGTGGTTTCGGTCTGTGTTCAGTCTAATGATATGTCAGTCAACAGACATGAATCTGTGATTTCATCATTGCACCATAAGTTAAAAGATTCACTCTTTTCACACTCAATCCCCTAAGCTACTCCACAGCATGTCGGTGAGGTATCGGCCACCCCCTTTCCCCTTGTTTTCCACAGCACGCTTTGCTGTTCAATGCGACGTCCTGGAGAGATACTGTGTGGAGCAACGGTCATACAGGAATGGTGTCCCGTTTGAAGGGGAAGATGTCCCAGGTCAGACCGTCGCCGGGAGGGCTGTGTCCAGAGGGTAGGAGGACCCGTGTCAGCCAGTGGCTGGTGGAAAAAAACAATAAACGGCCATCAAACCAGGACCCGAACCAGTGCGCTCGCCAAGATAGGATGTAGGACTGAGACGTATGAGCAGGAAATTAATTACCTTCTCTTCTGAACCCCCAGAAATACCTTCCAGTTGTTAAACTTTCCATAATTAAAAGGGTTTTTATACACCTGGCAGAGGGAAGGAAACAGAAGGTAACATAAGATAAGATGCACTTAATTAATGCCAGACAGGAAATTTGTGTGTCACAGCTGAAGAACACAACGATAATAAGAAAAAAACAAATAACTGTTCTTGCATTCTTGTCCAATGATTCCCTTAGCAAGGGGCTGGCAGAAATGAAACAGTGTGTTTAATGTTATTTTGCCAAAATCGCCGGCATGACGTCACCTTTCCCCGCTTGGCTAGCCGCTTGGCTTCCTTGAAGTTGATGTGTCTCTCGATACTGGTCTCTCCCCTGGATATGAGGACTGCATGCCAGATGGTCAGGCCTCCCAGGGCCACGCCCACTGTGCTGAGATAACCAAATCACAAACAGTGTTACTGTATGTTCAGCCCAACATTAAGTTTCTTAATGGCTGAAGACGGCATTGCAGTTAATATTACCTGGTAAGGACCCACATATAGATGATGCTCTTATGAACCATCCTGTCTCTGAAGGTGTAGGGGGGTGAGGGTGTTTGGTAGTTGGTCTTGGATGAAGAAAAGACCATTAATAATAGCTCAAACTCAAGAGTGTCAGTGTGTGTGAGTGTGTGACTGTGAGTGTTGTGTACCTGCCCAGAAGGTAAAATTCCTATGAGAAGTCCCATCCCAGTCACCGGCACCCCTGGTCTTTCCCCATCCATATGCTTAAAGCGCTGAAGCACAACAACCAAGACAGAAGCACCCCGGAAATAGGAGTTAGCGATAGAGAGAGATAGAGAAATATAAAGAACCACAAAGACTGCAGAATGACCACTCAAATAAGCCAGCTTAAGCCCCTAAAACCAAAGATATGAGTTAGTGACTGCTTCTAGCCAAAGCAATGTACAATGAATATACTTGTAGACACATTTCATTGAGGAGCAGGTAGGCTTTGGATGGGCATCCAGGGAGAATGTGGAAATTGGAGTTCAAACCCAGAAGAACCCGAGTCCACACACCACCCACCATACCCACTGTTGCCGGTTAACCGGCCTCACCTCTAAGGTATTGTACGCATCGAGGAAGAGGTTCCTGCCACTGATGCTGCAGTACATGCAGCCCAGGGCCATGGCCAGGCAGAAGCAGAAGAAGTAACGCTGGTTTAAGTGGCCCACACAATTATTCAACCAGGCTGGAAAGGGGGGAGTTATGGAAAACCTTTTTGGGCAACAAAATATATTTTAGGGAATATGCCATTTGATAGACTCAAATGGCATATTTTTATCCAAAGTGTGTTACAATAGCATGAGTGCACACATTCTTAGCATGGGTGGCTGCAGTGGGAATGAAACCCATTAACCGTGGCTGCGTTAATGCCTTGCTGTAGAGTTGAGTTGCACAAAAAGGATACGACAATGATGGTCCATTTTTAAAATGCACCTGAAAAGCATTAACACAATATCAAATTATCACAATGAGAAAAGGGTAACCATGGTTACTACATTGTCAAGCAAGTGAAATAAAGAAAAATATCCCACTGACTCACCTGTTACAAATGCCACAGTGGTGTGTCCTGGCTGGTTTAGGAATGATGCACTTCTTACAGACAGACACAAATGGAATGTCATTTTTCACCTGTGAAAAGAAAACCAGGAATTGGCAAAAAAAAACAATGTGTTAAAACTAGCTTGGCCCCGGAACAGCCCTGACAGCCAGGTCCACGATATGTCTTTTGAAAACAGGGTTGAAACATCTTACTATAGGAGGATATCCAGGTGCCGTCTTGGTGGCTTTGTAGTAGTGGAAGATGATCATGACCAGGTTCCAGTGCCCGTAACAGAGGTGCCACGTGACCCATGCTGGGTGGTAGGTGGCAATGACCATGGGCAGCAAGATCATGTAGCAGATCAGCAGGATGGAGCTGGTCAAGACCACCACCAGACACACAAACACCTGACACGCACACACAAAACACACATACAAACTACAATTAGATAAGTGAGGCGCCTTGTGTGAAGAGGTCGATGAGACATATTTACACATACTCTATGCATGCAATCAGCCCCTTACTGAAAATAATAAACATATACAAACACACACGTACCATCCCAAACCATCGGGTAATGCGGTCAACTGTCCAGAACACTGGTTCGAATACCGAGTCAAAGACCACATCGGAGTTAGTGAGGGAATTGTATTGAAGAGACTGAAGCACCAGCTTCACGTAGGCCCACAGCTCCCTCAGACGCACGGGCGGCCTGACCCGGCAGTTCCTGGTGCACACCCGCAAACGCAAGCAACACAGCAGGTGGAGCAGGGAGCTGTGACACCATCTCATCCTGGGTACAGAAAACACACACAACTAAAGAAGAAAAATAAGAGATTAAAAGGAGAGTTTGCAACAATGACACTCTTGTTAAGTCCTCAAGTATAAGGTATGCATGCTAAAAAGTCTATTGGTTTGAAAATTCAATAATATCAATAAACAAAGCGTATATGGATTAGAGAATTCTGTTTTGATGGATCATCAGTGATACAAGCATCCAGTAGACTTTTACTCTAGTTTTTACTCTAGAGTCTAGTTTTTCGGCATTCCAATCGGCATTTACAGCGGGGTGGAGTGCTGTGCACCTCTGGGTGAGCGCAGTCCATGAAGGACTTCAGTCAGTGTTAATATATTCAGCCCATCAAAATGGATGTCATTATAAGAGCAATGGAATAATGTTGTTAACATAATAGATGTACTAATAATAAATATCGGCAAGCGTGCAACCACGATCGATGCCACACAAACGGTCATTGTTCCAGCACCTTGTTTACCCGCTGGATTAAATAAATCGGGGCACTGCTACTCGTCTGTACATCACATGTTCACAGGGAACACTTACGTTTCTGGAAATCTGAAAAATCCGAAGCAACCGTCGAAGGCATACGAACGAAGAAAAAACACGATTAGCGCCACATATTTGTGTAAATGGTATGAATATGCCCGCTTTTGACAAACCCCTAAATCCCGTCTGTCTGCTGTAGTGTAAAGCGCATGCCAAATGCATGACGGGAAATCGAGTCCGGAATAGGTTTTCGCGAATGTTATTGTGGACATTGTAGTTCTTTGATATCTCCCGGTAGCCCACATGTGCATGGCTCCGACCATACTGTCGTGTGTCCATATAGCTTATAAATACGCTTCATACGTGTCATTTGTTGGTGTAAAATGTCTTTTAGTTTCAACTTTGATGTGCATGCACAATCGGTATCACCAGAAGACGTGGGAGAAAGTAACGTTGAGAAAGACAAAGCTGACATTGCAGCAAAACATGTAAGTCACTTAGTTTGCTCAGTTAAGTTATATAAGTTATTGTTTTTCATTTAGGACACTATTTTTGATGCCCACTTGTCACATACGTACTCTGCTGTATCTTCTATCACGTTCCATAGTTTATTCTAGCGTTGCATAAGATGCAAGACCCATAAAAACAAATTACGTCTACACATGTGTCCCTAACCATTGTTAATGTTAATGTTTATCAGATAACGGATGAATCACCAGCAGCAGAGAATATCAAGGAGGCAGCAGAGCACTGCCCACCGTCTGACCCCGAATCGCTGCTGGCTGATGCTGTCACCGAGACCGTTACTGTGGGTACTCTTCCTCCTCTCCTCTTCCTGAACGAGACCGTGTTGGAGAAGACTGCCTCGGAGAGAGAGGACGAGGAGAAGATTCTCTCTCGCACCGAAGACCAGAGGTCCGACCTCATCTCCGGCGTGTACGAGGGTGGCCTGAAGGTGTGGGAGTGCACGTACGACCTCCTGGAGTGGCTGGACAGCGACGGGGAGACGTTTGGCCAAAAGAGCGTTCTGGATTTGGGCTGTGGGGCAGGGCTGCTAGGGATACTAGCTCTGAAGAGAGGTGCCAGCAAGGTCCACTTTCAGGACTACAACAGCACCGTTATAAAGCAGCTCACGCTGCCAAATGTACTGCTGAACTGCCAAGAGGATGGGCCCGAGGAGGAAGAGGGTGGTAGTGACAGTGATGGAGAAGGAAAAGGACATGGGAAGGGGCAGATCGATTCTGAAAAAGGGAAAGGTAGCGAGAACCAGGACGAGGACCTAAAGGATGGCGCCCCATCAGCGAAGAAGAGACTCACTGAATCACCACAACAATCTGCGCTCCTGGCCAGGTGTCGTTTCTACTCCGGCGACTGGACCAC
This sequence comes from Micromesistius poutassou, assembly GCF_964030765.1. NCBI lineage: Eukaryota > Metazoa > Chordata > Actinopteri > Gadiformes > Gadidae > Micromesistius > Micromesistius poutassou. The sequence goes on from NC_140277.1 coordinate 5,874,758, forward strand.
CTTCCTTGCTTTGGTTGTAAAGGCTGAGCCGCTGCCAAAGTATGACATTATATTCACCTCCGAGACTATCTACAACACAACATACTACCCATCACTGCACGAGACGCTCCAGAAACTGCTGGCCCTAGACGGAGTGGTGTACCTGGCCACCAAAGCCCACTACTTTGGGGTGGGAGGTGGATTGCATCTGTTTGAGCAGTTTGTGGAGGAACAGGGTGTTTTCTTATTGCATCACTTGTGGGATGTCGAGGAAGGGCTAAAGAGACATGTGGTAGCCCTGCGTTTCAAAACAGGCAAAAGTACTTGAAATACTCTGGATGTATTTACACACCCAGTGGGCTTTTTCCTTTTTGACGTTCCTTCTTCAAGTTGATGACAAAATGGGGAAGTTGAGTTGAACTATTCACCGGATTTGTAAGAGTTTACAAAGAATGCTAAAAGAATCCTGAAATTTCACGGCAGGCCCACTTACATTATCGGAAAATAAAACATAAATAATCATTAAATCACAATTTTTTTTGATGGAATTTATATATAGCCTATATATATTATATCTCAATAACACAGTTGTCCTATACTGCCTGAAGTGTTATATAAAATAAAAACCCTCAATTGCTCTGTGGCTATACTTCTCACGTGTGTGTGTGTGTGTGTGTGTGTGTGTGTGTACTGCCACTAGCTAAAGTGCAGTTGAAAGAGGCCGTTACAGGTCTTTAGATGCATGGGGAAGAGAGAAAGGAAATGGGCTCAGTGACCTTTGCAAGTGATTTCCCCAGTGTTCAAACACCAGCATGAAAGCCTGGTTTGTTTCTGAAGTCCGGCACAAAATGTCAATTGCAACTTATCCCATCAGCCCAAGGATGGAAGTTTTTTTGTTTTTTTTTAAGTGGATTCTAGAGTCGCATCACATTAACAGCAGGTCTCTATACGGTCTCTGTACCTCCTCTCTGGGATTCTTAAGTTTTCCATGGGGGGTTTTCCATAGGGCGGGTGATTTAGGTCTGACACCAAGGTTCACCCCTTCAAGCCTATTAGTTTTTTTTTAGCTGATAACTGTTGTTTAAACCTCTTTCAACCATAAAGACTTCCACGTTTTTTATATCGGAAATAGTGTTATGGATAATCAAAGATTTTATTTGCATCCATTCGAGACATTTCTGATGAGATGTTTCTTCCTTGTTTTTTCCCAAGACACATGCATTGCATAATCGTATTATAATTATGTATCATACACTACAAAGCGAATGGTATTTTTTATCAAGGGGGACAACCATCGGTTGTATACATCGGTTTAATCAAGCGTACTTTTACTTATCTTATCGACGAAATTTATTGCGTTGTCTTCCAGTAAAGACTGGTTATTCTTCATACCTAAGCTCCTGGACAGATAACGCGATGAGGAAATGGCTAAATTTACACAGGGCTTACCAAACAATGAAATGGTTTGAATAATAGCTTGAAACCTTCCTAAGAAAGTTTCCCCTGGCCTCCTTTGGTTGGGCGTGACTATAGAATTGGTTCTTCTCGACCACAGCCTATAAAGCGTCACGCATGTAGTGCAGTGTATAGATAAAGAAGACAAAGACCCTTTATTATTTATATTATAAGGATCAATCTTTACACCCGAATAAGTGATCAATCCTACACACTTTTAAATAGTTTTTACACATTTTAACAGTTAAATGTCCCCAATTTTGTCCTTATAAGTATAAGCACAGAGATATACTAAGAGATAACGTTTGTTCTATTGAGATCCCTTATCGCTTTTCACAGTACCAACATGCAATAACATGTATTTATTTGCACCCACACTCTGGGTGTGTGTGTGTGGGTGTGTTTGCGCTGTGTGTATGCGTCAGAACATACTTTTCCATTCCCCTTTGATATATAAATATGCCATAACAAACACAGCTACCAAATAAAGGCAGTTTGTATCACTATGTTTGTCGCGAGGCATCGCGTCCACTTCATTGCCCTCACCCCTCTCAGCAGCTGTCTTTGGCCAGTGGGGGAATTCCTGGTTTCTGCCGTAGACCCAGCCTCCCCGACCCCACCACCACCCCCTTTACTCTTTATGGGAACAGTGGGCAGGGCCAGTCAGATGGTTTTCCTCAGAAACTATTGTGCGCTGATTCACTGGTGAGGGGGTGTGCTGCTTACTCCCACTGCTTCCTCCTTACTGGGAAGTGACAGTCAGGTTTACTGTACAGAAGGGGTGTGTAGACAGACACCCAGAGGCCATGGTGTAATGCGAAAGGTAGTGGTATTTAAGCGATTGGGATTCTGAATATCAGCCCAGAGTTCATGTATTCTTCCACCCACCTTTTTGGACTTGGGAGTACATAGGAGCAGCCACTGTTTGTTTGAACCGAGAGAGACAGAGAAAAAGAGCATTACAATGGCATTCACAGCTCCACTGTGGTAACTCTGAAGCAGCTTCAAGAACTGAGCACTTTCAAAGTTTCACTTTGAGACAACGTGGTCTAGGGAAGACACTGAGGATTCTTGACAGTGAAATGATCAGTGAAGGATTTTGGTAAGTATTTAGGTAATACATTGCCCAATGCTATTCTCATTGACTGGAAATTAGTTATTATCGTTCACTTAATATTTATTTTTTGGGTTATTTATTCAATAAGGCAAACAATGACAGGTTCATGTTAACTGCTTTTGTCTTTGGCATGTTTGGTCTTTCAGGAGAGCTGTTGAAATGGGTTTATTAAAGGGTCTATCCTGATGATAGATTACACAGTGGATTTCTGGTCAGACAGTTAGCCGGCTGTTTCTCTGTCCTGTTGTTAGAGAGATAGGTGTTTCCTGAAAACCCTCAGGTGCGGCCTTCCTCAAAGTTCACCACTTTACTGCAAGTGTGTCCCAATGAAGCTTTTTGTACATTCATTGAAAAAATAGTTTTCTTTGAATGAAACCTAAAGCATTGAGTTCACTCCTAACATAAATATTTTTACTGTAAGACACTTTGCTGAATGTAATGTGTAACTAATCCCATTGAAAGCCGTCACTTAAGAAGTAATTGCTCGGAATCAGGAATTTCTAAAGTTCATAAATAATTAGCTAAACTTCATAACTTAAACAGCATGATCAGTGATTAAGCAGTTGGGCCTTATCTTGCAGTTGCTACACTGATGAGTCATATCATACAGAGGAGTATCACAAAGGCCTTGTTCACCAATTGCATAAGCCCGAGAGGAGTGACTTTCATTTCAAAGATTGTGAAACTTGGAAACGTGGAACGAAATGGAGTAGATGACTTGAATCGCCAGATGACACTAAATTGAGTTTTTAGCAGGCCTCTGCAATTGGGTGTTAAGAAGACAGCTATACCTTTGATGACAAATATATCTCCATTTCATATGAATAAAATGGACCTGCTTTGGGTAAGTTAGTAGACCTATTTAAGATGTCCTCAAGATGAACTCTACAGGAAAGCCTGATAGGATCAGCAGAGGAAGTTTGGGTAAGAAGACAATGACAAAAACTTTTGCAGACCATAGTCTAACAGGTGCCCTACTATGAGAACTGAATTCCATAGATGGCTCGTTCAGGTATCGTCTATGGGCTCAGTTCTTTTGGCATGGTACTCATTTTTCCACCATATTAACAGCAAGAGATACAAATGATTATGAGGAAAAAAATGAACAATGAATTTCATATAATCCACTTACATGTATATTAACATCTATCTGTCTATGATTCTGTTGTGTGGTATTAGTAATCAAATAAATGGTTTACATTGTACACTTCATTAATTTACAGATAACAATATTTCTTGAAGAACTGCAAAGTCCATTTGTAATAAAGTGTGAAGATGAAAAAGCTTGATGTGCTGATGTTGAGAGAATTTCTTATTAAAGAAAATTTGAAGTATTTACTTTGTTTCTGTTCCTTATTCCACCACTACGCTCCAAATTATCTCTCTTTGATTAGGTGTCCAATCATTCATCATTTGCATCTTCTTCCTCTCTACATCTTCTTCTTCTTCTACATCTTATGTATGGTATCAATCCAAACAGAGGTGTCTAGATCCTCTCGGACCAACAACTTTATTTATAGAACAGACACCTACACAAGTTTGTTTCAGACGTGCTCAAAGACTCCAGGCCCAGCACCAGTGTGTGACAGTAACAGTGTGGAGATCAGGCCAGAGATAAAAGAGATGCCACATGTGGTTGATTTACATATGAATGTAAATTGTTTAGTCATAGGGCTTTACATAGGAAAAGGCCCATAGGCAATGTACCACTATAAACAAATTTCAGGGGATTGCTGGATCATTTAGAAAGACTGTTATGGCGTTATGGAGCAATGAATAAGTAAGAAAGGAATGAGAGTTAATGCTGTGGCCTAAGCTACAGCTTTATTTAAACTTTGCCCACACCAAAACCTAAATGCTAAAAAGAGCTTCAATGTATTACGTAATGCCATGCCATTGTACCATTTAAAGAATGAGGCCATCACCTACTGATAACGTTTTATTGTAACAATAGAAACGTATCAACCTCAACACGTATTTTCCTTATGATAAAAATGAGTGTAGGCCCAGACGTTTTGTTTTTCTTTATAAAGGAAGCATGTCATCTCCAACTCCCAACCATTTATTGGGGTTGCATCTAACCCAAACAAAGGGTGATGTTTGTACAAATCATTCATTGTGCACATATCACATTTGCAGTAGGGGGAAGAAATTGTGCCTGTTTAATACGTTTCCCCCTGCATAAGTAATCTAACTTATTTGCTGTTCCCACACATCAGCCACATTTATAAAATATACACTGATTGGATATGAAGTAGGCCTAAGTTTGAGTCCTTGGATTTTACATTCTGAATAAAATTATATACATTTATGTATGCGTAATTGACAATCTACCAACCAGATATTACAACTGTGTAAGACTTATAATATAATCTATATGTCGCTTCATAGTGAAAACTAACCGATCATTGGATATAGGATCGGTCGCTCAATGATACGTTTGACCAGTTGTTAGCATTTTGCCAGAGCTGGTGAGCAACAGTCTTGGCCCCGTGGAGCGGAGCTTTCCGAAGACATTTCTCACTCCTAGTTTACATGGTGAAGCCGTTGTTATCAAGTAATGCGCATTGGTTTGGCGGAGTCACTAGAAATTGTACGGGAGAAAAGATAGTGGACTTAACTCTCTTTTCTTAAAGACTGAACACTTATTTCTGAGGCTGTAGCATGGATGAAGTACGGCCTACCACTGGTGCCCAAGCCCACGGGCTCGCGTCAATCTTTCCCCCTGGATTACAAGCCATTTACGGGGAATGCCGGCGTCTCTACCCCGAACAAGCCAACCCGCTCCAGGTTACAGCGATTGTAAAGTATTGGTAGGTGTCCAGCCATACTAATGTATACATATTTAATACAATTCTAAGAAGTTATATGCACTACTTTTACCAAGCAAATATTGCACTCTTGAAAAGTAAAGGCAAAACGCCACTTTGTTTACGTAAAGTTTAGTTTTCAACGTAACTCATTCACGTCTCCTTACGTTCACATTTATCAAAATATGTTAAGTTCGATTTAACATTACACATTGACACGTATCGTGAGATGTATAAAAACGCCTTTTGGTGATAAATAAATCAACATAAATGTGCCTTGTTGTTCTTACAGGTTGGGAGGTCCAGACCCCTTGGACTACATCAGTATGTACAGGAACATAGGAAACCAACCCCAGGATATCCAGGAGCATTGGCACTATGTCAGTTTTGGACTAAGTGATCTGTATGGGGACAATAGAGTTCACGAGTAAGTTTGGCTATAGCCATGACCCTAGAGGAAGTATGGGATGGGTTTTACTTATATACATAGAATGATCATGTTTGTCCTAAAGGGTTGTTTATGTTGTGTAATTCATATATATGCACAACATTCTTTGAGTTTATTTGGTTAACTAACTAAAAGTTCATCCATCTATCCATCCATCTTCAAGTGTGTAGTATGTAAGGCCAAAACCTCCCACATATCCCCCACTTGGTCATAGAGTTTGTTAGTGTCTTGCATTGCTCACAGTTCTCCGTGAGTGTATTTAGTTAAAGAAGAGCTATAGCAGTAATAACCTATTTTAGCACAGTTTGGGTTAAGGCCTTAGCCTTATTGTTTCTATTGAGAAGAAGCCCATTGTTAATCCTCTGCCATGTCCCAATGTAGCAGGCTGTACGTGTAAATGAATGAGCAGGGTTTTGGGGTTACGGGAAGTGAAATAATCTGTATGTGGTCTTGATGAGTCAGGCCACCACCTACACAGTGTTCACTTTAACAACATGTGTAACTCCTTATTAGAGTCGCATACTATCCAAATACATATTTCTTTGATTAGGCTACTAATTCTGAAATTATAACTAATTAATTATTGTGCGTGCATTGTTTGCCATTGGCAGTGGTGTGCAATGGCAGACCTCTCTTTTATTAATTGTACTACTAATTTATTGAATTGCTTTGAATGAATAACAACAAGTGTGTTTGCTTATTCAGATTCACAGGGTCGGATGGACCCAGTGGGTTTGGCTTTGAGCTCACTTTTCGCCTGAAACGGGAAGTGGGAGAAACAGCGCCACCTACCTGGCCGGCTGAACTCATGCAGGGCCTGGCTCGCTACGTCTTCCAGTCTGGTACGAGAGCACATGTTTCAAACCATATAAAGTGGGACCATGTTTCTTCCGTGAAATTGGCGGTTGGTTTCGCCCACGTACCATGTTCTCTCTGAAGGGTTTGCTGTGTATTCAGATTAGCTTCTTGCTTAGCTATTCTTTGTATTCTATTGGATTTGATCCAAAGTCTGTGAATTCAGCTACATGTCATTAGGAGCAGGTAGGGGTTTGGCATCTTGCTCAGGAATGGCTACATGACGACTGGGGATCAAATGCAGTAGCAATTATCAATGCATTATCAGGTATAGTTTGTATACCTGGTATCTCAAAGTGAAACCCTCCTTGCCATTCAGAAATTCTAGACCCCGTACCTCTTAACCGACCAGGGGCCACCTTCTAGTTTAATAGATAACTTTCTCTCCCGGACTTGGAACATATACAGTATTTCTATTAGTTAATCTCACTGTTGTTAATAAATGATTTTGTTTTAACGTTCAATCCATTCCAAACCTGACCTGGTGGCCATCATTCAAGGTCTGTCAAACAGGTCTGTTTTGTTCCGTTTACCATCAGTTTGTAATCATGATTCCTGCAGGCATTGTTGGTTGAAGCGGATACACCAGAGTGGGTGGAAGTAAAAGGTTTCAGCCTCAAGCTAGACTCATGTCAAATGTTGAAAAACGATTGTGGGCTTTGGTTACCAGAACCCATAAAACGTTTCAAGCCAAAATTAGTATACAGGTCTAAAATAGATCTGTTGAAAATATAAGCCCATTTTGTTTCCTCTGTGCTGCTGTGGGCCCTCACAGAAATGCTTCTTTCTCTACAAACCACTTCATAAATGTTTCAACGACTGACCAAAAAAATGGATATTGTTGTGAGTCATGGTCGTGATTTATGAACATGTTTGTGAGAAACCCCTTAGAAAACCATACTTAAACCCATCTAGACGTCTGTTGGGTATACATTAATAGGTGGTTTGGGAGTGAGGGGGGTATTTATTAAGCAGGGAGGCAGAGAAGAAGGTCTCCCTCCCCCCCCCACCACTCTCTCCTATGCTCCCCAGCTGGTGTCCATTTGAACGTGGGTGGGCCGGGCCCCTCAGCGGTTCACCCCCTCCTCGGGCCTGTATTTTTTCTTTTCTTTCACAAGCTTTATATTTGGAGGGATCACAGGTTACCCCCACAGCCCCACTAGACTGGTTCTGTTTTCACACACTTCCCTTTTGTCCCCTTTCTCCCTGTGCTGCGTCTTTTAGACAGAGTTTCACTCTGTCTAAGGAAACTACTTTGCAGTGTTGGTTAGCTGTTGGGTTTATGGTCGCGGAAATGAGTTGAACTTTTAGACAACGGTGTGTTCCATAAGCCAATCCTTTAACACATTTCACCTAGTATTTACAAAATGTTAGTAATTCTTTCTCCTCCCTTCAACAGAAAACACGTTTTGCAGTGGCGACCATGTGTCGTGGCACAGTCCCCTAGACAACAGTGAGTCTCGTATCCAACACATGCTGCTGACCGAGGACCCCCAGATACAACCTGTTCAAACCCCCTTCGGCACAGTCAGCTTTCTCCAGGTAATGGAAAAATCAAGCCCCAGGCATCAACGTTGGCCTGTTCCATATAATGATAATATCATCTAACAATACTATACAGCTTAAGTAGGTCCTTCAAATCAGTCCCTGCAGTTAACTTTCACTAATACTTTCACAAAAAATTGAAATGAGACATCCTTGTTGTTTATCACAATGAGGATGTTGCCCATCAGAGGCAAAAGACACATGAGGAGCCCGTTGAGCTGATCTTGTGTCTGTGCGGTCTGCTGTAGATTGTGGGCGTGTGCACAGAGGAGCTGCAGGCAGCCCAGCAGTGGAACGGCCAGGGCATTTTGGAATTACTGCGTGGGGTTCACATGTGAGTATAGGTAGAATACATACACACGCAACACATTTAAGATGAATTAAATCACCTAAAGTGTGTGCTCACACACTGCGATTTACTTGACTAGTCTTGACTCTGGGTTTACCCAAGCTGATGTATTCCTCTCCTTTGTACAGTGCTGGTGGTCCATGGCTGATAACAGACATGCGAAGAGGGGAGACCATTTTTGACATTGATCCACACCTACAAGTAAGGCTTTCTTAAGTACTTCCGGCTCCCACTGAGCATGTTTACTCACCTTTATAGGAGGAGAGACAGATGCTGTTACGCTTAACTCCATTGGTAAGTGTTTGTGTACAAAGGCCTGTCGAGAGTAAAACTATAAGGACCTAAATGTTTACGTGAGTTTACCATCGATGGCCCACATACGCATGCAAACATGTATGGACTACAAAGGCTGTATAACTCTTACCTCCCCAAGCTCAAATAAATCACAAATATCACATAAAACCACTCAAAATGTCATCAGAGAAATACCGTTGGAACCTGTCCCCCATCTCCATCACCATTATATACAGGATGCTTTTGTTTCTGCCGTGGTCATAGCAAACACCCCCTTCTTCCAAAAGGATTACATATGTATATACCACTCAATAGACTCAATGTCTGGCTGTATAACTATGTCTTACCCCCCCACCGTGCTCAAAATAAATCAGAAACTATCCCATGAACCATCACGCCATTCTAAAATGCATGGGCCTGCGCTAGTGTTGAGGATTGCGTTGTGTGTTGCTCCTCCAAGCAGGAGAGAGTGGACCAGGGCATCGAGACGGAGGGCTCCAACCTGAGTGGCGTCAGTGCCAAGTGTGTGTGGGACGACCTGAGCCGACCTCCGGAGGACGAGGAGGACACCCGGTCCATCTGCATCGGGGCCCAGCCACGCAGGCTCTCGGACAAAGGTAGGGGAACCACAGAAGTGTGCCGGAGCCGAGGCCTGTTAGATCCCTTCATGAAGGCTGAGCCCACCAACGCAAAACACAGGATAGCTTCTGGTGGGTCGGTCCCCACATGTCTACACAGTCTATCTGTAGGAATCCTTGAGTAAGAGGCCTAACCCCCTACCTGCTCCTTGATATCATGTGCCTGGTGGACAAATTCCCGATCGTTTCCTCTTTGCGGACAATACATTAGTCTGCTAAAGGACTAGTAATGTGCACGTTTGAGCCTCTAGGAGATGACTCTATACTTCTTCTGATGTCTTTGTGTGTGTTTGCGTGTGCCTTTGCGTGACAGATACCGAGCAGATCAGGGAGGTCTTGAGGAAAGGCCTGGAATTCAACACCAAGGCAGCCTTGCCTCCCATCAGCAGCCAGAGGCACGGCCACGAGCGACCCCAGTGAGTGGCGTCACCTGGTTGCACCTCTGCGTCGATTTACACCCAGATAGTCCTCCTCTCCATTCAAGACCATCTGGTTGCAGCTCTGCGTCGGTTTACACCCAGACAGTCCTGTTCTCCACTGAAGACTATCGTCTCCAGCTAGTTTACTGAGCCATAGCCTTTCAGCCTATTCAGCGACATAGTAAGGCTATAACCGGTGCAAGGAATCAACAGGGTCATCTGCAGAGTCAGGGCAGCATGGTCACAGGGTCCTACCTCCATATGCAGGGTTCAGGACCTACAAGTTACATCAACATCTTTTTGAAAAGAATATACGGGACAAAAACTCCCATAAAGGTCCACAAATTGTTCTGATTACTCAATGTAAACATGAGCGTTTTGATAAAAACATCACAATATTCCCTTAAAAGTGCTGCAAGTATGATAAGAGAGATGCCCTGGTTTGTCAGAAGTGATCCAGGAGCAGTCTAAAATTCGGGTCATTCGGGTCACTAAAAGTTGATGGGTTGCTTTGTAATTTCCAGCTATTTACACTCGAATAGCAGCTGTTGATCTTACCTCCAGCCCCTTTAACCCGTCCTATATGTCCTTCTCTCCTCACCTCTCCCCTGTGTCTGGTCCTCAGGAGCAGGAAGGACAGTCTGGAGAGCGAGAGCTCGGCAGCCATCGTGCCCCATGAGCTGGTGCGGACCAGGCAGCTGGAGAGCGTCCACCTCAAGTTCAACCAGGAGTCAGGCACCCTGCTACCACTCTGCCTCAGGTTAGACACACTGTACTCAGGATACACACCATGCACAATCAATGTCTCTATGTCGCTCGCTCTCCCTGTCTCTCTCTGTCCCTGTCCCGCTCTCGCTCTCTGAGATAAGCATAAAAAACAAGCATATTTCCTCGGTTTGCACCAAACACCAAACATCCACCATACACCAACCATGCGAACTACCCACTACCCACTTCTCGCCGCCTCTCTCTCTCTCTCTCTCACTGTTTATATTACAATTCATCCCAAGGCCTAATCAGAGATGAGTGTCACAAACAAGCAGATCTGCAACAAACTTTTTTTGTTACTAAAACACCCACCACCGATCACTATTCACACTCAATGTCTCTCTCTTGCACACGGTTTATATCACAGTGCATCGCAAAGGATAGTTAGCGTTATCGTCACAAGCATTCGCATATTTCACATGTTTGTGACAAACCTATCATCAATACCTTTTTGGTAGCCACTTTATGACCATGAAAGGCTATATCAAATGTTGATAAATAGACTCTTACACAGAAACAAGGGAACAGCTGTTTTTTCTCATCGCTGTACTGTTGTGATACCTTCTAAATAAACATTGTGACACTTGATTTACGTCCTAAGATGGAAAATCATATCTCGGTTGCCCTGGTTCTTTCTCAGAAAATTATTTACAGAGTGAACATAATATAGAAGGCATAATATACTAGAAAATGCAGAAAGAGGTGTTGAAAGGGGAGGTTGAGGGTGACATTAGTTCTGTGTTTTCAATACTGACCCGTGCAGGCTCAAGACCAACATTTATTTTTTATAATATTTAGATGGTTGGCAACACAAAACTCTAGAACTAGAACCTGACCTACTTTCTTCAAAAGCTGTAGTGAAGAGGGAAACAGACCATTTACAATAACATGGTTACAGACTATATCTTTCAGTTTAAATGTATTGGAACCTGAAAGGAATTTATTTTCCTAACTGACTAGTGTCAGATAGGAAGTTCCCCAGTGAAGTTTGGTTGTTTCATTTCTTTTTGTCATATCAGAAGAAGGAATCTCCCTCCCTTAAAGGTTTTAGTTTTGTTTTGGGTAGAGGGTTTATGACCCTTCTGCTGGCTTTCAACAATTATAGTCAAAATAACATAAGTCATAGTAATAATCCAAAACAATATAAATAAAGCTTGTTTGATTGATCGACTGATAATGTGATGCAGGGGCCGGCTGCTCCACGGCAGACACTTCACCTACAAGAGCATCAACGGGGACACGGCCATCACCTTCGTGTCCACGGGAGTGGAGGGGGCCTTTGCCACTGAAGAGCATCCATATGCAGCCCACGGACCCTGGCTTCAGGTACTCTTCCCATACCGTACCTAAACACTCATCTTGGCCTGTAGGGAGGCAGACCTACACCAGGATAATCCTCCTCACCTGTCACGACCTGCAGTTCTACTTGGCTGCAGTTCTACTTGGATATCTGAGCCTATTTAGCAACATAGCTAGGCTTCAACTGGCATAAGGAATCACTGGGCCCTCTGCTGAGTCTGGACAGCAGTGATAAGGATAAGATCTGGACCTGATTGAGAGTAGAGGCTGTTGTCCTTGTATGACCCTTCCTTACACCACCAAGCACCGCAGGATCTACCACAAGCTACATATTTCCATTTGTTGTTTAAGCTAATAACACAACAGAAGTAAGAGTCCCCCCACTGCAATGTTTTGATGTGCTCCTCGTCTGATTGATGCCTCCCCGTGGTTCGTTTCAGATCCTGCTGACGGAGGAGTTTGTGGAGCAGATGCTTGGAGACTTGCAGGAGCTTAACACTCGTGAAGAGGTGGGTGAAATGGGGCTGCTCCCACGTGTGAAATGGAAGGCAACAATACATTGTAGCACGCTAGACAGGTACCCTGTTGCACCCCTAAAGAGACGCTGAATATATTAAGGACTTAAGAAGAACCAATGGTATCGGTTTTCCTTTCTTTTCAGCCTTTCTTTTGGGTCGACTTTTCAAATACTAAACATTTCTGTTCCTTTTCGCTCCCTATAGACTAAGCTGCCAAAGGAGTACAGTTGGCCAGAGAAGAAGCTGAAGATCTCTGTGTTGCCAGACTCTGTGTTTGATAATCCGCTCCAGTGAGACCGGGCCCTCCACACGTACACACCAAACACACCCTCACGCATATGTGTGTGCACACACATCCACTCCTCTACGTCTACGCTTGTGCCATCATCTCCATTTCTGTCCCGGCCTGTAACTGCAAGCAGGACCAATCCAGGTGCCTGACACAAAACACCCTCACGCATACAGACGTGTTCGCTGGGATGCTATTGGACAACCAGAGACGGCTTCTCTGAGCCAATCCCTAGCAGGGACTGGACTTGTGGACAGCTCCTGAGGGGTGGTGCGGAGGGGATTCAGATGGCGGATCTGAGGGCTTTGAAGTCGCGCAACGCCTCTCCTGACTCTCGCCTTCTGCCTCATGACTCCTTCTGGCTGCAGGGCATGGCTGTGTCTATTCGGGTGTTAGCCGCTTAAACCCACAACCCTGCCGACCTCACAAGGTTTAAACCTGGCGATCTGGCTACAGTGAGACAGGGATGTCTGTCTCATCGGCTCCCCGGTAAGGTGGTCAGTCGACTCAGACTATTGGTCGACAACACTAACAGAAATCAGCCCAGGGACCTGAAGGCACAAGCAGGAAAAGATTAAGAAATGGAAGCATCCTCAACAGACACCCTGGTGCAACCTTTAAGAGAGTTATTACATTATTGACATTGACCAATCGAAGGGCAGACAAGTCGACGTTCTTTCTATTTTATTCACTGTTCTTTACAAATACGTTTGAATTTGTATGGGTCGAATTTTCAAATGCTGGACATTTCCGTTTATTTTGTTGTCTTTATGGTCATACCAAAGAGAAAGAAGCTGCCACTTATTGTTAATGCATTCAAACAATACATTTTCTGCAATATTTTTTAAAGACTTTATAATCATGTATTTTTCCAACACAGAAGTTATCAACAAATGTTACATTTTATTTTCTTCTCAGCTACATCACAAGTGCAAGAACTCCTTGTATTATTTTTTTTGCATTATTGTTACAAGATTGACATTTCTACTGCAAAATGTTTGAATGAGTCGTATTGGTTGTGTATGTTTAATTTAATTGTAAGATAATTCATCATTTTACATGCGCTGTGACCATTGCATGTGCTACACTACAACATATGCAAGTCGATTCTGCAGATGACATTGGATTTCCTGCAGAACTCTATATACCCCATCACTAAATATTCCCTGAGACTCAATACGTGTAATGCTGTTCAGTTTTTACTCTTCCATGTATTCCAGCCAGTGGCTAGAAAAAAAGTGTTCTCTGCAATAATAGCCCTTAACACAAGGACCGGATTAATGCGAGTGAAATTCTTCAGTGCCTTGAGTTGACCGTGAGCTATTTAGACTGTAGACTCTCCCTAATTGTTTCAAAACAAAGGCTACTGTAATCTTTGGTTTCCTGATCTTGTCAATACATTCCGTGTGAACTCCTAGAGAAGAGACTGTTATTACATAGTTCTAGTACAAAAATGTGCGTGTTTTTTTTTAACAACATGGGGGGGGGCCTTCAATCATTATTTTTTCTACAGTCTCATTTCACTGAACTTTCTACATGTTTGTATGTAATCCCAAGTGCATTAAGATATTTACACAATAAAGATACAAGATTTTCTTGGAAACCTTAATTCTTGTCGCCGAATTGTATTTTATGACAATGTGTTTAGTCTGTAGTGTATTGATGTATGTATTGCAAACACTTCGCAGCATTATACGCATTAGCCAAGGTATACATTTGATCAAATGAATGCCAGCCTTTAAGTGGTGTATATTTAATATACTAATGCATTCACACACTGGGCTGAAAGGGACAAAGGGGGACGGCTCATAATTACATACACCGGTCATTTGCAATTTCCCCGGTAGAGTTTGCTCTACCCGTTCCCTTGCCCGTCTCACTCGGACTCCTCCCCCTTTATCTAGCCACTCTGACGGGTCACGTGGTCACGTTATCCGAGGCAGGGGCAGTCAGTGTGTGTATGTGTGTGTCTGTGTGTGTGTGTGTGTGTGTGTGTGTGTGTGTGTGTGTGTGTGTGTGTGTGTGTGTGTGTGTGTGTGTGTGTGTGTGTGTGTGTGAGAGAGAGAGAGCTCAAGGCTCGCGAGTTGTGTTTCTACGTCGCCCTAACCTATAAATACAGTCGAGGAATTCAAGGGGAATCACGGCTGCCTAACCAACACCGAAAAGGGGATTTAATTATACATTAGTGAACTACCGGATAGCCCGCTGAAAACGCGAGGGCTGGGAGGTTTCTCCTATTCGAGGCTGACGGCGAAGCGCGGAGATCTCTGTCCGCGGACTATGCTATAGGTGCACCGGAGGCTGCGGACGACATGGAGAATAAATAGTTGGTAACGTTGCTTTTTATTCAAGAAAACAAATGTCAAGTGGCTGATAACAAAGCCCGGATGTGTTATTAACCACGGTCCACGGTGTAATCGCAGTGTAATCGCTATGTAGGTGATGAGATATCGAGTGTGTGCACGCCAGTGTTATCCCGGAGCAAGTTGTCGCTTGGTTTTTAAATGAACCCCACGTAGGAATGAGTCTCGCTTAATGCCTCGCCTAATGCCTCGCCTTTGATTTTTTAAAACGGGATGAATTTATGATCAGTGACCCGCTTCCACCACCACTTTTGGTTAATCGCGAAATACAGTCCGAATCAATTACCCAGCAGGAATTTCCGTCACCTGTCTTCACGGCACAAAGCTTCCTGTAGAAGAAAAAAAAAACTCAAGCGAGGTGCAAGGTATACGCACAGCCATGCATTCATTGTGTATGACTTATTCATTACAGAATATGAAAAAATCAAAGTCCCCGCTTAACAACGTTTAATTGCACGCGTCTCCCTGATAATTAAACTATCCACGTTTTGTTTTTTTAATTTTTCACACAGGACACAGAACAGGCTAACGTTTTGAATCAAATCGCGCATCATGGATGAGGACTGGAAAAACTGCTTCGAGGAAGAACTTTTGTGTCCCATTTGCCTCAACGTATTCGACGAGCCCATTCAACTGCCGTGCAAGCACAACTTCTGCCATGGCTGCATCTCGGAGGCCTGGGCCAAGGACGCGGCGGCCGTACGCTGCCCCGAGTGCAACCACGACTACAGCCAGAAGCCCGCGCTCGACAAGAACATCAAACTTGCCAACATCGTGGAGCGGTTCAACGCGCTGAACACGGAGAAGGCCCCCGTCATTCTCCACTGTATCCTCTGTCGGAGGGGCCCCCCGCTGCCGGTACAGAAGGTCTGCCTCCGCTGCAAGGAGCCGTGCTGCCAGTCCCACATCCAGACCCACCTGCAGCAGCCGTGCCCGGGCCCGGGGCACCTGTTGGTGGACGTGGAGGAGCTCAGGGCGTGGAGCTGCCCCCGCCACGAGGAGTACAGGCTGTTCCACTGTGAGGACGAGCAGGTGGCCGTGTGTCAGTTCTGCTGTATCTCCCACTGTGCTGGCCAGAGGCACTCTGTCTGCGACGTGGACACGCAGCGCACGCACATGCAGGTAAATACTAGCTCACTTAGCTGCCCCGCCGGTCAACACACACACACACACACACACACACACACACACACACACACACACACACACACACACACACACACACACACCCTTGTAAATCCTATGTACTCCTACAGGCCCCCGCCTCGCTCCAGTGGTCTAGTTATTACTTGCTGTTCATCAGGTTTTGTATTTTAATGGTGAAAGGCAGAGAGCACTCTTCTTGTCTCCAGCCCCCCCCCCCCCCGACCCCACCCGTAATCTTTACTGATTTGAGAGGACTGGACAGTTGAAAGGCTGGCTGGATGGGCTGCAAACACACACACACACACACACCTTCTGGAGTTTAGGCGTGTGTGTTGTGTGCCTGCCTGCGGATGTGTCCTATGATGCAATCTGTAGCCACAGGAAACACGGACTAGTTAGTTCCCATCAGGCTCTTTCATCACTGTGGCTTCTGGATTCATCAATGAGGAAAGGTACAGGCACACTGTGTGAACACACTCTGTGAACACACTGTGTGCGTTGCTCAAGACCTCGCCCTAAAACAACCCACTTCTGGTTGGCTTAATTATCAATGACGTGGGGATCATTGGACCCGTTGGGATTATTATATATTTGTTTAATGCTAAAAAATAAAGAAATCGGTGCACGTATCATTCACTATTACAGAATACTTCTTTAGTGTTAAAGAAGGGTTGAACTTTGCCGGTCCATGAGAGGCGAGAGGGGAGAGCGACGGGATTGGACAGGCTAGATGAGATGGTTTGTACGAGGCATCAGGTGAATAATAATTAGCCAGAAAGAGAGCGCTCTTGGCACAGCCGGCCTCGGGAGAAAGAGAGGAAGAATGTTTCTCACGCACCGCAAGGCTGCGCTCAGCGTTTGCCGAGAGAGGGGGAGAGAGAGAGAGACACACAGAGAGTGGCTACGTTATTACATGCATACTACCACTATTGTGGAGATAAGTGGGAAAGGTGTAAGGCAAGCCACCCACACGACGCCGTTCCTTATACCTTCTCGTCCATCTGCCGCGTTGCCATAACGACAGAGTTGTGATGATAGTAACATTTCTCTATGGAATGTTATGGATGCGTGCAATATTTTGTGCCGGGTGTGCGGACCTCCACCCCGGTCTTTATTACAACCCTTGCCCCAGTTCAGAGCTATTATTGGGACAAAAGATGTCTGTTCAGCCCTTTCTACACAGCTGGTCTTCACACACTCGCACACATGCACACACGCACACATGCAAACGCACACACACACACACACACACACCTGTGTTCTTTCACAACTGGCTGTTTGCTGGTTAACAGGAGTCATACAGGAGTCAGACTTTCAAAAGAGAAGGCTCTTCCACCTTCACAACTCCCCCACTCAGTGCATTGCGGGGGTCCGCTGCTTCTTAAGTGTGTGGTCTTATTAAAAGCCCCCCCCCTCCCATCCACCACCAATGCCTTGAAACTCTGAAGCCATTGTTGAGTATGATGTCAGGTATTTTCCGTTTTACATTGTCTATGCAAATTGTATTCTAATATTGAATGCACATTCACACATGTTTGTTTCGCATTTAATCTCAAGTCAAGTCAAATGTATTTGTATGGCCTGCAATTAGTTTCAATGGTCTTCACAGGCCACCGTCATACGACATTTACAACCTCTAACCCTAGGCCTCCGAAGGCCAAGAAAAAACATCCCAAAACAAACCCAAACCGGAAAGGGGGGAAACCCTGAGAAGGAAGGACGGCTTGCAGGACAGCTATTAGTGCAGTAGATGCCAATGGGCAGAGATTTAATGGCAGTAAAAATGAATGACCTATTACTTTTAAAAAACATCGGACATCGTTTTTTCGAAAGCAGTCAGGGGGCAAAGTTCGCTTATCTCTTCTTACTGTGAGGTCTCGCTCTCCTGGGAACCACTGCACTCAGTTTTACGGAAAGAATTTGAATTCCCCAGGAGGTGATGTGATAAACACAGAATGAATGCACAATCTTACCAAGTTCATAACTTAGCATTTGGCTTTGGCTCTTTGCCTCCAAGGGAACAGGGAAAGCAGTGCTGCGCTGTGGACCCTGAAACTCATACGAGGAGGTACTGAAGGCAATACACCAGTCATTTCAATTGTGGGAAAATTGATGAGGAGGAGGAACGTACTTCCCACGCAGCCTCACCTTCCCCTCGTCTCTGAGCCAGGAAGTGGTGTTCCGCGGAAGGCCTGCTGTGCTATCTGCTGCTCCCAGTGTCGACTCCGACTGTGAGTCAGTTCCCCAGAAATGCAGAGGGCAGGCCGATGACATCAGACGTGGGGAATAGTTTGTGGGTTGATTGTGAAAGAGCCTCTGTGTCCATTGAGCCCCCGGGCTCTTCATTTAAACATGAGCTTCCTGCGTGACCCGGGGGTGTCCAGATACCTAAATGGCACCACAGTGGGGGGAGAGTGATCATTGGTGGGGTTTAATCTTGATAAAGGTAGGCTTTCACGCTGCCAGGGGAGATCAGCAAACAGAATGTTCCCAATGTTTGCCTCCTGTTATTTCAGGCACACGGGACAAAGGGAGGATTGGAGGGAACAAGGCAAAATAAGCAAGATGGTTTGCTCAGAGGCACCGGGTCAGGGTAAACCCCGGGGCTACAATGCAAAAGCCAACTTTTTTTTGTATGCATGTTGCCCAGAGGGTGTGTTAAACCAGGGTTTCAGGAATGCTAGTTTATGAAGGTTTATGAATCACTAGTTTTATACAACGCATGGTAAGTTCACTTCTAAGTAGAATGCGTTCATAAAGTCTCCAAACATTTTGGGAACACTCCTTAACTAGCTTCCTGGTTGCTCCCAAGTGCAAAATATAAAAGCAATACTTTATGGGAAATGTTGGCCAGATTTGACCATGACTCCCTCACACAAGTGTGTGTTATGAAGATAATGGGGTGTTGTTTGGTTGGGTGGGGGTTGTAATAAATGTGGGATGTGTCATGGGTGGGTGACTAAAGGAATAGGCCTACATTCATTTGACATGTGATATGCGTTGACCTCACTTGGAGGCCGGGGAGGCTGGGGAGAGGGGTCTTGGAAAATCGATATTGATGAATATCAAGTGACCAGAGGCGAGGGGAAGGGTGAAAACCAAAAAGCTAGTTTTGGTCTGTGACCGTAAGAGTAGACTCGTGTAAGTCTAGTGTGGAATATAATATGTGTCCATGCCTTCAATTTGTCAATTATTCTCAGTCCTAGCTGGGGTAAATTAGTTTGGAGTTACGCTGGACAAAGCTGTGTCTGTCAACAAAAGACACACAGTGCCAGACAACAGGGGCTATTTATTCTATTTTGAAAAGTATTTAACAACATTGTTTGCTTTGTGGCTCATGAAGGAGAAATTCATCCGTATTTCTCGTCACCGTAGCTGCTGACGATGACGGCAGAGATGAGGTAACCGCGGCCCTTGTACGGGGGACAGGGGCCACGGCGCACTTCCACGTTTTTAGGAATGAAGCTCACGTGATTGGACATGAGGCGCCATTGAAAATAAGCACAGAAAATACAGTGTTATTCGGTTCAAGTTAATATATTTGTACAGATACACATGCGCGCACACACAGACATGCACACGCACACCCCCTTAGATGTGTCCGTTTCGGCAGATCAATTCATTGTCGTTTAGTCCCAATGGCCACATTTCCTGAGCAGAAGCGATGTCCGACAGCATTGCGTCAGGGAATAAAATCCCCTGTGACGGCCGGCGGGGAGCGCGACGCCAGCGCAACGCCAGCTCTACGGCAGCTATAAACCCTGCTTCTCCAGGTGTGATGGCTTTGTGACGTGGGCCCGGCTTTTGAAGCTGATGGAAGGGCCCCACCCCCCGTGGTTTCACACTCTGATGAGATTCCACTAACACAAAGCACATTGTAGTTTCACATGTCTAGGGAGGGACCCTGCCCTTTTTTTAGGCCTTTTACATTCAATATTTTACCACAGGAACTGAAACTTTTGAAAATAATTATTTAGGTTTCTGAGACGACGTCCCTCGCTGCTGGTCTGACCCTGTTGAGTCTGTTGAGAAATACACTGTGACCGGGCGCTTGACATTTGTAGCGTAGCAAAACCTATTGCAGTAGATGGTGTATCAGCCTGTCTAAAACGAGGGATCCTGCAGCCGGTGGTTGTCTTGAGGGCAGCTCGGTAGGAACCTGAAGGGGCCTGTTGCCGTGGTACCACCATATAGCTGCTTTTCAGCCCACTCGCTAGGAACTGGAGGAATGTCTTTCGGAACTAACTGTTGTGTTTCGATCGATCTTTCTTCTGATCATCTTTTGTTTCTTCCACTTTTTGTCTTAATCCACTCATGAGTGTGTATGTTGTTCTGCTTTTTACTGGGCCTGGTTACTTACTCACGTTGGGTTATGTCTGTGTGAAAGCGGAGCCTTTTGCCTCACTATTGATTTCCATCATTGCATTCCCACCCTGGCAAACATTGGGAAAGAGACGGATAGATAGCGAAAGAGAGAGGTTAGGAGAGCGAGAGAGAGGGGGGCAGACCCCAGGGTTTCGCACACAGACATGACAATCTGTCACTGACACACAGACCAATGCAAACAATGAGAGCCATGCATGTGGCAAAATGGGGAAGAGAGGGGGCTTGAGTTTGGCCTTTTTTTTATCCTCTTTCTCACACACACACACACACACACACACACACACACACACACACACACACACACACAGAGCCCTCTTTCTTTCCCATGCACACTCACGTGCGTTTTTTTGCTTTCCCATATAAATACATACGCAGGCGCTTTGTTGCCATGACAGCCTCTTTTCTCTTATTTGGGCATGGTGCCGTTCCCATGCAGAATGAGTTCATTAAAGCCTCTACCTGCCCTCCCCTGATCCCTGTTAGCTGTCAGCCTCTAGCGGCAGATTGATCTGTGTCTCCTGCAGTAAATGGAGAGGGGATTATGCTCACTGGGCCTTTTAGAGCTGGCCCGGGCCCTCTCCTTAGATTCAGCTCACACAGAGAGAGAGAGAGAGAGAGAGAGAGAGTTTGGCTTGTCCCAACATTAGCTTGATGTTTCATTATCCCCTATGAATTCACAAACCAGAGTCGTACACAGATTTGATTTCTCTCCTTGTGCCGTTGGCTGACCCGCCTCTTGCTGCAGGCTGTTTAGGATTCTGGGAAGGGGTTGCCGTGGTGACGGACAAATGCCGGTCAGTTCAGCACAGGTCACGCCACGGGCCAGGGTTCAGCAGGGCTTCATTGTGTGTTTGTGTGGGTGTGAGTGAGTGTGTGTTGGTGCGTATGTGTGTGCCTACAAGTGTGTGTGTGGTTTGGTGTGCGTGTGTGTCTGCAACCATACAAGTGGCGGCGTGAATGGGGGTGTATGTGTGTGTGTGTGTATGTGTGTGTGTGTGTGTGTGCGTGCATGCCATGTGTTGTGTGTGTGTGTGCGTGCATGCCATGTGTTGTGTGTCTGTGTGCTGAACCCCTCCTCTAATGTATTCCTCGGTCTCCACTCTAAGGGCCGCCTGATGAGGCAGCAGGAGAGGCTGGACGGTCGTGTTCAGAACATCGATGAGCAGCTCAGCAAACTGGAGTCAGACAAGTCGCTGGTGAAGGTACAGTCACACACACACACCCACACGCCACCACCCCCCCCCCCACTCCTATATATGAGCTCTCTCATGGCACGCTAACAAGCCATTGTCCAAATAGTGAATCACATTCACGTTCAGTCCCGTTTTTGTATGATATTGTGTGTTTGTGTGGAGCTGCTGCTGCCATGATCCAAACTGACCAAGTTGAACTCTGCTGTATGTAAGCATACTTGTTTGTGTGTGTGTGTGTGTGTGCGTGTGTGTGCGGACACGTGTGTATTGACCGAATCTCTCCTCTCACTCTCCTCTCTCGCCCTCTCTCTCTCTCCACAGGATGCGGTGAGCGAGCTCAAGGAGCGCGTCAAAGTCCAGTATCGGCGAATGCAGGCGCTGCTGGAGGAGGACCTGAGTGAGACCATGCAGCTGTTGGACAATGCCCACAGTGCGTACCGCCACAAGAACTCCCAGCAGGCTCAGCAGCTCAAAGAGAAGCGGCAGGAGGCGGACAAACTCAAGAGCTCGGCGCAGCTGGTCTACCACAAGGCGGAGAACATCAGCTTCATGAAGGTAGGGGGCCCCTACCCTCTTGTCCTACCTGCGTCTCCTCCCTCACACACGTCATGTTACAGCATGACATCAAACACAAACACACACACACACACACACACACACACACACACACACACACACACACACACACACACACAGGCACATATTCAAAGGGAGGGAATTTGCGTATCTACAATTTTGGACAAATTAATTGCAAATGATTTGTGGATTTGCAGAGTTGTGGAACTAACAACATAATAAAGTTAAGCCAATGGATTTAGCTGTGAATTTGTGTGGTGACACATACAGGCAGGCAGACACACCCAGACGTTTCACACGCAGAAAGAAGTCAATGGTTTTGTCGCCTACACGCTTGTTTCTCGACTTGTTTCCTGCTGCCTGAGAATGCTTTCCTCACGCGCAAGGAAAATAAACGCAACAAATTAAAAACGTCAGACGGATTTATGTATGTTCAAATATCATGAGGTCTCATTTCTGGTCTCCTTCTGCTTTCAGAACACAAAGCCGTATCAGCTGTTAATGGACAGGTAAGCATTTCTTTTTTGGCCCACTGGTCAACCAGTGAGCTAATGCCACAAAGCTACATCTTTAAAGAGACATGTTTAAGCTGGTTATTTGACTGTGTGTGTGTGTGTGTGTGTGTGTGTGTGTGTGTGTGTGTGTCCTGTGGTAGGTCAACATGGTACCTAGATAGTGCCCTTCCCCCTCAGAGAGTGGGCCAGCTCAACTCCCACCTACTCCTCTCCGAGATCACAAAGAGGGAACAGAGCCTGCGCAAAATTCTCAACGGTGAATAGCAGAACATTTATCTTTAATTCACTCTATTTTGTCTTTTATACTTCTACCATTTGGCCGTTTGTATTGGAATTTGAATGACTGTTTTCTGTGATCCCTCCCACCTCTCCACAGAACCGGTGAGCGATTTGTCTGTTCTGCAGTGCGTCTCGTCCCAGAGGGGCGGAGCTACCTCCTCCTCTTCCTCCTCCTCCTCCTCCTCCCTGGAGAAGAGGAAGCACGCGTCGGCCTTCCCAGAGGGCCAGCATCCGGGCACCTCCAGCCCCCAGGACCTCCCGCTGCTCGGCTCCGGCAGCAAGAGAGCCTTCCTGGGCGACCACCACCACCACGGCATGCGCGGGCCCTCCTCTCTCTACCCCTCCGAGAGCCTGGCCTCCCAGACCCCCCACGCGGGGCCCGGCCCCAGCGGCAGGGCCCTCGACGGCTCCGCCCAGCAGCAGCAGCAGCAGCAGCAGCAGCAGCAGCGCATGGCAGAGCTGGGAAGCGGGGCGGGCTCGGCCCACCAGCTGGGCTCCATGTTCCCCCACGGGCACTTCTCGGGCGGGGCGGCCCCCCAGCAGCAGGCCGTGCTGCCGCAGTACAGCGGCCGGAAGATCCTGGTGTGCTCCCTGGATAACTGCTGCTGCTCCAGGGTGCCCCCCCGCGGCCGGCCGCCCTACCCGGCGTCGGACTCCTTCCCCTGGATGGGCTCTCAGGAGTACCCCCCTCAGCCCTCACTCAGCTCCTCAGGCCAGCCCCTGCAGGGTCTCTCCATGCGGGACTGGATGGACACATCCCAGACCCCCAGACACCCAGACTTCTATGGGCTGTACGGGCAGAACGCAGCCAAGCACTACGTCACCAGTTAATAGGCCCCAAAGCGAGCAGGGGAAGGCTTTCAGTCGTCTGGTTTTCTATCTTTCTAGGTTATGTTGTCATTTCCTTCTTTTTCTCTGAGGTGAACCACAATGTTGTCCCTTTCCTTTCCTTCCTACGGTTCTTCCTTCCTCCTTTCCCTCACATCCTCTGCATTCTCTCACTCACACAGTACGGGACTCCACTCTGGAACAGACTTGGTTTCAAACAACAGATTCTTCATCATACTTTTGGTGGAAACACGCTGAATTAAGTTTTGGCTTCAGTCATCATTTCTGTGTTTGGACATTAGGGGTGAATCCATGCTCTGGTTGCCCTGAATATAAACTGTTCTAACTGTGTTCCACTACGCTGTCACTGTGTATGTTGTGAGACTGGGTGGTCACCCACTGACATGGTGGTCTGGTCGGGAGAGGACTGCTTAGTCCAACACGTTCAGGTCAACCTAAACCCCATATCTTGCCACAGTCTACCAAGGACAACAACCCCCCCACCCCGAATCATTACAATAACACAGAGAAATTAATTCATTTCTACGTACGAATATCCATCCTCATGGGTCTGATTTCATTATTATTATTATTATTATTATTTAGTATATGTGGTTGCATTTAATTGGCCTGTAAGTGTTACTGTAAATATGGGCTCTTGAATCCATTTGAACAGGTACATGTAGAAAAACAACAACATATCCTTTGTCCAAGGGCCTTAACACAGACCAAGAGACTCTCGTGCCTCAAGACTCAAACTACTGTTGTGCTCTTCTTGGAAGTGTCAAGCTCTTGATTTCCTGTCAGTAGCTGAAAGCATGCAGGGATCTTCCCCAATGCACTCCATGTGACGTTCACACACACACACACACATATGATGGACTCCAAACAAATTTGTCAGGTTTTTCATGACTTTTTTGTACAAGATGAGTACACCAAAAAATTAAATATAAGACATTAAACCGAGCCAATGGTATTTCATGGTCGTTCTTATCGCTGCGTATATAAAACACCTTGTTACCCAGTATTGCACTGTTGCAAACGTTATTTGACACGCATGCACGCATGCTTGGAATGTATTGCGTACTTGGGATGTTTGTAATAGGAAAAAGGAGTGTGTGTTTTGTTCATTTGATATTTCTGTCCGGTAAACCACTTCTGTTTACCTCACACCACGCCCTGTATCTGATCCGCTATCCGTTCATTATGTAAACACACAAAAAGAATTCCGGATGTGAGCAGTCTATTTCAAGGGATGGTGGGTTTAGTCATGGACGGTATAGACTCATACTGGCTCCTCTAGGGGCGGCTCACCTTATGGTTTCCCTTTCCATATCTGTCCTTCTCTTTGTCTCATGAGTGGATCGGTAAGCTAAGTCACAGAGCAGAAATAAGTGATAAGTATAGCACCTCCCTCCCTCTTTTCTCCCCCTGCTCTCTCCCCGCTCCTTCAGGGGTATAATTTGCTGGGTCCCAAAGCGGAGGAGGAGGAGGAGGTGGGGGCGGGGGTGGGAGGGATAGCGGTTGGATGATATAAGCATAGAGTATGAATGAAGGCCGGGACGGCGCAGTCATCTACTTATCTGTCACTCACGCTCCTTTCATTCCTCCTTTCATTGGTCCCATCCCCCCCTTCCTCCCTAGCTGAGGGAGAGATGGGGAGCGAGGGGTAAGGGGCTGGCGGAGGGGAGGAGTAAAGGCTCCCGGGAAGGAGGAGACAAGAGGTGGGGGAGGGTGGGTGAGGGGGAAGTTGGTGCATGGTTTGAAGGAAGAGATAATAAGAGATATAGTGGAGGAAGGTGAAGCTCATCACATATTTATGGACCTTTTCCACCCCAAAAAATACAGACGCACACACACGCACACGCATACATACACACACAGCCCACCTCTTTGTTTGGCCCTGTGCTCTGAGAGGTTTCTTTGAAATCGATGAGTGAGAACCATGATTTGCGGTGCACTTTTAACCTGCCAACAGCTTGGAAGGCGTTGAATGCGTGCAAAGCGAAAGATGACGAGAGATGAAGTTGGGATTCAGTTACAGTGGAAAGAGAGGTGGTACGATTCTGGCTCAGTGTTTCGTATCGCATAGTTGGGAGAAGAACATGCAAGCCCCTATTCAAATCGTTTTAACACCGATTCATTCTCCAGACAAAGGAATGAATACCACTGAAATACCCAGCACAGCAAATCCAAAACACACAACACTAATGAATAATTTAAATTGGTCCAAAATTGATTATTAATCAGCCTGGAAAGAACATCGTATGGACTTGGTTATAGACGATGTTACAAAAGCCCCTGAATGATTTTTCATTTGTATTTCTCCTTACATTCTCTTCACACATCCCTGTTTATTTTGGTAAATAATTACACCATGAGGGACACGCCGTCACCTGATGACCCAGCAAAGGTTACTCTTTTCAAAGATTTATGTTGTATTTTTATGCTTTATGATAAAGTGAGATAGACCGGAAGGTATGAGAGGTAGAGGAGGAGGACATGCAGCAAAGGACCACGGGCAGGAATCAAACCCGGGTCGCTGTGATCAGGACTGTGCCTTAATGGTACGCGCTCTACCCGGAGAGCCACCGGGGCGCCCCCAACACAGGTTCCTCTACTGTGAGAAGGTTCAACGGGTGCACACAGCCTCCAGCGTGCTAGGAGCCTGCTCCGCTCCGCCGTGGCGGTGGGCTCTATCTTGTGCTGCACCGGGGCATAGCGTGTCACATCCTGTTGCGGGAGCCAATGTGTGTACAGGTGTCAAGGGAACCATTGTCATCACCCTGATAGTATGTGTCCGTCCATTTGTGCAGAAGTCAACCGAATATGTGCGCGTGTGTGTGCACATATGTATGTGTGTGCGTGTGCGTGCGTGTGTGCGTGCGTGTGTGAGGAGGTGGAGCTAGGGTAAGGTACGGGATGATGCACTTGACAGCTGCTCTCAGCTGTGGCAGGTGTGTTCGCAGGAGAGTAACACACCCTTGCCTGAAGCCCTGGCTGTACGTTTGAGATGTGTGTGTGTGTGTGTGTGTTGGGAAGTGTCAGCTGTGTTGCAGCTGTTGTTTTCAGGACCTAACCAGTGAAGAGTTGGCTCTCAAACTAACAGAGCCCTCTTTCTTTCTTTCCTGTGTCTTTCTTATCCTTCCTTCCTTTCTTTCCTTCTTTCTTTCTCCGTCACTCCCTCCCTCTCACGAGAGATGGGGATTGGAAATATTATTTTATCGATGACCTCCATGCCCCTTTATGTCCATCATCTCTGTTCAACAGTCAAACAAAGCAGTTCTCTGGACTGGATCTGTTCCTGCTAGTCAGTCAGTGATTGCGTGTTTGATAAATGATGGTGCATTTATTATCAGGCGAACAGGCTTGCCAATGTTGATTAAAAAGATACGATGTAGCATGCTTAAGCTGTTGCCATAGCAACTTCAGGTTTGGACATCGCTGGTGTTTCTCTAATTTCTCCACTCGTTTATTCGAGAGGGAAACAGCGTAGAACACGGATCTATTGTATGATTAATCTCGATGTCTCTCCTTTTTATTTATCTTTCAAGGTTATGGGTAAATGCTCCTTTGTTCACACTAACACAGTTACCATCAGTACGGTTGTTAGTATTTGACACAGTCTGTTGATGGCTACCAGTGTCCTATGGCAAGCCGAGGCAGAAACAGGTAGATGATTAAGTGAGTGAGTACATTGACCAGCCGACTGAAACCGGACACACTCCACACGATCTCAGCGCCCTGCCGGCCAGACCGAAGACCCAAGAGGTGTTGGAGAACTCTCCAGATCCAGGTGGGGTTGGCGATAATCAGGCATCCATAACTTATGTCTAGAGGGGATAGATACTAGAGTCCTCTGATGTGTAGCATGTGGTGTGTTTGCATGTCGGAGCAGGCAGACTCCCACCTGGAACTCGACAGAGAAACTCTTACGACTCATGCATTCCACCATTAGTCTGATTTCACTCCACATCCCTTCAGCCATAACACCGTTCTGCTTCTGGATGAAACACATCCTGCATGTGTAGTCTAATACTGGGTTAGATTCCCAATGACCCAAGTATACCTATAGGCATCTAGACTGTGAGCCAAAACATGTGAGGAGTAATGTCCTTTACCCAGACATATCAAGTCAAGGAATATCAGTCAGTCGCTTTGTACATCTGTCCGGTAAACAGCTTCGTTTGTACAGCGTCTACTAAAATAAAAAACAGGACATGAAGCCTATCGCCTGCTGGACAACCTTAACATTGACAAACCCTGCTTTAGGGCAGCGTTGGAGATTCACATGGGAGGGTGTACCGGATGCTCTGCAGGCTGGTGATCGATAAACAAAGGACATATTGTACGGGAAATGAGGGAGAATTCCTCTTCAAGGCCAGTCTCCCAGGTGTTCCCCTCAGACAGTAATCTATTGAAAGAGAGATATTTACCAGAGGCCTTATGATCAACTATGCACCGTTGTGTGCGTGTGTTTAATGGGAGGGTTGACGGAGCTCGTTTTACAGCTACGAGCGCACACAGCGACCACAGCAGGAATCCTCAAACGTCACCCAAACGTATTGGACCTGACAACCCAAGAAACGTGCCAAGGCGATGAAGCGTACCCAGTAACAGTCATTATTTGTATCATTATTATGATTATGTTTAAACCCTGCACTGATTGTATGGTATGCATACGTTTGCGTCTGAAGTGGTTTGTGTGTCAGAGTTTGGTCGGGCTAGAAACACAAGGGGGGGGGGGGGAGAATTATTAAAACAAAGTTTAGGGTTTCTTGAAACAGATCCACCAGCCGATACCGCCTGTGAAGCCATTACTGTCATGTTCCTGTACCTGGCCTCTCTTGTCCCTTATTTATCTGTCCTCTCACTTGAGGTGGCATGCTGAGTGGCCTTTTCAGTAGTAGTAGCTTACTGTGTGACATTCCCATGACAGGACTCTACGTATTATGTTTTGTGTGTTATGGTGGCATGGAGATATGATATGGATGCTTCTTTGTCTATCTATAGCAGGCTGGGTCACAACTTTGTGTCATGAGTACCATCATAACACATAAAACATAATACATACACTCTTCATGGGAATGTCATACATTCCCAAGGCCCGGCAAGATCCGGCCTTGCCTAAGGATAGACACGGGAGACCATATATAAAAAATTACAGAAAATGGCCTACATTTCAAATGTCGTATGAAATGTATGACTTCTTTTACATAATTGATCATGTTTTTTGCAGTGTCACCTATTATTTGAATGAAATCTAATATAATTTAATTTAATAATAAAACCGTTTGGTTATCTTTGTTGGTCAAGTCCCAGTTGGCACTATCATGAAGCCATTTAGGCCAGTTCCATTAACTCGAGCAGTCAAAAACGTGCTAGGTCCCATGCCTTAACATTAAAATGGCACTTGATTAGAACCACCGCCAGAGGAGACCTTGAAAGAGAGCCACACATATTGGTCTTATAGCTCAAGATAGCTCAAATCGTTCGATTTGTTCAAGATTCCTCAACCCTTAGAGAAAGCTGCCATTAAAGAAATCACGTGGTTGTCTTCCTGGTTACCATGGCAGCAAGTTATGAATACAACTCACATTGTGTGTATCGAAAGACTAGGCTCCTTTTCTGAAGACATTTCATCAATTTTTGTCCCATTACTGTGCTGTGACACCCTAATTTCCCACCTGAGATTGAAAAAATAAAAGTTGTACTATGCACAAAGAGGAAAATTGATGAACCAAATAACATGTAGACATCTAGGTGTGCCTGCTATCGCTTTAGCATTTAATCCTATGTTTAAATAACACCAACATGTGAGGCAAAGAATCTGGGCAACAATACATTCAGATATACGATTTGTGTGTGGTTTCCTTTTATTTGTAATCAGTGTGGTGTCATTCATCGTGCTATCCCTCAGCCCTCTGAGGAGCACCCCGTTAACAGCTTAATTCTCTAGCTCCATGGCCGTGTGTAGAATGGAGCCAGGGCAGAGCGGGACTCCATTGTATCTGAATAAAAGGGAAAACGAACAGGGTGCAGTGTGTCTCCTGCCAACAAAGGGCTGTGATCAGAAACACTGCGCACCGATACGACGTGGGTAAGGTGACCCTGTTACATCTCTGATGCTCCATGACACTCAAGAGAGGATTATATGATCGCTTCATGGCACCAACTACAATTCGCTCAAACCTGCCTGTCTCTCTCTAGAACGCTTTGGCCTTTTGCTATTGTGAAGCCAGAGCCCTCAGAGACATGATCGGGCTCTTTAGTTAGGCATGTAGTAATCTTGGATCCAGTGAACCGCCTGTTATAGAACTTCTGGGGGAGACTGCTCAGAGACTGGTCCAGAAATCAGGAGGGCAAAGGGTGGAGTTAGGCCTTGTTTTCGGTTTTGTCACGGATATATTATATCCAAGAAAACTTGTTTGCACGTCTGTGTGAAGCTTTCAGAAGGGGATTTTACAGTGTTGATTTGAAACCTTTATAGACCCTTTCTACAACTGCTGGTCGAGTGTGTTGGCCAAACACACGCTTACAGATCACAGCAACATGATTGGTCGAAAAAAGTAAAAGTGAAAAAAGTGCTATCCCCCTTCACCCAGATTTGAGTTTGTTTGCCTTAACCCCACACGATTCCAAAAGGCATTATAATGCTACATTGACAGTAGCCTGCTCTGATAGGAATGGCTATATCTATCCATCTATCTATAGTTTTGCCTCAATTTCTGTTTACGCTGATTTTTTAATTTATATATCAAGCATGGTATCGTCTTTTGCACAAATTGGATGTAAAAAAACTAGGTAATTTCCAAATGTATTTAACGTTTTTAATAAAGATAGAAAATCATCTTAATATTTCGAATTGAGACAAGGACTTGAGCAGTATGTGACCATTATACGTTGCATACACATTCGTAAAAATGTGGTTTTACTATCACAATGCTCATCACATACCCTCTATAAAACACATGTTCGTCTGAATGGAAAACATTACCTGCCCGCAGTCAAGTACAGCTGGTTGAGAAGTGAGCTCTAAACAAGAGCTGGCATAAGATGGACTGGAGATGGAGGTGATTGGAGAATGCCAACAGTCCCATAAGGAAACAGGGCTCACAAAATACAGTGCCCCCTTCCTCAGACAGTATTCCTTGTTGAAGTTCATAGAAGGAATAAACCCGTTTGAAAGGTAAAAAATAACTAACAAGGCGCATGGTATTAACAAAACTCAATGATGACTTTCAGTCCCAAAGACCTGCACCTCACTAGGACTTCTGCTTCTTCTTAGCT
This sequence comes from Micromesistius poutassou, assembly GCF_964030765.1. NCBI lineage: Eukaryota > Metazoa > Chordata > Actinopteri > Gadiformes > Gadidae > Micromesistius > Micromesistius poutassou. The sequence continues at coordinate 5,906,117 of NC_140277.1, forward strand.
GGCATTATGGGGACGATCTCTTCATCCATCTCCTCATCGTCCTCTTCTTCAGACAGGTCGGAGTCTGCAGCCTCAGACGCTATGGAGGCAAGGAAGACGCAAGTTCAAAAGTTTGCCTTTGCATTCAAGGGTTCAGGGTTTTTAATTTGTGTAGGCAACAACACGTTTTCATATTCTGAGTAAAGATCATAGTCTTAGACTTATCATAGTCTACTTTCCAACCTTAACCCGATGGTGCGTGCGTTGGTGCGAGTGTGTGTGCAAGAAAATTCATAAGTTAGAGTAATATAAGAGGGTGACAGATAGTTACCGATAAGGTGTAAACCGCTAACAGTGACAGGTCCAGTCCCAGCCTTAAGCCGGATGGTCACTGGGGCCTTCAGTTCAAACTCTCCTAGACTTACCTGAATACAAAGCATTGAGATTCAACATTTTGGAAGAACATACATCGTAAATGAATAAGGGATGAATTGTGAAATTGTGTAAATATATTGTAGATTTACCATAGGCAGGCAGTTAATATGGAGGTGGGCAATAGGCACTGAAATGGTCTTTCCCAGGTGGTTCTTAGCCGTTACCTCCACTACATTGCTCTCTTGTTTGGCACCCTCTCCAATGCAAACCTACAGTGAACGGGCATCGTGTGTTAGTGACAGAATACATAAGAAGTGTATCACATCATGACCAACAACTCAACATATTAGCAATTCAAATACCGTCCGTAATTCAAGAAAGTGTTCCAAGTCTTCCTCTTCGTCCCCTTGGAAAGTGTAAAACGGTACTTTGGAGGAGAGTTCGCAGCCTATAAAAGAAAACAAATACTGCAGTTAAGTCACTATGTGTGGTGTACAGGATATTGTAGTTATTACACATCATACTGTTTAGAGTAAAATATCCTAGAGTCCGTGCATCTGTTTCCGAGGCTCAGACCACCGACCCACATGTGCGAATCTAAATCAATGCTACGTTAGCTGGTTTACCAGGCCTTTAGTTTAATACTTACTGAACAGAAAGCTTTCCAGTTTGGACTGACTCATACTCCCGCAGTCTGCGCCGTGTTCGTGATCATGATCTCCACAAGACATGTTGCCTATAATTATAATGCACACTTTACCTGTACACGCTGTTGGAAAATAAACCCGCTACAGCATGACAAGTGCGACGCAGTTCATGACGCGGGGCTTGTTGTCATCACTGTGCGTCAAAAAGAAATTGAGTGGTTGTTGTCAGTACTGCTACAGCCTCCTGCCAAGGAGTTTGACATTACACAACTTATGGTCTATTCCTCTTTCAGAAGCACATATCATTAGACAGAATCGTTGTTCAGTTAAGATAAAGTGAGAGCTTCAACGGTCCCATGTGATCGAATAAGGGATATGCAGATTAGAGAAAAGCTAAGCAAAAGGAAATAAATTGAGTAATCTTAAACAAAGTAACACGTATCTTGGTTTATTTATTTTTATGGATCATCTCAACGTAAATACAAATGTTTCATAAATCGATACTTGTACCCCGTCCCTCCCCCTCCAACACTTTGATCAAAATGTAAAATAAAAGCCCTTTCCTTCATGTATTTGTCAGCTCTCAGCATGACAGAATATCGAATAGAAAGAACAGCACAATTTACCCTTAAAACGAGTGTCGCCACCGAGAGAGAGGGGGAGAGAGAGAGATGGTGAAAGTTGGCTGTACAAGTGGCCAACATTACAAGGCCTGCGTTCACTAAGGAAAAACAGACACATTATTATTATGAACAAGTTGTCTACAGATATACAATACAAAATGACAGTTCAATTTTCATATTTAATCAGTGTTTATGGACATGTCATGAAGTATTATGGACATGGAGGCTGGCGGCATGCTTCTTCCCTCTACGCTTGCATGAGCTCACTACAAATGGCTGCCACAGCAAATCCAATACACTTCATGCACATTATAAATGTACATCATAATCAAACATCACATAGGCAGGCAGCTACTGAAGAGGGGATCCCCTTCATCCAGATGAACGCTATTTATAGTCAAAGTGCTTCTTTAAACCTCTGTTTAAGGATTTCCAAAACAAAACAAGATAAATGGGGAAATACGTTAAGAGTATAAAATGTTAAACAAAGATACGAAAAGGCATAGGAATATCTTAACCACCGCCCCTCTCCCTGTACAATGGAGTAGGACTAGGTGGATTTTAATTACCTTCTCAATGGCGTGTGTGCAGGCATGACCAAGAAAACACTCACTGAAGTGTGTGTATGCGTGTGTGTTTGTTCAGTGTTTGTGTGTGTGTAATGTAAACAATGTTGAGCGGAATGCAATTAGCAGATGTGATGGGACAGCTCTCTTTTACCATGCCAACCAAAGCATGTTTGGCATGGTACATCTGAACATTTAGTAACAGGGCAACCTATTGAACGTAGCCCAGACGGCTCACGAGAGAAGTGAGAGAGGTGGTGTTCATGGTGAACTGGCTTCTCTACAGTAAGGGATGCTGAACCGTTTTCTCTGGTTTACAGATTACAGCTACTGAACTCCTGTAGCTGTGGCTAAAAATGTTTTGTTTTTTTCGAAGTAGGCAGTCGATCACTACTTGGACCTGCCACAGATTAGAAATAATAATAATTTTAAAAAAGCAATTAATCAAAAGCCAAGATAACGAGGGAACCATTACGTATGCTTGAAGCAAAACGTTTAAATAAAAATGGATCATATTGCTATGGAGGGGGTTTTTGTACTTAAAACTCCTTTTGCAGGTGAGAATATATTTTGAGCACCGTATTGTGTTAAGGATCAGTAATCTCAGTAGTCTCATTCCTCTTCCTTGCGGGTCTGTCATACAGCGACCGCTTAACCGACTGACCCCGACTAACTGTACGTGATTGGGTCTGCCTTCACAGGGTAATGCCACGGTTCTAATAGAACCATACTGGAGGACCTTGTTGGCTCCTCCCTTTCCTAAATGTGTGCACTGGTACCAGAAGCACAACGTTGCACTGATACAGGGCCGTTTTCCTTCTTGGAATAGTTGCATTCCCTCCATGTGGGAGGCGGTCAAGAGCATCCGGGTGGCACTACGATTTCTTCACTGTTTCCCCAGATACAGAGACATTGCAATGTGGTGTGTGTGTAGATATCGTGGCAACTATGGATGAGAGTAACCGAGGCCGATACCTTCTTGGCCCTGTCCACACTGGACTTGTGAATCCAGCAGAGCAACACCAGCCAGGCTGAGCAGCATACGTCTGTGTGACTCAGTGTGCAAACAGGACATATAGTGCCGGCCCAGATGGTGAGACGGTAATATAAAATCAGCCCGGAGCCTGGGTCTCACGACGGTAACAGACGTGTCAAACGAGCACCACCAGGTCCTCCGCATCCCCCTCCCCCCCTCCCGCTCCACCTCGCTGCCACGCACAAAGCCGTCGCCGCAGCGGTGGGTCTCCGTCTCAGAGGCTGCGGCCCATTAGGATGACGTCTTTGGGGAAGCCCTCCATCTTGGCCACCTCGAAGCAGCCCAGCTTGCTATAGAAGTCCAGCATCCGCTTGTCGGTCTGCCGCACCTCGCAGAAGGCGCCATTGGAACCTGTTGACACAGCATCAGGGAGGACGGGAAAGACCACGTTAGATAGTGGCACCTGGTTCAACCGGGAACTAGAAAGTGATTTTACACCACACAACTGACTGGAATTAAAAAACGACTTGGGGGTAGCTCTGAACAGTTGCCTCAGGTCCCTTATGCCAACATAGTAAGAGTACTTGTGTTGGTAGTGGGTAGAATTGGGTAGTCCCTGCTCACCGTTGGCCTTGAGGGAGGATAACAAACATCCCATCATGCTCTTGGCCACGCTGGGGTCAGTGACCTTGGCGTGAATGTCCACCTTGATGAGCGATGGGAAGTTTGAGAGGAAGGACTCCGGAAGGCCTTCCTCCTCTTCATGAAAGCTCAGCATCATCTTCTACATGGAGAAGAGAGAGAGAGAGGACATTGAGTTAACTAGCAGGCCATGGTTGGTCAATTTCCTCTGATTAAAAAAGTGAAGTGCTACATTACATGGCAAGTTTCTTTATATAGCACCCTTCAAACACAATACCATTCATTGTGCTCCACATGGGCATGAATCACATAAACAAATATGACAATAAAAAGACAATCCAAAAAAAGAGCATAACATAGTAATAAACATCTTCAATAAAAAGCTGTGTCACAAAAGGTTGTTAGTTGTTAAAAGAATAAAGCATGGAGGCAGACCAGGCAGATGTTCTGCAAGGTTGCTCTAGATAAAAAGAGGGAAACCACAACGTTTGCTCTTGCCTCTGCATCTGAGAGATCCTTCTCACAGTCTGGCTTGTGGTATTTCTCCTGCATGCAGGGGATCCAGGTCAGCTTGCACTTCTTGACGAAGGGCTTGACGTGCTCTGTACCGATAGCGTAGCCACAGATGCCCTCCTCGTCCTCCAGCACAAAGCCGTAGTCAGGGCTCAGACTCAGGATACCACCTACTAACCTGTTGGTGGACGGCAACGATGACTGTAGCGATCGCAAAGACGCATCCCAAACAAGGTTACTTCAAGAGCAACGTGATTCTTTACTACGTCACTTAGAAACATGTACAATTCTGCATAATGGTTAATAATACACATCCTGCACTTTGCAACAGCCTAATTATACATCATATCTAATGAATCAAATTTAAAGTTAGTTAAAAATGAAGATAGTTGGAACATTTTCCTCAGTGTTTCTGATGCGTGCAGCATACCAACTCACAATTCATGGAAGTCCCAGACAAAGCAATATTCAAGGTAGAATTGTTTCAAAGGGGAAACCAATAGAACAAGAAGTAGTGCGTCCATGTACTGGCCTTTCCCCAGACACAAGGGCAGAGCCACGAAGCTTAACCGTTGGACCAGAGTTCATACAACAGTGATGCCACTGGTCTTACCGGTCTCCTATGAGATCTGAGTCCTGGTCAGAGAAGGGGACCTCCTCCTCCATTCCTTCAGAGTACATCTCTTTGCAGATTGTATAGATGGCGGTCTACAAAAAGAAAGACACAGGCAGGAGGCCTTGTTACCACGGTGAGAGGGAACCGACACACGGAGCACAAGCTGAATACATCAGGGCTATAAGCCTAACGCAGACAATACGAGTCTGGGAACGATATGGTTGTATGGTATCAGTATAACAACTTGAATGGAGATAAACAAAATAATAATATTAATACAATCGGAGTGAAATATGCAGTAATATTTATGATGATTGTACCGTGAGCCTTTCACCAGGTTATGGATTTTGGCTATATTAAAATGTCTTTTTTTGGGGGATTTTTTTCAGCTATTTAAATGTATTGACATTTTTGTGTACGCCTCAATTATCTGCTTGTTGACAGAGCAATAACTGATATTTTAATATTCTAGAAGAACACCATCAGCAAAGAAAAATAACTGGTAAACATAATGGATGGAAAACAGCAATCACAAACACAACAGCGTTCAAGAAGGGGGGTATATTGCGTTTCCACTGTAAGGGACTATTAAATAATTAAAATGATATGCTGCAACATTCCCAAGTATTCGCTCTATAAGATAGATGTGTTCTGCGTGTTTGAAGAGACTAAGAGACTTACAACTGAGACTGAGAACAATCAAATCATAACCAAGATTGGAGTCACTACAAAGAATTCAGAGTTCAGCGTGATGAAAACAGTGCAGAGTAGCCGCATCGTTCTAGTTAAGCCCAGAAAACAAGCACTCTTAAATATGCAAATAGATAATAATAAGCAGTCTTACCTCATCTTTGGGGAAGTACGGCCTTATGGAATAGATTTTGGAGGTTGGCATTGAAGGGGGTGGCTGGAAGAAAAGATCGTTTGCCCCTTCTATTGGCAACAATCGCTGTGGACATCAAAGGAGAGTTTCAGTTTCCCTGAGACCAGGGGCTAGGATGGCCATGGCTCACAGTTCACCTTTTGCTACAGCCCAGCCACTGTCGGATCACAAGACACTGAGGCAAACAAGGTACCGTTTGGTTTGTTATCACATATCAAGCTCATGTGGGGTCATAATTCAGTGGTATATTCTTGTTTATCCGACAGTGCAGGACTGCAGCAAGGAAAACAAACAATAAATAAGAAGTCATTCTGGCCATGTGTAAACAACTTTGTGGGGGACTTATTGTGGTAAGATAAGCAAGTAGTGTTTTGGTCTGAATAGGGCTTCACTGGCTGAAGGAGATGCTTCTTTCCCTTTTGCTAAGACATCGCAAAATAGAGCTGCGCAGGACACTCCTGTTGAGAAAATTAATGATGCGAGCGCAGAGAGAGGAAATGAAAACTCCAGGAACAAACCAGGATTCTGAGAAACTCAGGGGCTTAGCCGAAAAAATTGTCATTCACCAGCCGGGCTGCAGATGCTTGTACGACTCTAGAATACATTTAGTTTGTTTGATCGTGGAGTTTTCCGCTGGCGAACGTGCTTGAGCTGTTGCTGGCGCTGCGATGCTTAACGCTTGCGCGTGCAAAAGGGTGGGGAGGGGATAATTTTTGCGCTGTGCTTTTCCTGCAAAGAAATGAGATGTCATGAAATAAAAACCTAGCCATGCTCGCTTGCGACCGCGTGCGCTTGGGAAAAGCAGCATCTCCTTTGGGCCGTTGCTGAAAGAAACTTTAGTTCAATTAGAGGGTGCCAAACACTGGTTCTGTGATAATGTCACCAGAAGTGGGTCAGTCTACCCATTCATCAATGCACCGCAGGCTGAAGAGGTGTGGATTTCTACTCATCTTTCCACCCATTCCCAAAACACTACAATCAGCTCACCTTAAACAGACCAAATACTTTCAGACCAGCATATGCACAACAACACCTTGTTCCTTTTTCGTTTTACACTCATTATAACACATTGCGGTGAATTCAGTGCATTGGATACCTGAAACTCTCCTGCTAGACCTCCCCTAAAGGCCCAGGGCTCTTGGTCTCCACTAAGGAACTGTGCTGAGGACTGACTACGACACCCTGTTAGGAGCACAGCCAAGCGGAAATCGTTACCACAGGATGGGGGCTCTCTTACACAGATGATCGCGGGGTTGGGTTTGGGGAGATGGAGAGAAAGGGTCATAGGCGTCTAATATTATCCAAACAAAAAGTGTGAGACTATCGTTTTATTATTTTCTCAAATAAATGTAAAAAGTCCAAATTATATACAACGCAAATGTTGTTGTCTTCCACTGTCGGGGATTGAGCAACTAAAGCTTACGTGTCAACGACTTTCAATCTATGCAACTCCAATTAATCCAATTCTATTCATCTTCAACCAAATCAATATCTCCTTGTAGGCCTCTGCCTACAATATGACTAGACAACCATCTGTAGAACCATAGAGGACCTGGGAAGGACAGTGGTTTTAAGAGATCCGGTTCTATTTTTTAGTTTTCGCCGGACAACAGAACGTGACAAAAAACAATGCTATTCCACCCGTGAAAGGAATCATAGCCTTGCTCGACATCCGTCTATCAGTGAGGCTGCGTTCAAAGACCCCAGTGTAAGCTGTAGGGTCATCAACAAAGATGGGCCTAGTGGGTAGTGCATTCTCTCTTCACAGTATGTAAGCTTCAGCTGCTGTCACCCCATTGCCCTGGAACCTCGACTGAAGTCACATTCTTATCTGCCTGATCACATGACCAGGGAGCGAGTGTCAACAAACGACATAGAACAAGCGGTGTGAGAGAAAGCGAGAAAGGATGATGACCATCCTCTACAGGAAGGAGGGCCTCCTTCGTAACAATTACCGCGCCGTTATCTAGACGGACCAGAGGACATTGCGTTCCTGAAGCTAGGAACATCCAGCAGCTCCCAAACAGCTTTACGATGCGCTACATGGGGCTTGTAGAAACTCTCCACAGTTACAATTAGCTTCTCCTAGATGCATGGCTATTGGCCGTCTGCGCTGAGACCGAGCGCGGTGACAAGGGAGCCGGGTCATGTGACCAGACCAAAAAACGCTGCGCGCGGCCACAGCATCTAACACTGCCGCCGTAACATAGCAACCTCTGCCTGGCCAATCAAGACACTTTCTTTGACGAGTCGGCACGACCCAGCGCATCGATGCACCTACAGGGGGGAACGCAGAGCTTGCTTTCCTCCAGCCATTACCCTCAAGTGGAACCCTGCTAAATGGACTTCTGAAGCAGATAAGCAGATCTGCCTGCATATCCATTTTACATGATTAGTATTATGCAGAAAGGCTACAGCTCCTTGCCCGTTAAGAGGCCCATGGTCTGACCAACGTTGCCCTAAATAATTGGGCTTGTACGTAGCACATAATTGCACCCATAGGAGCCCGGCCCCGAATGAGGCTTGTGGGTTGTGGCTGGATTGGAAAAGCTGGGTGTGAATTCCCTTGAGTAGGTGCATCAAAGGCTAGTGGGCCTTCTCTATACGCCTACTAATGGAAACAAAAAACATGTTACAGATGCTGCCAGAGAGAGAAATCATTTTGGATTAACACTTAAACTTAAAGCTAACAAATCGCTGCGCAAAATGTGACTTCATCCGGGGGGCTGCTTCCTCTCCGCCAAGCCGAACGTTAACATTTGAGTTGATATGACAAATCAAAATGGACCCATGTCAAAACAATGAAAGGACAAATGAGACAACGAATGCACTGGGCATTCATCGGCCACTGTCCATCCAATAGCAGAAGAAACTTGTACTGATGATTCTTCCATCTGTACACAGTGAAGGGAGAAAACAGTGGAAAATGGTCATTAGTAAGGGTTCAAAATTACAAAATCACCACAAAGGCAGCGACTCAGTGCCAGCTGCACTGCTTCGAAGGGGAAGTCGGGCATAAAGGGGAACTGGGCGCAACAGTCGGACAGTGCCGGTGATAGGAGACTTCAGGCGTCAACAACAACTCTTTTAAGAGATGACATGGATCATGTGGTTGCTGGTAATTGGTGAGCTAGCTGTAACTTTGACGTGGTTTTAGACCAGTGCGGGTATGCTGCCTGCTGTGTATTGACGGCTAGAGTCCTCAGCTGTACCCTATAGCCAGACAGGACAGAAACCTGTGAATGAAACTGTTACGGGGGGAAACCTACAGGCCATGCTGGTGCCTTGAGACTTCAGAGAACTGCTCGCAAAATAAAAGGAGACCTTTGTAACATCAATGTTTATCTAAATGGTATTCAGACTGTATGAGGGCTGGACCTTTTGCGTGTTGTTATGTGTGTGTAGCTGTGTATAGCAGAGCGTGTCTCAGACAGATTAAATGTCTGAGGGTGGTTGGTGGTGTTGGTGGTGTTTAGTCCATGGGTTGTATTGGTCATCTTATCTAGTAACATATCAAAAGTATCCAGCTTCATACAGTCTGAGTGGATCAATGTTTTCTTGAATTGCTTCTTTTTTTTTTGCTTGTCAAGTTTTGCACCAGAATGGCCTTCCATCGGTCGGTTAGTGGAGTCAACTTGGTGTCCAAGCTCGCGTGCGCGTTAGGGCATGAAAGAGCGGGGGGGCACGGACACCCCCGTGCCGCCCGCCCCACAGACAGAGAGATGGGAGCGAGTGGTGTGTCTGTGTGGGGAATGCAGCAATAGTGGATCATTACTGGATACACACAGCAAGCAGCCTGACCCTGCTGGCCCATGTACCACTCCAGAGTCCCGATTGAGATGTTGTTTCTAGGGCGCGACGTAGTTCTGGGCAACTGGCATGTGGTCGGGGTGTGGTGGGGGTAGCAGTGCAAACAGCATTCAGTCAGACAAAGAAATGAAAAATAAATAAAATAATAAAATATCTGTAGGCAAAAGACCAATACAAATAACATTCTAAGAGGGGATGTTTGGTTTAATCTTAATCTTTTCTAATGTCATGTATTTGATTATCGTGTGTTAGTGGCTACTCAGTCTCTGTGTGGTTAACAGGTGCAGGCTGATATATTTATGAGCCATTCTGCACCAAAAAACTGACAATAAAAAAATAACTGCCATCTGGAGCCATCTGATAGCACTAAATGTGTGACATATGGACAGAACCCAAACCCCCCCCCCCCCAAGGCTGGTCCTTGGTAGACATAACTCTTCCAGCCATAGAGCTTAGAGTCTAGTTCTGACAATAAAATAGTTTCTTAATCAATTCAATAGTTCTTGGATCGTTTTTATCATGAAGAATTATCCATGCTAATGTTTGTGTGGGACTACAATCAGTAGTGCTGAACTAGTGCCGTGGGGCGCCTACTCTGGGCCGTGACCTCTCTCATACATACCTAGCCACTGGACAAAGGACTTGACCATGGAGACGATGCTCTTGATGTCCCACATGTACGTGTAGAGGTCGTAGAGGATGGTCCTGTTGGCCGAGTTGGACAGCCGTGTGAACATCTGCATCACTGAGCAGCACATGTCCTCGAACTTCTCCGCCCTGTTCTGCCACTCCATCACCTGGGGTAGAACAGGGTGATCACCAACATGGCAACCTCGGTCCGGCTCTCTTTCCAGCCATTGTCTTGTCCATAAGGGTGCCCAATACAAATTGATTTAGACATAGGAGATACAAGACTATATGCCATAGATGTGACTTTATGGGACATTGAACTATGGACCAACCACCACAGAGTTTTATGTTAAGATAAGCATTTATGTTTCATCACATGGGCATTAGTACAGCCGGAACGGAGCCAAACCAACTAAAGCGAATGGACATACATTCTGTAAGAGTTTAAGTACAGTGCTACCTTGTTAGACAAATACACAACTACCTCACACATCCCTGTTGTACTGGATGCCAAATGAAGAAAACACACCACCCAATGGGCAATCTAAGTAGTGCACAGCCACCATTTTGTTTTACTGTAGCCAACACCATCAACAGACCTGAAAAATAGGCAAGCTTCCTAGACCATCATATTTCCTTCTCTGCCAACGACATCTTTCCAGGCTGAGACCCACCTTCTCGGGTTCCGTGCCCTTGCAGTTGATGCTGACGGTGCTGCTGTTGGCCCTCAGCCAGTTGAACTCCTTCAACATCTGCACAGCCTTGGGCCCGTGCTCGTAGGGCAGGTAGAAGAGCTCTGCCAGCAGGCTGAGGTCGTCCAGTGAGAGGGGCTCCACAGAGAACAGAGGCTTCTCGTCCGCACCAGGCACAAACAAGTCCTGAGGGCAAACACAGGGCAGAGGTTTAGCCTCCATAGAGGTACCACCGAAAGGTACATAAAATGTGTTTGTATTTAGGATTTCTTATTTGTTTATTCATGTAGGCATTTGTTGCAACATGGTTTATCCCTGATTAGTCTGTTGACAATCTGCAAATTATTCAGTTATTCATTCAGTATTTCTTTATTTTCCATCAAGATTAAGACACATACGAGAACATACACACCTTGTGTCTAAAGATAAATGACACACCCCTGCACAACAGTTCTCTCTAGGCTAGCGTAGACCCACACATCTCCATGAGGAACACATCTGATCCAGACATAAGGTACCTGTTTCAGCAGCTCGTCCGTCTGCATTGGGGCAATATCGCTCCCACAGTCCTCCGGGACGGACTCCTCCTGGATGAACTCCTCTTGGATGGACTCCTCATGTATGGACTCCTCCAGTATAGATTCCTCCTGTATGGATTCCTCGTGAATGGACTCCTCGTGTATGGACTCCTCGTGTATGGACTCCTCGTGTATGGACTCCTCGTGTATGGACTCCTCCTGGATGCACTCCTCCTGGATGAACTCCTCCTGGATGAACTCTGCTGACGACTTGGAGTCCAGCAGGACCTCCTTGTCCGTGTCCATCGGTCGCAGGTCCTCCGCCATCTTCTCGACCAGGATGGGGCCGTTGAGCTTGACGTCAGAGTCGGCCTCCACCTCTGCCTCCTCCAGCTTCTCCACCACCATCTCCATGGGCTCCTCGTCAGAGTCCTTCTTCTCCACCGCCGCCTCCACCTCCACCTCAGCCTGCAGAAACACCATCGGGCATCACAAGGGCTCCTCTGCAAAGTGGACAGAGATAACCGGACTGATCATGGGGATGGTCTGTGAACTCACCTCCTCCAGCTCTATCCTCCTCTTGGCCATGGGGTGCGCGTGGGGGTCTGGGCAGAGTGAGGGCACCACAGGGGACATGATGGGCTGCTGGAAAACGGTGGTCACGTTCGTGGCAGAGCACAGGGAGGGGGCGCCCATGGACAAGACGTCTAGGACGTTGCTCTTGGCTCCACTGTGAGGCACCTGTCGGCCTGGCGGCAAACAAGGAGGTTGTGGGTTAGTTACGTTACATATAAGGAGGGAGGGAGAGCGCATGGGAAACAGTGGTTGACTCCCGGCTGAAATGGTACTGGGTTTGATCCCCAATGTCCACCACCTTCCTGGAGACATCCTTAAGAGAATATGTCCATCACTACTTACTCCAAATTGACAGTATGTGTATGTACTTTATAATGGAATCCTCAAAGATTTCCAATTTGTCCTCTTTGAAAAAACCTTTGGCGATAAGTAATTTTTACCAGAAATAAAAATTGTGTCACTGCCAAAACCCATTTTGTAACATAATACTGCAAATGCAATGCCTTTCATCAGTGAGACATCGGCTTGATCATAATGTGCTGCCTCATGCTGCGATAGTGACTTCCCAGAAATGTATTAAGAAATTGGAAAAATCTTTGCGATGGATTCAACTTTCACCTAAAAGACTGAATGAAATGCACTGTATATAATGAACTAGAAGGATGCTCTCCACGGCTCTTACTATTGTATTGGTGGGGCACTCTGAACTCCCCGAGCCACTCGGTGAGGGCCAGTTTGAGGGCCAGCTGGGGACTGTAGAGCATGTCCGTCTCCAGCTCCTCGTCACTGCCCTCGTTCTCCAGCTTGATCTGGATGGACACCGTGCTGTCCTCGCCATCCGCTACAACCAGAGGAGGGAGGAGGAGCAATCAATAGGCATTCTCTTGTTTAACATTTGATGTATGGTCCCATTCATGTGGGTTATACTGAAATAATACTTCATAAGTGGATGACACCATAGGGAGACATATGTCCATGGGTGGAAGTCTTTGACCCCTTGTAAGAAACAACAACATAGACTACTTACTCATGACCACATCCTTGCGTACCCCGTTCATATTGGACTTGTACCAGGTGGCAAGGGTATGGATGGCCACAAAGTTTGACTCAAACTCGCAGTTTGGGTTGGTGAGCACTCCCTTGAGCCTGGGGATGAGCTCTGTGGAGCGCCCCTTGTACGGGCCCAGGAAGAGCCTCTTCTGATCATAGTCGTTGGCGTGAATGTTGTCCCAGATCACCGGCGCTCTCCGCAGGATTTTAGACACCTCTTCTATGGACTCCACTGTAATATCTTTGGATACAACTTTGGGACCTGGAGAAATTAAGCGTCATCCATTAGCTACATAACATGGTTCTTCCTCACTACCTTAAGATTACAACCTATGTTAAATATTTTTGTATTAACTTTTGCACTTTTATGGACAGAACCGATAAGAGATAGGAAAATAGGTTGAAAGAGAGAGGGATAAACATGTAGCACTGGACCACTGGTCAGTATCTAACCTGAGTAACTACAACTATTACCCATGTGGTTAGCACGCTAGTGGGTTAAGACACAGAGAAAGACATTCTTATAGCATAGCTTGCCATGGAGAAACCTTGAGTGGGGTGTTAACCAGACTCACCTGTCCATAACACCTCAATGCCAAGCAGAAGCTTCTCTCCTACCGTATGGAGGTAGGGAGATTGAGAGACATTTGGGTAGCAGAAGGTACCACAGTACTCTGCAAACCATAAAAAAAACATACATTGAATGAATTGAAGTACGGCTAAGAACAATCCAAATGGGAATATTTATTTCTTTACAAATTCTGCATAACCAAGTTTCTAAAAACAACTAGACAGTGTAGCTATAGAATAGAGAAATATAAAGAATCGAGACATATACAGTGTATACAAACAAGCATTGACAAACTCAGAAAAGCAAACAAGGTGTGTGTGTGTGTGTGTGTGTGTGTGTGTGTGTGTGTGTGTGTGTGTGTGTGTGTGTGTGTGTGTGTGTGTGTGTGTGTGTGTGTGTGTGTGTGTGTGTGTGTGTGTGAGAGAGAGACTGATTCCTGACACATACATACACATAAAAAACCACCACTGTGACCACCACAGGCAGAATGATACCATTGTCTACTGATTACCTGTGGGACAGAAGAGGAACGTTTCGGGCTCGCCAAGGTACTGGAATATCTCGTTGGTGATGGACACCTGAGCATGGGCGTAAGAGCTGAACACCTCTTTGTCAGCAGGGCAAATGTTGTGCTCGATGTCGTCAAAGAGTAAGGCAAAGGACTTGCAGCCAAAGTGTGTAACCTGCAGTTGAGCAGAGAAGATGGAGCTGCATGGTTAATGGCCCAGTTTCACAACGTTTTTGGTAATCCCCCGCCTAGACTTAAGAACTTTAAAGTTATTCCCATACTGATATCTAACCAATATTGGTTAAATATCTCAGAATCAGCATCCGCAGTTGAGTGGAGATAACCGTCACGCATATGATACAACCACCTGGATTCCTATTTGTGTATTCTTCCAAAAAGTAAGGGCTTTCAAATATCCTGCATTCTGCAGCAGACACCCACACTCTGCTGCCTAGGGGGACCAGGCCGACCCGCTCTCTACTTCATATGCAGTTCTCGTCTTGTGTCCTTTGTCTAAAGTTACTTGGCAGAGTACAATGCTTTAATACAGAACTGCTAAGTGCTAAACACTCCGATGTACAGGCCTGATATTTAGCATTTGATGCAAAAGGACATCAGCATTTGAATTAGACGTAAAAATATAACAACAATCAAACGCTTAATGAACCCAGAAAGCAGGGGTGTTATGAATAATACACTAATATTTCAGCACTATTTTCGGTCAGTCTATGAGGAGGGTTCCCTGTTAACAGCGCATCACAGGTAGCATAATAATAACAGCATCAAAAATAGTGCTTAGTTATCTGTGTGTTTGTAGACAAACTACAATCTAGTGTGTAGTCCCTTCACATGAACTGGAGCTAGGCTACTGTTACTCTGAAAGTCATAGGAAGCAGCTAACAGAAAGCCAATGCTAACCCAGTGAACTCCCCTTCTGGATGCATAAACAAACGCTAATTTTCAGATTTCTCAGTGTAGGCCTTTAACTATGACAGCAAAGCACCCTCTGATGCTGGTATTATGCATGATTTGAGGCCATCTTTTTTATACAATTTCATAAACTTTGCTTTATTTTCTATCTGCCAGATTTGATATTGCTGTATGCATCACGGCCACACAATAAGAAACATACCTGGTCAAGTTTCCTCTTCAGTGTGGAAACCTCTTTCTGATTAGAAAAGGTGATATCAAGCCCTGGGGAGATGGCATAGATGAACTCTATGTTATGCTCCTTTGCAGCACTGATAAGGGTAATGAGTTGCTCTGCAAGGAGAAACAAGGAAGAAGTTAAAACCTGGAAGAATGCAACAACCCACTTGTGAATAAAAAATAGAATAAAAGACGCAATGTGTTAGATTCAGCCTCTCCCAGTTTGTCGACTTTTTGAATTCAAAAAACTAAAGAACGTTTTTTTGATCCAACAGAGCTCACTCTGTGAGTGGGAGGGGTTTTGGGAGTGCCAGTAGTGAGACTCAAACCAAAACAGAGGTACATCGAGTATATTTTGTGTGTACAATATATAATTTAAAGGAATTAATTGTATTGATAACATTATTGAAATCGCCATCAATCATCATTGACTACAGATTTTAGGCTTTCATTTTAGAAATCTTTTTGAAATGTTACACATGGCAACATCCACATGATGTCATGTAAATGTCATTCAACGTTCAAACTAAACCGCTTTTAGAACCAACCTGCTTCTTCCACAGAGTACAACTCTCTCCAAAACATTCTATGTTTGTAGTCATCTTTAGGAGCATATAGGTAGGTGTTCAGACCCCATTTCTGCTGCCTGCAAAACATGCACAGGGTATAAAGATGTCACACATCAACAAAAATAAATCCTATCTGGCAATGTTTTTCTGTTATGCAGCCCAGTTATTTGGAAAATAATGAACATACCTCCTGAACAACTCTTTCCTTTGTTCCATTGTCCATGGCCGACCATAAAATCCTATGAAAAACAAAATTTTATTAGCAAAGGGATTGAGTACATTTATGTATAATATTGGTGGCTACAGACATCTGCAATATCGCATTTATTATGCCTATACATGATTGCCAATGTCTGTCAGGAGATACTGACTGCACACCTCATCGATAGCCGAATGTTCATGCTTATGGTTCAACTGTACGGACTTCAAAACACCGAAACCGGTACTGTGTCGTTACAGACATGTCGATACGAGGGATTGAATCTGTTGGATTGATATGTTTGACAACTGCCATAAGCCCTCCCCACCCAGTTACGATGCAGCAGTGGCATCATTCAGCATCATGGCCCGGTGTCAGGAGCGTACACATGGTCAATGGACCGCTAAATACCAAACCCATTACCTTCCACCACACCGCTGATGAATTTCCGATGTCCGTCCGGTTCGACGCAGACTCGCTCCTCCACGGACTCCGCAGGGGCCTCGGCACCAGCTTCACTAGACAGGGGGCTGGGGCTCGGTTCGCCCTCCAATGGAGACGTTTCCAACGCCTTATCTTTTTGAACCATGTTTTGTATAATATTCTCAATATGAATGCATATGTCAACCCGACGGAGAGGAAGGAGTTTGGACGAAAGGTGTCCTCAAGGGTTTGTATCGTACACAGCAGACGAGTTAACGAGGTTAGATCGTCGCCCGTGTCGCGATATTAGTAGACCTGTCCAACCTTGTCGATGTAGAAGTGTCTGCAGTTGTGTCACGATGATTATCTGCTTGTAGTTTGGAACATTGTTTATAAAACCCTGTCCGCATACAAGATAGGCTATTTTCAATCAGACGCTTGGCTTCTTTCTTGTGTGGCTCCTGAAATTGTCGTTCCTTCCTGTTTACACCGATTGCGCATGCTCACAATACTAGCTGGAACCGGTCAGAACTAGTTCTGCGTGACAACACAACATGGACTGTATTATCGCGAGATGTTGAAAAAACTGGAAAATTGTTTTGCATCATTGCGATCAAAATAAATTAAATGACAACAAATGCTTGCGAAAAGCATTACAATATCCAGACTGCAGTTAACGTTTTTATCACTCATTGGAATTTGATTCATTTTTAAATACGTTGAACTGACAAAATAAGTAATTCCGCCGATTCTTAAACTTAACACCGGGAGGCACTAAACCCAATTTTCTTTACACAACTATTTATTTAGATTCTTCGTGAGAACCGCTTTTGAGTAACACGTAAGCTCTTTCGATTATAAAAGTTTACCATAGCAATACAATGACAAGGCTGTGGCGTGGGTCACAATGGATGAAGTCTTATATTGTGTACATGTTCAAAACAAATGCAACTTACGTTGTTTCAAAGTTTTTTTTATTATTAGGTTTGCAGTACATTTCCAATGTATTACATCCTTTCCCAATCATGAGGGGGTGCATTCAACTAGTTTCCCTCTTTTAAAATGTCTTTCACTCATCTCATCTCAATACAATTAAATAAACTTAAAAAAAATCTATTTCATTTTTTTTTCAGAATTTTCTCTTTTCATACAAATCTTCACTTCAATAGAAGGTGTTAGCTTGCAGAAGATGAAACAAACAAAATAAAATAAAAACTAAAACAAGTAAATGAAGGCACCGTTGGAAGTGTTGGAGCCAACCAACGGCTCTGAGGTAAGTAGTAGGTTTCCTCTTGTAGACTGTTACCTCTTCTGGGTTTTCTTGGCCTGCTTCAATAAAGTGTCAAAGTCTAGTGCATGGAACTTGCCCTTAGAAGGCAAGGATTCATACTCTTTATTTGAATCTGAGGAAACAGAAAATGGTACCAGTTAGTCATTTTGGAAAATGCTTTTATCCAAAGCCACCAAGTGTATACAGGAAATGTAAACATCACAGCTAAACAGTAACCAACCTTAAATCACTATAATTTTATCTTGCTTTAAATAGCATTACAACTTCCATGGTAAGATAAAGTCATTTGATATTCAAACTAAAAGTACACAAAGAACCTTCATGGTGCCAAACTCTGTTGTCACCCTACAGAGCATGAAACCCGTTGCTTACCCAAGTCTGCATAGCTGGTCTTGCAGAACTGTCTCCTTCCACCAAAACAGAGATCAAACGGCAGTTCATCAGGCTTGCGGAGCTTGCCTCCATTCTCTATGGCTGTGAAGGCATTCTTTGTGTCGTAATAAGTTACAAACCCATAGTTGTCTCTGCAAAATGTGACAAACAATACAACAATGGTTAGTCTACACTACTTCCCAGGGAATATGACAGACCACTCAACAGTTGGATTTAAAAAGTCGAGTTGTGGATTGCTTTTAAAAGAGCAAGCTGGGAGTATAGGCCAGGAGGCTCCAGTTATAAACAAGCCTGAGGTTGCTTTAGCACTGTAGCTTGGCCTAAGCTGTCACCGACAGGACTACCCAGGTTCAAAGACAGTGCAACATGCTCACCTACATCACAACCATAACAACAGGGGGAAACACTTCAAGATACATGAAACCTACCCCTGTTCCCTAAAGTGCAAGGTGCAGTCCTCAATCTGTCCATATATAGAGAACCGCTCCCTCAGTTCATTTTGGGTCATCGTGCCCCGGATTCGACCCACATAGACCACCCTGCGCTCATCCTGTGGGAAAAGATTAAATATTAACAGGGGGAAAATGTCAAAATGTTTTGTATGATGGCCAACACTAGTGAAACGGGTAAACTTGGCTAAACAAACTCACAATGGCTTGTTGTTTCCGTCTCTTTACATCCTCAACACTTTCCACTGACTCATGTCTGTAGGTCGGCCTGTAAGAAGGACTGTGGGAAAAGAAGAGAGGATGAATACATTTTCTGAACACAAGTTGAAAGTTGAGCCTTAAAAGCATCATCCAACTGAAAGCTATGCCAGTAAATATAATTGTTGTCCATGTCATGATGAGTATTGTTTGGCGTTAGGGCAAGAGGACTCCTGTACCTGTAAACATTTCGTTGCCACTGAGCGCTTCTCTGTGGAGACCGGGAACGAGAGCGGGACATGCTCCAGGAGCCAGATCGAGATGAGGTGTAAGAGTACCTCCTTCTCCTCGGAGGGGAGCGAGAGGAGGAACACGACGACGAACACGATGAGGAGCTGGAGCTGCTCTCGGAGCGACGAGCACGATATCTAGAAAGATAAATTGGGGACGTTTTAGTGGGTCATTTCACTTCGAGAAATGTTTAGTCTACGAAATACTTGACTGGTGATATGTTTCTCATTCATTATTGCTTTATAAATGTATGTAAATGTATTTGTCTTGAAAGTTTTTTCCAATGAAGTGTCTCACTTTTTGATAGGTGGGGATCGAGACCTGGACCTGGAGGGGGAGGAGTTACAGTCGGACTCTGAGGAACTGGAGGGGCGCTGTATGAGTCGTTTGCTGGACCGCCCCCTCTTCCTCTCTTTGGGGAAGGACCGGGGACCGGGTGAGCGAGACTTGGACCGCCCCGTCCACACCGGCCTGGGACTCTCGGGCCGGGGTGCAGCGTCCCCCTCCTGCCTTGCAGGGGAGGCATCGG
Source organism: Micromesistius poutassou (assembly GCF_964030765.1). Lineage (NCBI taxonomy): Eukaryota > Metazoa > Chordata > Actinopteri > Gadiformes > Gadidae > Micromesistius > Micromesistius poutassou. Next base: position 5,925,783 of record NC_140277.1, read on the forward strand.
GGGTCTCCAGAACAGAGCAGCTCATGGCCGGGTCAGCCAGTCGAGTGGGGGCCTCCTTCATTGGGGACTCTGGTTGTCTCGTACCCGGAGCGAGTTTAGTGGTATCAGAAGGGGAGGGAGTGGAGGCCGGGCCATGAGGCCATGTAGTGGTTGCGTGTAGTTGTTTAACGGTTCTGATGGTGATATTAGGCTGCTGCTTGACATTCCAGCGCTGGCCTTGGTCGCCGGGAGGAGCCGTACTGCTGGGGAGGCAGTAGTCGTGGTCCATCAAGGCCAATTCAGGGGCGATGGCAGAGGCGGCGGGTATACTGCGGCTCTTCACTGAGGGAAGAGGTTGAGCTTCTATCTGGATGACCTTAGTGGGAGTGGGCCGGGAGGCCTTGGCGGGGGCCCTGCTTTTGCCAAGAAGGGTGACTGGGGCCAGAGGCTTCCACATCTGGTGAGGAGGGGTGGCTGGAGGAGTAAGTGCTGCAAGGGAAATTAAGAAATTGATGCTCATGTCAGTTTTACAAGACGATGTAGTCCGGCTGCCAAGGTTTATTTTTAAACTGAAAAGGTTTAATCCCTCAAATATATACTTTTGAATGTTTTCATCATCTTACCACTAGCATAAGGAGTACCAATAAAATAAAAAAAAGTTATGATAGATTACCTGCAGAGCTCGAGAGGTCATTTGCCTTCACACGTTCGACAGCAGTTTTTTCTGCTGGTATCTCAACACTGAAAAGCAAGCACAAATCGCTGTTGACTTCCCCCTTCTCACTTTATCTTAGGAATAGAGTAGTTCAAGTACACGGAGTGAATAAAAAAGGGCTGCCATTCCGTGAGTCAATTATTTTCTGGTAGGTCTTGGCAAAAAAGGTGGGTCAAGGTTAACACCACCACACAAAGTGCCAGTGGAGCCAGTTGCTCTCAGCGCTGTGGCTCCGAGCAACTGGACGTCCAAGGCACTTACACAGAGAGCAGCATCGAGGCTGTAGGGTAACTCACCCAGAGTTTCCTACAGCTACTGCTCTACCAGAGACCTCCGGCACACACCGCTTCTCTTTGGCTGAAGAAAGATGAAAGAGTAGATGAGTATAGACAAGGGCAAGACGAGTACAGATGAGGCCAAACCGGAGACGTAGAACTGAAAGCGGGCCAACCAAGTGGAAGGAAACGCAAACTAGGATGAAGCATGACTCTATAGAGGACTTAAGTAATAAAAAAAAAAAGTAGTGAGATGAAAGGGGAAATTGTCATAGAGGGATATCCACAAATGAAGTCCTCAAAACAAGGATTGTTCTCAAGTCAGTTTATTTCATTTGTACTGTTGAACATTCAAACTCTTTGGATTCCAGGTTATTTGTAAGGAACACTAAACCAATATAAATCTCAAGGAAGGTTGATTTGCCATGGATCAACTGCAGCAATATTTGGACGCCGCCAAAGTGTGCATGCATCCACCCCACTTGAACAACCGCACCCACTGTCCCATAGGTTTTTGTGGTGAGCCTTTACATCACCACAGACAAAAACTGCAGGGCTAGAGGAGCTAAATTGATTTGCAAACAGGGCAGAATTCCAGCAGCTGAGCCGACAAAGCATCTGCCGTGCCAACCCCAGAGCACCCCCATTACAGAGGGAGAGGGAAAAAAGCTATATAGTCATGTTGCAAAGACTGACACTCAAAGATGAAGCTGAACTTTGAAACCACCAGGAAAAGGGATACTGACACTACATGTAGCCAGGTCCACAACTATGTGACAACCAAATATAAGCCAACATGACCCGCTTGTCAAAAAAACTGCGACCATTACACTAGCAATAAAGCACTCACCTTGTGTTTCTTCAAACTGCTCCAACAGACTGGTTAAATCGGCAGCTTCAATGCCTGGGAAAAGGGGTCGGCAAAAGCCGGTGTGTAAGTAAACCATTTGACATTTCCATAAATAAGGCAGCTCTCCTTTGACCGTGGAGACCATGTCTCCAGCCATAAAGAAAACTGAAGGAAATATAAAATTGGAAATATTATACATAGCACTCACCAATCTCACTAGTGAAGGCCTCAATAAGCGCCTGTGACGCTGTCCTTTTCTTCATCTGCAGGGCCGTCGTTGGCCCCTGCTGTTGAGCTCCAACCTTGACAGGGGGTGCCTTTATATTCTGGGGTTGATTAGAGGCTTGGACCGCCAAACAAGGCTGGGCACGAACGCCTGCAGATTTGGCAAACTTACTAGCAGACACAACTAGGTCACTCACTGAGGTAGCAGCGATCGTCTTAGGCCCCACATGTGCAATTGCATTGGTGGGAATATTGGCAGACATGGGAGCAGCGTTGGTCTTAAGGGACTCTGTAGTGGCCTTGGAGGGCATTGCACTGCAAACCAAGCTGCTAGGAGTTATAGGTTGAGAATGGGGCCTTGCAGGCTTGCTTTCTGAGGGTTTAGAGCAAGACTGTGGGGTAGGGACAGAGTTCTGAGGCACACAAGGCTTCTCAGGTGATGCGTTGGGCTGCGGACCTGGAGAGGGACTCTTCACAGGGCTGGGGGCGGCAGCAGCACTCTGCTGTGGTGGTGGAGCAGCTTTAGAGCTAGACTCCGGCTGAGGTACAGATTGTTGTTGCCGTTTGAAAATCAGAGTGGCGGCCCCGGCCTTGGTGGAGGATGCCACCATGTAGGAGGGTGGTACGAGCAGCGCCTCGGGGGTAGGTGGCGCGCCAGGCCCCGTGGGCTGCCAAGCAGGCTTCACCACTTCCACGTCTTTCTTCCCTGAAGCAGGAGCCGGGCGGCGGGTCTCCTTAGGGCTCGGGTCTGGCAAGCAGGGGATGGGAGGCAACTCTTTCGGGGGTTCCTGGAGGCTGGGCCACTTGGTGCTGTTGCCCTCCTGCTTCTCAATGGGAGCAGGCTTCTTCTGCTGGCGGAGCCGTCGGTACTCGGCCAGGCTTAGTGATTTGGGTTTAGGCTCTGGAGCAGGAGCAGGAACTTCGTCGCCTTTATGGGCAGCAGGCTGATCATCTGTGCTATTTGTAACGGTTTGTAATGCGTCAGGCGTGGTACAACCATCAGAAGATGAGCAGCTATCTGTTGACATGGGAACAACACAGGGGATGGGATGGGCTGCGGTAGCAGCTGTAGATAAGACTTCAGGTTTTGTAGGGGACGCAGCCTGCTGTTGCCCTTCATTGGGTTGAATGAGAGTGACTGTCGTGGTTGGACATCTAGGTGGGCTTTTGACCGGGGTCACCCTTACTGTGAGTGGGGTTGAAGCAGTCACTGCTTTTGTATTAACTTGATTCTCCCGGGGCAGTGACAGTTTGGTGACTTGTGTGCGTTTCTGGCATGCGTTGAGGCTCTTCTTATGTTTGGGAGCGGTGCAGGTCGAATCGGATACACTGGTAACCAGTGGCACACTTTTCTTTACTTTTATTGTTTTTTTTAGTTTTTGTGGTAACTCCTTGGCTGCGTTCCTTGAAACAGTGCTGCGGAGTATTCTTCCTTCAACAGGCTCAGGCTGAATTTGTACCTTACTGTCCTTTTTCCTCCGGGGTGGGCTTTTCTCCTTTATCTCTTTTATCCTGGGAGCTTTGTGTTTCTTATTTCGCTCACACTTGACTTTCTCTCTGTTCCGGACTGATGATGCGGCAATGATTTCAGCTTTCATTTCAGCCCCGGTGGTGGTTGTGTCGTCAACAACAATTTCATCACAACTTTCATTAGCAGCTCTGTCTGATTCCTCTGGAACATGCTGCTCCATATCTAAAGTGTCCTGTAGCAGAGACAGAGGAAGACCCAGATCTGGGATAGCAAGGATGGGCTCCCCGTGTTCCCCCTGGTCAACCACTTCAAGTAGGATCCCTCCTTCGGGCAGCATCTGTTCTCCTTCTCCGTTGTCAACACAAACGGCCATGCAGTAGGGATGCATGTGCCTGACCAGGTCTCCAAGACTAACAGAGAGCCCCTCAGTGCCGTCCTCTGATTCAATAGAAAATGGAAGTGGGAGGGACAGCCCTCCCCAGTCCAGCAGCTCCTGGTCTGGAGATGAAAGCTGCCTCGTAGGACTCTGTGTGAGGGAGCCGTCTTCCTCCTCCTCCCCATCACTCCTCTGGAGCGAGCCGGCCGGTGGCCTGGGGAGGCTCTGAGTGCAGAGAGAGATAGGTAGATCCCGTTATAAACTGGAATCTAGCCGTCGACTGTAGCTTACCAAAACGACTGACTCAAGTCTATGAAAACCTACCTTGCCAGATGATAATGTTCTCATGTTGCAGATTGTGTCCTTCTCGGGCGGAGAACGTGACAGACACAGCAGTCTCCGCAGCTGTAAAGAGGAGGAGGCGGTGGCGAGCGGTCATTAATGGAAGACTAATGCACTGAACATACTGGATGGTGCGGTTGTTAGCCGGAATCCAACAGCTTTGCACTGTGTGTGCAGATCGCTGGCAACAGCTGAGAACTAACCGGAGAGTGCTCCCTGGCCCTTTGACCTGACAGCAGGTCAGAGTCTGGGAGCATGTCAAACGGAGAGAGGGTCTCGTCGTCCACATTATCCAGGATCTCCGTCAGGGCAGTCAGTAGTGTTGCCTCACTCTCATCATCAAGGCCCTTCACCTGCTTAACCACAAAGCTGATATTAGTGGAATGCAAACCATTTAAAATGGCTTTCAGCATAATGCATGATGATTATGAGACAGTGGAGGCATTTCTAGTGAACTTCACCCTTCTTTCTTCTTTATGAGCCACGTTGACCCATTCAACCAGTGTTGTAAACACAGAGCCTTAACATAGTCTCAGTCTCCATCAGTGTGTTTCTTGATTAGTGTATATATGTTGAATCAAATAATGTTAAGTAAATAAGATGAGAGGCACTTAAAGCAGGGAAAATAGGTAAACGCTTGCAGCGCATTGAAGATTCATTGATGTGTAATAAAAAGGACTTGCCTCTCCTGTTGGAACATCTTCGAACATGGAAAGGATTGACGGGCCTAAACATCCTTCAAAGGCCTCCAAGGTTTCACCAGTGTCCAGATCAACATCCTAGAGAGAACAGCATTGACGAAAATTTTAGTTTAAAAGCTCATTTAATGCTGGATCCCATTCATTACCATTGTTAATCATCTGAAAACCAGACCGTAGGCATTACGGATTTCAGCACTGGTAGAAAATGTAAACCAACAGGTGGACTCCGAGTGGGTCAGAATGCTAGACATTTACTAAAGTGTTGTTGTTTTAGAAAGGCATCTCCTGAGGGCCGGGGAGGGCCTGTTTTCCGATCTAACTAGCATATCAAAATACCATAGGCAACATCTTTCAAGTTTAATCTAAATCAGAACATATTTAGTCATAAGAACAACATTGTTTATTATAAGGCGTAACCGTTATATCGTACGGGTTAAAAACAGGCATAGCAGATCTCACTGCCCAATGTATTCTAGGCCAATTATAAACATTTAAATAGGCCTGAACGCTTCAGTAGAAGAATGAAGTGTCAAAAAGCATGTTATTAATTAATTAATTCGACTATATGGGCACTATTGACCTGACAACCACCATTGTCGCTATTGGTTCAACGTTTCAAAGAAATAAGGGCAGTTTGTTGCAATACTATATACTCGAAACCACGTGTCTACGCCCGTACATGTGTACTGTGCGCAGACATATTTGTTGTAGGCTACGCTCTAGCGTGGAACCCACGTGTTGCACTACAACAAACCAGGCAGCGTTTCCGGGTCCCCTCCAACTAATCCCTCACGTGTGTATTTCAAATCTCCAAAAATAGCAAAGGGATCTTCATTTATATACACGATGTGCATGTATATGCATAGATTGCAACCCCACTGGATGACAATTGTGTTGAATTCCCGGTGCGCTTTGTAACGTTAAAGCTAGCGACATATGACTCGCCACTGCTTGGGAAATGCAGATGGAGAACGTAAATGGTATTCCTACAATACGCGATTATCGCAATTTGTACCATCGAGACACAATATAATGGTCAACCACCCAGACACACCAACTGACATTCAATATCAGCAGGTCGAATTGAGTGCAGCACCCCTTGCAAACCCTATGGGCCTATCTCGTGTTGCTGCAGTGAGCATGTGTGGGTACTAGCCGGACACATCGCTGTGCCCATCCACCGGTAGGCCTTTATGGTCGAAGTCCATTTTAACATGGCTACTAAACTTTGCGGCTCATTTTCTGCATTTTGCAGTTTCACGTGTTCATTATAAGCTTTGGTTAAAAAGTGTATACGTTTCAAGAACCAGGCACATACGCCTTAAAACGCAAACTACTCTAGCGGTTAAATAACCCTGTAAAAACAATGACATTTATAAATGTATGGCGAAAACAAAGCAATATTATAATTCAACTGTCAACGAAATCGTTAAAGTGAAAACGAATAATAAAAAGATAAGAATTCCGAAACAGCCCTGCCACCCATCAGTCATCCCAACGTGGTAAACCGGCATTACCAGTCACATCGGTTAAGGTTAACGGGAGGCATCGCTTACTACATTGTTGCTATATATCCAGCGTATGTTGTCATCAAACCAATCATTAATTAATAAGCAAATTGTGTCATGGCATAAACCACACTGAACTAAATAGTTTGCTAAAGACACCGGGATGGTATCCACGTGTCACTTTTCCCATGCGCAGTCCAGACCATGTACACAATGCAGTCAGCCACCGTTAACGACATTAGGCTAAACCAAAGCATTGCGTATTTCAATAATTTTGTTATACAGTTTCCATTTACCTCGTTTAGTGTATCGGTAGCGAAATAATCCAAATTGCAGGCTGTTAATATTTCCTCGCCTGCTCCCCACCGAGCCGCCATCTTACAAGTGCTTGCAAGCCCTACCCAGAGTCAATAGCCCAGTTTGAAAGTATGAATCGTTCACGTTCACAGGAAGAACACGCTGGGATGCAGACACGTGGTTTGCCATTCCCGGCAAAATGACGCAAAATGACGCCAGGGGACGGCGTCGTGAAACCCGGTGCGGCCCTGGCGTTAACCAAGGACCGCGAGCATTATCAGTATTTTGCTTGTGATGATTTGTGTCATCCATGTACAAAATAACTATCACATACAAATTGTATTACTTTTTGAAATAATGTGTTTCCCCCTATGCAAAATATATCTGTGCACTAGGTGTGCTTCAACACTTTTAAGCCTTCCTTCCATATTTGGGAAGGGTTAAGAAATAATTAATTCATGGGCCAGGGTGGGGACAATTAGCAAACATATAAAACATATATAAATAGTATAAATACAAGTATTTGAATGCATAATATACTTCGTTTATAACCTGTAATAGTCAGTATGTCAAATTTACAGGTCTACTTCTATTTAAGTAATTAGGGGACTATGTATTTTTTGTTTCCCTTGTTTCCAGAAAATGGTACTATGACTTATTCATTAGATACAAAAATCCATCCAAATTGTTTCTATCAGCAATATTATAAGTTTAACAACGCCAATATTTAGGCTTTGAATCCTTGGACGTCTTTGTGGAGATCAGATATCAAACTGATCCAACAGATTCGTTCCCAGTCTTTCCAGTGCAGGGAAATTGCCTGAATGGGTTTTCCTGGCATATATCCAATCTCCCTTAAGTGAACTAGTGGAAGTCCGTTCATTCAAATAATCAGCCAAAGGAATTGATAACCTTGGTTCCATGAATCATCCTATTGATTGATTTATATTAAAAGCACAGCAATTTTGGTAAGTAGAAAAATACCGCCTTCATTTCCAGATGGTTCCTGTCTGGTACAGAACTGTCTGAGGCAGCCATTTCCATCTTATGAAGCCAACCTCACCTTGACTGACCCCTGTGCATCCGTTCTGTTAACAATGGATTTGTGCTGCTGACCTTTTCTTGTATCATGCAGAGAGTGGACTAAAATCCACGGCCGAACAAACACTATGGGAATGAGATCACGGGTTCATCACAAAGTGGATGTCTCTCCCTTTTACTAGAATAATCTATAGAGCATACATTCACAGCCTCCCTTATGCTCTCCTTCACGGATAACATCCAAACCGTGCCCTTATCTCTCTGTCTACACAGAGGCGGAGGACACCCTTGTAGAAGTTAATGGCTTACACGGCTTTCGTTTTATGTGTGTGTATGTGTGTTTCTGTGTGTGTGTGTGTGTGTGTGTGTGTGTGTGTGTGTGTGTGTGTGTGTGTGTGTGTGTGTGTGTGTGTGTGTGTGCACACACGTTCACACATGTGTGTGCGCATGGGTGTTTGTGTGGAAACCCAGACAGCGAATAACAGTAGGTGGATGAACCACCACTGTACCCCTACGTACTCCCTAATAGCTATACCTACCACTGCTCCGGCGTTGCCATGGATACAGTGCCCTCTCTCTCTCACTCCATCTCTATCTCGCTCCATCTCCCTCTCCCTGTTGGAACGGAGGGATGGGGCTGGAGAGCGGAGGAGAGGATCAGTGAGGAGAAGAGACTCTGGCGGCTGTCTCTGCGTCATATTCATACCAGCGCAGCTTAGAGCTGCCACCCTAACCCCTCCTTCTCCTCCTCCTCCTCCTCCTCCTCTTCCTTTCTCCCTCCCTTCATCATCTTCCTCATCATCCAATTTGCACACTGCCAGATCCCCTCACTTTGTCTCTCCGTCTCCATGTGGCAGACTCACTTTGCGCCGGTGTTGCGGTCCAGCAGGTCGCTGTGATCACTGTTTTGAACGAGGAGAAGGAAGGGGAGGGGGGGGGGGTGTTGCACGCCGTGAGAGCAAGGATTTGGTGCGTGCACGACGTGGGCGCAGAGAGAGAAAGAGAGAGAGAGAGAAGACAAAAGGTAAGTGTGGAAAACATCAGGAGGCTAAGTGAGAGAGAGCGAGAGCGAGAGCGAGAGTGAGTGTGTGGGAGAGAGAGGGAGAGACAGAGGGAGAGAGAGAGCGAGAAAGAGAGATGCCTCAAGACAAAAGGAAGGCTGGGAGTTAATTAGATAAACAGACTCAAGTATGACCACTCAAACCGTTTTATTATATTAATACTTTTACTGAAAGGCAGAAGCATGTTCATGTGAATAATGAATCTGTAATCTTTTGGTATTTGTTGTTTTCATCGGCAATGTACAGTTGGTGGAAGTCTTTATTTGTTTATATTACTGTGTTTATGTGAATGTGTGTGCGTGAACGCACATGTGCACGGGCGATTACATGCATGCCTGTGGACTCTCCTCTACAGTTGTGTGTGAGTGTTTGCGCGTGTGAAGCCAGTCAGTCTTCCAATGTAAGCGCAGGCATTCCTCTTGTCTTGCAGCGTTATGAAGCTGCGGCAGGATTAAGAGAGATGGTTGACGTATCACTGGTTGTGAAGACAAAGTGCGTTTCTCGTGTTCACTTGAGACAGGGACCTAGAGTGACAGACAGCGCCGTGCATTGAGTTGAGACATTGGTGAATTGTGGAAAAACCTCAGCCATTTACTGAATCACTCTGTAACTGGTTTGTCCTTCTTTCGCTTGTCTCCTTTTGTTTTGAGTTCCCCGTTTTTCAGCAGTCAAAAGCCTTTCTCAAAAAAGGCACAAAGACTAAATGGTGAGAGATATTGTACGTGAAAGCTGACTTGGTATATTGTTTGGGATTTATATATATATATATATATATATATATATATATATATATATATATATATAGAGAGAGAGAGAGAGAGAGAGAGAGAGAGAGAGAGAGAGAGAGAGAGAGAGAGAGAGAGAGAGGAGGAGAGATTAGGATGATGATGAGGCTGTGAAATAATCAGACAAACCTGCAGCTCTGAGAACAGTGTGTGACATTTAACTGCGATGCCTCTGCCACCTTGGTGCCGTGTGTTGAATGCGCCTGGCAGGTTTTGGTTTGTACTGGCTCATTAATGTATTGATCAGTGAGCAATGGACCACACAGATGGGCTGAACTCCATACACGTCACATTCGATTGGTCACTTGTGTGTAAAACAATGGAATTGTACTACATTGAATATACACATACACACACAAACACACACAGCAAATTACATTTTCTATGTGAGCTCTTGTGAGCTGTGTGATCTTTTTGACGTTAAGTGAATCCTTCTCGTAATGGATGGAATCATTGTGTTTGTTTGTGTGTGTGTTTGTGAGTGTGAATATGTGTGTGAGAGCAGGAGGGAGAGCAAGAGAGATAATGAGAGAGAGAGAGAGAGAGAGAGAGAGAGAGACTTGTGCATGCTTGTACGTGCACTCTCCTCTCTCTCTTGTGTCCTCTGTGTCCCTGGTCTCCAGGTGGGCTTTGCATTTTTAATCAATACTGTCTGTAGTGATTAACACCGCTGTTCTCTGTGCCGCAGAGAAGGAGAAGGGCAGAAAATAGAATGAGAGAGAAACAGAGAGAGAGAGAGAGAGAGACAAGGGCGCATTGAAAGAGAGTGAGTGAGAGAAAGAGAGAAAGAAGTATATATGGAAAGAGATAGATGGCAGATACGAGAGAATGAGGGACAGGAGAAATCAATCGAAAACGAGACAGTGTGTGTGTGTGTGTGTGTGTGTGTGTGTGTGTGTGTGTGTGTGTATAGTGCCGTAATGACCCTCTGCCTCTGGGCTCCTAGTGAGCATGTTTATCTCCCATAGCAGCACCAGGCAAAAATAGACGATGCATCACTGACACACATACACACACACGTGCACGCACAGACACATACACGTGCTCAAACACATACATGCGTAGTACATACGCACACGTGAACACACACACACACACACACACACACCATTTTGCCTTTGCTGTTTTTCTTATCCTTTGCCATAATTGCATCCCTCCCCTCCTCTTTCCTTCACTTACCCCAACACACACACACACACACACACACACACACACACACACACACACACACACACACACACACACACACACACACACACACACACACACACTGCGTATAACTCCTATCTCACATACCATTACCGCTCTTTATTCCTGCATTCTCTCTCTTCTCTCCCACTTGTGCTGCCTGTATGCCTATTAACGATGCTGCCTTAGCGCCACCTTGAGCTTCCTGTTCTGACCAGGGGAGGGAGGGAGAGAGAGAAACAGAGGAAGAGAGCAAGAGAGAGAGAGAGAGAGAGAGAGAGAGGGTGTCAGAGAGAGCAATGAAATGTTGTTTGCAGCTTTCAACCACTCCCTCTGACTCTCTCCCCGCCCCTGTGTATGTGTGTGTGTGTGTGTGTGTGTGTGTGTGTGTGTGTGTGTTCGGTGTGTTTCCACAGAGTTAGCCCATGCGAGCAACGTGTGGACTGAACGCAGCTGTTTCGTTCCGAGCAAAGCCCAACATGTGAGAAGATGTCTGTTGGAGGTTGTGCTTGTCCTGGTGAGTACTACAGACACACACACACACACACACACACACACACACACACACACACACAGAGAATACCCCTCGACCTTATTGCTCTCTCTCTGTCTTGTTTTGAAGCTTTTCTAACTCATTCTAAGACTGTATTTGCCACCTCTCCCCTACTCTCGTAATCCTTGTGTCTCCACTTTGGTAAAAGTGAGGTGCAAAACAACTTCTGTATATCTGGGAATTTGTCTCTACCATATATGTTTATGTTAGTGTGTGTGTGTGTGTGTGTGTGTGTGTGTGTGTGTGTGCCTGTGTGTAACTGTTGTGCTGCATTCTTTAGACATGTTCTGAACATAAACTGCACTTTTGGAGTTAGGTATCTGTCCTTTACTGAAACCTCAAAATAACAGATCAATTGCCAGATCAATTCCTCCCTGAGTGGTGCCACTTAGACAAACAGTGGAAACCAATCACCATATCTATTTGGTTGGTGTAGCTCCTTTTCCGTGTGATTTCTGGCCATCTAAAGAGTGGTGTTAAATAAGCTTTCATTCTAGTCAATAGTAGTGTGCACCCTAGCAAGTGAATGGTAACCCTAACCCTCCTGAGGAGTAGATCCAACGGATCCCATGTTGAGAACATTTCACACTTTTTGGGACTTTCAGGAGAACACACACAGGCTCTGGAGAGCTTCAGGAACATTTTGGAACTCACAACGACGCGGTACCAGGGGGCGAGCGAGCAACACGCAGAGTGGGGGAGAGAGGGGGAGAGAGAGAGGAACAGGGAGAAATTGAATCTCTGTGTCCGCTCCGGGATAGTACAGCTGGCAGATTGAATTAGGGTGTCAGTATCATTTTAATGGTCCTGCCCGGATTCAATGGTGGTATCAGGCGAAAAATATATTAGAGGAGACTCCGTTTGATATTCTTCTCGTCTATCTGCTCCCAGCGATATCTTTCTCTCCCTCACTCCTCCACTCCTCAACCCCTTCTCTCTCTCCGTCTCTCTTTCTGCTGCGAAGTAGTACTTTATCTGCTATGTTTCCTACACTCAGCCTGCTGAGTCTTAGCTGTAGACTGGAGAGTTATAATGGTATCCACATGTCCACGTCTAGGAAGGTGGTCCAGCATCTGCACATACGCAAAACACACACATACATACACGCACACACATACACACACACACACACACACAAACACACATGCACACACGCACACGTGCACACGCGCACACACACGCACAGACGCACACACACACACCCACACACAGCTTTTGACACATATTCATAGATGGGACATCAACATCTTGTTGGGGCAGGTTTAGAAAAAACCTAAAGTACAGCATTTCTTTGCACGGCTGACTTTGTGTTTGTATGTGTTTGTGTGTATATCTCTGTGTGTATAGATGCATATGTGTGTGTGTGTGTGTGTGTGTGTGTGTATGTGTGTGTGTGTGTGTGTGTGTGTGTGTGCGTGCGTGTGTGTGTGTGTGTGTGTGCGCGCGTGTGTGTGTGTGTGCATGTGTGACTGTGTTTGATTCTGTGTGTATATATGCATATGTGTGTGTGTGTGTGTGTGTGTGTGTGTGTGTGTGTGTGTATGTGTGCGTGTGTGTGTGTGTGTGTGTGCATGTGTGACTGTGTTTAATTCTGTGTGTATAGATGCGTGTGTGTGTGTGTGTGTGTGTGTGTGTGTGTGTGTGTGTGTGTGTGTGTGTGTGTGTGTGTGCGTGCGTGCGTGTGTTCATGTTTGATGTCATTGGGTTTTTCGGAAGGCTGGTTTGTTTACATTCTTGTAACATGGTGGCCAGACTGCTCCTCTCCTTTCCTCCTTTGTCAGAGCTGCATGTGAACAGTCCTTCCTTTCTTATTCTCCCATAACATACACTTTACCTTCTCCCCTCCCCTCTCTCCCTTACGCCTGTATTTTGCTTGTGATGAAGCCTGACACTATCATTTCATCCCCCTACCAGTGCATGTGTTTATTTTCAGAACTGTCTTTCAACAATAATTTATTTGTATGTGCGTAAGTGCAGGTATCCATTAAAACATGGGAGATGGGAATCTGTGATGTAACAAGATGTACGCCTGTCCATGTTCATGGGGTCTATATGCACGTCGTTTCGGTGTAATTGGTCGGCAGGGACATGTCGTCCTGCACTGGATTTCATTCCAGCGTAGCTTTCAATCCGAATTGGAGAATGCTTCAGCAATAAAATGGCAGAGATCTGTTCTAACATGGTGCGGTGGAGCAATCACGTCCTTTGTTCTGACTAAATGGTAAAAATAGAATGCCTGTGAGTTGAACACCCCCCCCTCTCTCTATTCTCTCTCTCTCTCTCTCTCTCTCTCATCCTCATACACACATTCAAGCTGGCGCTCTCGCTCCACAGTGTCTCACCCATCTCCCTTTAACCCCACCCCCCCTCTTCCCTCCCATCCAATCTCTCTCCCTCTCTCTCTTTCTCTCTCTCTCTCTCTATCACTCCCCCTCACTGCATCTCCCTCACCACCCCCCCCCCCCCCCGGCTCACCATGCTGATTGCAGTAGCTGTGGCGGTGACGTTACCTCATGCAGAAAGTCACATGGCTTCTGATTGGAGAAAAGTGACTTAAAGCAGAGGCAAGATGGCAGCCAAACAGCACCGGGGCTGTTTTGATTACTGTTGCACAATAACAAGGCTGCCGTATAGCCTCTCGCTCTCAGTACTGCAGAGTATCGCTCTCTCTCACTCTCTCTCTCTCTCTTTCTCTCTCTCTCTCTCCCCACATTCTCTCTATTTTCTATTATTTTTTTACCTTCCTCTTGTAGTCCTTCCTCCTTTATTCAGTGCTTGGTTTGCTAGATCAGATGAAAATGGCTTTTTTTGTAAAAAAAAAAAGAAAGAAAGAAGGAATGCGTGGGAGACAGGGTTGTCGTTGGGGGGGCAGAGTGAAGGGGAGAGAGTGCGGGCAAGAGTGGGGGGCGGGTGGAAGTGTGTGTATGTGTGTGTACGTGTGTGTGTGTGTGTGTGTGTGTGTGAGGGGGGGGGGGTCAGGATGCAGTATAGAGCAGGGTTGTTTTTGTGATGTAATATCTGCTGCAGGCGAAGAAATCGGCAGTGGAAAGCCAGAAAAGATGGAAAAACACTTTAATTGTGTCCTTTGGACATGAGTGAAATCTGACACCAGACTGATAGGCAGCATGTGTACCTAACACAGGGAGGAAAGAGAGAGAGAGAGAGAGAGAGAGAGAGAGAGAGAGAGAGAGAGAGAGAGAGAGAGAGAGAGAGAGAGTCTTGTAATAACAGGCAGAAAGATGTTTGCTTTTCAAGCTACTTCCACCTGTGTGAGTGCAACTAGTTTGGGTAGTGTGTTGATTTTTTCTTCTATGTGTTTCTTCTAAGATTCAGCTCAGAGACTTGGACTGTTGCGGTGCACACTGGCCATGTCTACTGTACAGATACTTACTTCTCTCTCACTCTCTCGCCCAGTTTTGCCTCCTCCCTCTCTCTTGTTATTCGTTGTTTTATCTTTTAAGGCACCTTGTCACGTCCACTTCCTCCTACAGTAACCTCCTCCTCCATAGAGAGAGAGAGAGAGCGTGAGAGAGAGAGAGAGAGAGAGCGAGAGAGCGAGAGCGCGAGAGAGTGAGAGAGAGAGAGAGAGAGAGAGAGAGAGAGAGAGAGAGAGAGAGAGAGAGAGAGAGAGAGAGAGAGAGAAGCTGCCGCTCAGTTTGTTCTGTCTTCTTCCTTGTTGCCATCACGACCACTGAGTCTCCGCCACAACACTCCACTTGTAGGGGCTTGCTGTTTCCTCAATGGCTGTATGACTTAGAAACTTAGGAACCAGGAATCTGAATCTGACACTTGCTATCCTCTTGAATAGCCAGAATGTGCCAATAACAGGTTTGATTATCCTCCTACACTGAGGAACACAGTCCTCCAGCATTGCATTTTAGTCAGATGGATGGAAAAAAGATGGAGGTCCCCGCTAAGCTGTTTGTTGGGCTTGTTTAAACATGGTCTTGTTTGTTGAGTGTGAAACTGATAATTTATCATGTTTTCACTCACCCCATTCTTTAGAATGACAGAGAATACAAAGTTCAGCATACTGGCACCACAAAAAGTAGTGTTATCAAATGAAATAATATCTGTTCTCTACATATTTTATCTGAGAAGCGTTTTTTAAATCTTCATTCTATGCGATAATTTGTGTGGGTAAACATGAGTCAAGCTATCAAGACACTGCAGTCGTCATTATCATCTGTATCACTTGTTTTTATTACCATTTTATAGTCCATTTATTTTTCCCACATTGTACATTTATTTTATTTTTTAGAATTCGATAGGCCACACACTGACTTCTCTGTGTCACCGAGCCAATGCAGTACCACTCAACTCACCTGATTTCCAGCAGAGGGAGATGCAGATCTAGAAAGGCTTTACTCCATCCACCCATCACATGCCTCACATGAGACCAGCCCTGCAAATCATAAGCAAGCATGGGCCAAATTTCAGGCTGTGTGCCTGACATTGTACTTAATACTTGCAAAGTTTTCTTAACAAGCTTGCTTAACATCTATCCATCTATATTTCTATATATTCATCTATATTATATATCTATATTAGGATACAAGGGTCAGGGTTATTAGATATCAGCTAATAGATTAGAAAGAGGCAAATATATGAAAATGTATTTGTAATCCTTCTTAAAAATGATCCTTACATAAATATAGACTTGCTATGAACGCTATAGGAAAGCATATAACTGCATTAATGAAATGTAACAGTTGCCTTTACATGAGTCACATTCATTTCTGGGATCGTTATAAATTAACCAGCTTCTTGAAACATTCAGTTGTCCTATCGCCTTTAAGTACGACATGGTTATTGCATGATGATTTAAAGATCTGCGTTCACGCTAAATGTTCTTCCATTAATGCACGTTGTGGTATTTGCCTAGTAGTGAGTCAGTGGAAATGACTGCAGTGGCGAAAACCCTTGCGATATTGGGTAGGCGGAGTGGTAATCTATGTTTTAGAGGGGGGGATAGCATCAGTCTGGGGTATGGAACAAGCATTGGGGGCGGGGCCATTGTTCGTTCCTCGGTTGGCAGGAACAAAGAGGTCTCGCTCTCTACATGTTTAGTAGTAGTTGTAGTAGTAGCAGATAGATAGATAGCATCACCCCCGAGAAGACAAATGACGCTCGAAACCCACTGGCTGCGAAGGTGGTAAAAATATACCGACAGTGGGACCAAGTACCGTTTGTGATTTACTTTCCCCCCCGTCCACATCTCTTTATAATTTGGGTCGAGGAATCGTAGTAGCCTCAAGGTTGAAGACAGATCGGCAGCTCCCCGGCTAACAGGAGGGCTAGCTTGCTGCAACACCGCGGTTCGGTGAACCTTTCTCTTCAGGTAACTTGACGTCCACACCTAGACGGCTTTAAGTATTTAAATCGCGTACAACAAATGCAAAGTGGAACTGCGATGTGTTCTCAGTAAGCTATGCACAAATGGCGGCGATATTTGAGTAACTAATGCAGCTTAGCAATGGCATCCGTTCTGCAAATGGGTAACTGTTAATAAATGCGGCCCTGCAATGTTTGGTTGGTGTCTTGTCGAAACGACTCCCTAGTCAAACGTTTGGGAGCTACGTACTGCAAGCATAATAATAATAATATGAAGAATGGAGCCCATCACTACTGCCAATATGTCAAGATATACTCTAATCGTTCTATTTTGATATTGCTTCAGGCCTATAGAATAAATACACACACCGTGATTACATTATATCTCAACGATTGCATCTTAATGCCGAGCTCTAATCTCACTGATACATCTTGACAAGATGACGATACAACAGCCTCTACATCAACATCTTCCCCAAGATGCGACAGAATGTGTTGGACCTGCCGCCATTCACTACAATGCATCATCTGATTGCCAACAGACCTGAATGCCTTAATGTAATGTTATTGTCAAGCAAAACTCTATATTTATTTTTATTTAAGATGCAGTTTATATTTAATCATGTGGTTGATCACGTGTAGCTGACAGCATATGCTAGGTGTGTGTGTGTGTGTGTGTGTGTGTGTGTGTGTGTGTGTGTGTGTGTGTGGCGAGGTGCTCAGAAAAGAGACAAAAGCCACGTAAACTGGTTTATAAAGAAGTGTCATGTGTCTTGTGCATGAATGACACCATTAGTCCGATCTCTTGTCTGTACCTGGGTGATCGCTAATGAGGTCATCACAAAGTGCAGCATAGTAGGGAGTGGTGCCTGGGAGATAAGTTTGTGTTTTTGTATGGACATCAGACTGAACAAAGGCATATTGGACAGTTCTAAACACTGTCTGGTGGTGCTGGTTGTGTGTTATAGGCGGGTGGGACTTAAGGTCATAGTTGACACACAGAAGATGGGCATTGTGGGGCCCCATTGAACATGTTCAGCCCCTTAATAAGGTGGATAAAGATGACCCCAGAGGGCAGTTCGATGAGAAGAGTGAGAGGAAAGGTTATATATAATATAGGTGTCAGGGGGATATTCTCAAATGCAATAATTGTGAAGCGAAGCACAGACCACCTGACACTAGTCAGCCCTAGTCCTTCGGTCTCTCCCCATGCCTCTATCCTTCATCCATATCATGCAGCCACTCTGACTGTCTCTCCCTCCATCTTTTACATTATTATTGACCTACCTCTGCTTTTGGTCTGTCTCCACACAGCCCACAGAACAAATTAGAAGATTGTAGTCTAGTAATGTAAAACAACCACCGGCCTCAGACAAGCTCCCAATGTTAGGCTGTCATCCAGCCGGGATGATGAAGATGTTTGTGATGGTGTAGTAGATATTTCCTTAAGCACTCCCTGCATGTTGCTGTATGAATGGCTTATCTGGGCAGACAAGAGTTAACAACAGCCGGGATAGAGAGTTGGGGGATGGGCGGGAGAGGCAGAGAGAAGGGGGGGTGGGGGGAACACACACACACTGTGCAGAGGAGCGTGGTTAGGATCACATGAAATGGGGCTGGGAGACTGAGGGAGAGAGAGAGAGAGGAGGGTTCCCTATAATGAGGACAATACCAGAACACAAAGAACAGAGCAGGCCCTGACTTAGAAAAGCTCCCTTGCGTTTTATAGTTATGATGGTTTTCAGATGTCATTGTTAGGGCTATGCTGATATATTTTTTTGTGTTTTCCCCTAGAGAGATATAGTGTGTGTGTGCGTGTTTGTGCTGCCACAGACATGCGTTAGGTAATGAGGGGAAAAAAGGAGCAGATGATTGTTGGGGGCCAATGTGCTTTAATTTGAACCAATCCAAACGCAATCCACACACACATTAGATTGCTTAGAATATGCTGTGATTTAAAACGATCTTAATCTTTTAATAATCGTAATCCCTGCTAAATCTCTGCCCTCCTCTCTCCTCCCCACCCCAACCCCATGTGTCTCCCGCACCCTCTCCTGTGCTCATGTGCAGGCTGTTCGTCAAAGTCATTCAAACTGTACTCCCCCAAGGAGCCCCCGAACGGCAGCACCTTTCCCCCCTTCCACCCGGGCGCCATGTTGGACAGAGACGTGGGGTATGTGTGGCTACCTCACTTGGGCAAACGAACGATGGAAGTGTAACTCACAACTGGTGGGGCGGGCAGGTTCGACATCCCCTCAGTGTAGAACAGGGACTCATGACACGGAGCAAGGACTATCTTGTTTGACAAGCCGAAAGGAATTTGTATGGGGGGGGGGGGGGGCGGGGGATTGTGGCAGAGCAGGATAGGGGATGATTGGCCTAGATTTAGTAATCAATTTAGTGTAAAGAATGTGTTTTTCAAAGTCTTCTATGTCCTTGGGCTCTTATTTGACGTTTTTTTTTAATGTGCAAAATACATTTGCAACACTTAACTTGGGTTTATGTTTATTATTATCCCCATGTTTCTGAATTTGCATCTTGTAATGGCCATTTAAGCATTATTATAGAATTAATTCTGTAGCGCTTTAATATTGGCAGTTAAGTTAAGAAGGGTAATTTCATGGATCGTGCTTGTTTGTACTTTTCTATGCACATTTTAAGTAGTGCTAATCTGCTCCCGTCAGAACTGTTTTACCACAACAGAAATGAATGGCAACTCTGACGAATCATGTTTTGATTTGCGGTATTCCCGTGCCTCTGATCTACAAAGTAATGGGTTTTCTAATGATGAATTTTCTTTTTCCACTTTTCCATTTCTAGGCCTACACCCATGTATCCCCCATCGTATATGGAGCCTGGGATGGGGTAAGTTATCATGTTCTGTTGGCTGTTTGTATCCAATTATCACGCGTTGTATTCACAAGGACAACATTCATGGTTGTCCTTGTGTCAACAAAAACATAGTCAAGCGCAGTGTTCTGGACGCTGCCTATTGCTAATAGTGTCTGTTAGCACTGTGGCTGGGGGGCCTACCACTGCACTCACAATGCATTGCAGGGTGTTGATCTTGTGTTCCCGTTGGGTTTCAGGAGACCCACGCCATACGGGAACCAGACAGACTACCGGATATTTGAGCTGAACAAAAGGCTACAGAACTGGACAGAGGTGAGACGCGGACAGCAGTTCTCTCCCTGGAGTATGAGTATACCACTCTGCTGTGTTTCTGCCAGGATCCTTTTTGTTTCTTCACTATTTCCACCAACTGAATTGGGGTCTGAGAATAGTTTTGGATGAGTCAGTCGGGATCGTGTTCTTTCAGAGTCCGTAGCCCCTTAATTGGTTTCTGTGACTGGGCTTTATGTTTTTACCGCCGTCCCTTAGTTCCAGTGTTTGCAGCGTACAGTGCCTTTTAAGGGTTTTATGGCAAACAAAGCCTAAGATATGAGTTGTTTACATGGACATGCACTGGGAACTGGTTTGTGGCTTCTTCATTTACTGTCAATCCTCCATGACTCTTGATTCAATGTGATTCAGCTTCATGAGGAAGCTGACCTTGCACGCACTAACTAGCTAATGTTGTTTGTGGAAAAATACTCAACCATGGTCTTCAATGAACAGGGTCAGGTCAAACAAGGTTTAACTTGTATTTCATGGCTGACATTTTTTTTACTTTAAATTTAAAAAGGGAAAACACAAGTACAGCAATTCTTATTTGAATGATTCTGAAAACAGCCTTTTGGTTTAGCCAGTGTTTCTCATTATGCATTATCCAAAGAGATCTGAGTGGTTCCTGTGTCTTTGCTGCAGGACTGTGACAATCTCTGGTGGGACGCGTTTACTACAGAGTTCTTTGAGGATGATGCCATGCTCACCATCACGTTCTGTCTGGAAGACGGCCCCAAACGATACAGTAAGACTCGAAAGCAGCCTCTAACATATCCTCCTGACCGATTAGCAAGGATGGCAATTATACTCAAACCACATGTCCGTCTGCAGCCATCGGCAGGACGTTAATTCCGAGGTACTTCCGGAGTATCTTCGAAGGGGGCGCCACCGAGCTGTTCTATGTGTTGAAGCACCCCAAGGAGTCCTTCCACAGCAACTTTGTGTCTCTCGACTGCGACCAGTGCACCATGGTGACTCAGAACGGCAAGCCCATGTTCACTCAGGTAATGGAATGAGAGTTCTGGAACACTTTTCCTTTTTTTTTAGTACATTTACCTTCAGGGCCGTTCACACTACAATGGCAATCGCGGTTGCGATCGAATGCAGTACAGTTGCAGGTGATGCTGACTACTGAGGGTAAATAAGGCAGAAGAAGACTAGGAAGCTTTTTGAAGAATACACAAGTGGTTTTATTAGCCATGGGCTTATTTCTGAACAGCCTTTCTCCATTGAAAGTAATGGTACATTCTTGTGCAACACCGGATTCACCATTTTAGTATGAACAGCTATTGCGAGTGTATCTGTCCTTTACCCTAACGCCCATGTCTCGATTTGTTCCCTGGGCTGAAGGTGTGTGTGGAGGGCCGACTGTACCTAGAGTTCATGTTCGATGACATGATGAGGATCAAGACGTGGCACTTCAGCATCAGGCAACACAGGGAGGTTCTCCCTCGGAGCATCCTCGCCATGCACGTGAGTCTCACGCACACACACAAACGCGCACACACAGGCGCACACCTTCGTGTATAATGTACTCTGTACTTGTGAGTGTTTAAAATGCTTTGCTTATAGTCCAATGGCATGCAGGACCCCCAGATGTTGGATCAACTGGCTAAGAACATCACGAGATGTGGCCTCTCCAACTCCACGTTGAACTACCTTCGGGTAAGCGGACAGATTCGGGAGACATTCTTTGTATTTAGATATGATGGAAAATTCACAGAACCCTGTGATGGAGTGAGCATGTTTGTTTAAATTTGTCATTTGTGATCTTTATGTTGTGTTGACCTGTACATCCTCACGGTGTCGTGTGGTGTTGTTGCAGCTCTGTGTCATCTTGGAGCCCATGCAGGAGCTGATGTCCAGGCATAAAACCTACAGCCTCAGCCCCAGAGACTGCCTGAAGACATGCCTCTTCCAGAAGTGGCAGAGAATGGTGGCACCACCAGGTAATTTGCCATGATGTCAAACCAAAACCATCTCGGAAAAACGATCACACAAATTATTGGTATTTTATGGTTTCATTACATTAATTGATCTCTTGTGGGCCTCAAAACGTATGTTAAATTATGCCTTTATTGATTGTACGGAACTATTCCTTGTGTGGCCTTGTTCTAATTGTATATGGTGGCACAATAGTCTATGGGTTTGGGTTGCTTTACTCCCAGCTTACTTTAATCCAATTTTAATACAAAAAGTCTCTAAAATGAATGAAAAGCAACGATTTAATTCAACAAAAGCACCACAAGGCTTTGTCTCATGTCACGACACCAAAAGGACATTGACTCAAACGTATCCTGGCCTCGCCCAAAGGAGGGGTCAGGGGGAAGGGGGGTAGACATCAATGCCAGCCCTAGACTGATGTGTCTTATATAGTCTCTCCATGTTGTCCCTTCCCCACATGTAGCTGAGCCGGCCAGACAGGCGCCCAACAAGCGGAGGAAACGGAAGGTGTCCGGTGGCAGCACCATGAGCTCGGGAGGCGGCGCCGGCGGCGGCAACAAGAAGAAGAGCCCGGCCAACAGCTTCGCCCTCTCCAACCAGGTACCTGTACCTACACCCTCTCCCTGACCTTTGACCCCCAACCCCCCTCCCCCTCCCCTCCCATCCCCGTCCCCTGCTCTGAGGCTGCCCGGTCCGGCCCCGAGCAAGCCTGGGTGGGAGGGAGAAGGAGACTAGAGGGGAGGAGGCGAGGAAGCAGAAAGAGAGAGGGGAACTTTTGTCTTGTTTGGCTGGGAGGGGGGAGGTCTAAGTGGGGGCTTGGTAATAGGAGACCTAGGATTGTATCTTGACTCAGACTAGAAGATGGAAAGGCTTTTGTGTGGCGAGGGCATGGTTGATTTCCCTGTAATAATGAGAGCCCTTCGGTAGCCACTGGAGACCCCTGTTCTGAACCAGTGATGGGCAGTCCCTGGTCCTCTGAGGCGACCGGCTAATGGTCATCTTTATACATGTATTTCTCATACAGGAGGTGCTTATAACCTCTATGCACAGGCCTGGATGTTTCTGTGTCTGCCTAACCTTGTTGGAGTCTGTTTGACTTGGCTGTCTTCCTTGATTGGTGGTCTGGAACACACTGAGCTCCAGTACCACAACATTGGGCAGCAAATTGATGTACAGGATAAAGCATGAGAGAGCAGAGTACACACCGATAGTGGCACAGCCCGCTGGCTTCCTATTGGTGACAGGAACGAGACCCGAGTTGGAATGGAAGTCCCTGTTTGATTGCAGCGCTGAGATGATGGAAAAACAAGAATGAGAATCATGAGCTGCTGCTGACTGGAGCATGGGACCAGGGATGCCCACTTGCTGGCGGATAGGGAGGCCCCTACACGCCCCACTGATACCCCTACACTTCCTGAAGAAGGGATGTGTGAAAGTAGAGTAACGGCACATCAGCTTTTGATGTGTTGACGATAAGGGAACCCTAGGATGGTGGAGAATCAAACCGCAGCTCTCTATGGCCCTGGTGTCAAAATGGGGGACAAAAGCATTATCATTTCACCATGATGATCATTACCAAAAAAATGCACATTAAAACATTATAAGACTTATTCCAAAATAAATCGTGTCACACCTAGTTTTTCTGCTCCAAACTTTATTATAATATATATTTTTTAACAGCAATTTCAACCCATCCGTGCAGTCAGTAATTCCGCGCACCCCCCTGTAATACAGGGATAATGTGTACCGGCCCTTGCTGTCCCCTTTAGGACGTGATGATGGTGGGAGAGCCCACTCTGATGGGAGGGGAGTTTGGTGACGAGGATGAGCGTCTGATCACGCGGCTGGAGAACACGCAGTTCGATGGGGCGAGTGGCCTGGAGGATGAGGACAGTTTCAACAGTTCACCCGCACTGGGCGCTCACTCGCCCTGGAACAGCAAGGCGCCCTCTAGCCAGGAGAGCAAGAATGACATCTCCCAGTCGTCCCAGTAGAGAGCTATCGGCAGTACCCCGACCCACCTCATAGCCCCCCATACCAACTTAAAAAAAGAAAAAGACCCACTGGATGTGACTGAGCTAACGCCCGCGGGAGGAGGGGTCTGGGGCGCCATAGTTGAATTGTCTAATTTATTTTTTGTGTGTGTTTGTAACCAGATGGGAGGGACGGTCGTGTAAACTGTTAATCAAAGGCCGTTTTGTCGTCAAGGGGTGGGGGGGGCGGTGATCAAGGCAGTTCCAAGTGGCTCCAACGTCAGCGTTCCCCACCCTAGCGCCCTCATGTTCCTGCACATGCTCAGTGGTGTGGTGCTCAGCCGTGGTCCCTTGCCTCCTCTGCCCCTCCATGGCGTCCGCATGGCACCTGCTCTTCTCCTTCGTTGTTCCCGCCGCGTGTCTCCATGTGCGTGCGCGTGCCTGGTACCGTTCCACCGCTCACCGCTGGGATTGAGCGAGAAGCAGGGGTTCGCCATGGCCAACCGTATCAGCGGGTTCTTGTTCCAACCTCGGGTCTGCCCTTCTGCGCGTGCGTTGCCTTGACGACGCAGCCCTCGTTTCTGTTGCTGTGCTCTTGTCAGAAGGGGAAGCAATGCTCAGCTTTTCATTTACCCCTCTCTCCCCCCCCCTCCCCACCCATACCCCCTTTCCCAGTCTGTACAAAAAACTAATGTGTGCACTCTCTTTTGAGTGCTAAAATTCAACTATTTTATTTTTAAACTCAAATTATTTGTTTTTGTAGGACCTGGTTGGAACAAAAACCTGTACAGGGCCGGAGCTTGAGGACCGGAGTTGAGAGCCACCACGCTAAATCTTAATCCCATCCACACCAATACTGACACACACACACACACACACACACGCAAGACACTGACTGACATACACTCCAATCCAGCCAAACACACACCCACACCCCCTTACACTTGGAGCATGAATGGCAGAGGGACGGGAGGTGTTACGGACCGTGTCTGGACCAGAGCACCACATGCTACACAAGTGTGATTTCTCTCTTTTTTGTTTTGTTTCTTTGTTTTTATTATGTTTTCAATTGGTTTGGATTTTTTTTTATTTTTGTAAACAATTTCTAAAAAAAAACAAACAAGAATAAAGTCAAGACTAGCAAACGTAATAAAAAAAAGAAAGAAAAAAAACCCTACAAAACACCCCAGAATATTCTTTGCACAGTTTTTCCACAGTGACACCAATCTATTTTTCCTATGAATTGATGGTGTATTCTTGTTCTTTCTAATTGCTAATGTACCAACTGTATACCATCCTAAATCTGTTGTGGGAGATCGCTCTGTGTTGCGTATATTGTAATATTACTGTTGAATCATTCTTACTGTGGTGACAACTGAACCGCAATGCACATCCATGCTTAATGTCATCAGTGTCTGACATCAACTCGGTGGATGGAAATGTACTGATGTGTATTCCTAGCAGTGATGCTATGGAGTTGTATGGCTTAATGTTTTAGTACTACAGACCAGTTTGTCTGAATTTCCCATTGGATAATGGTTTCCTTACTGCACTCCACCTGCTGTAAAATCAGTTGACGTGTCATTGCCAGGAAGTTTTTTTTTTTGCTTAGTCTATCTGGAGAGTGTTCACTTTTAGGAAAACTACACAGGAAGTTTGAAATTTGCTACTTTAAAAAAAAAATAAACAATTTTGACAGGATTGTAAAATAATAAAATACTTTTTGTATTGAGTTTCCCAAGAATGTTTTTCAATCACAAATGAGAAAGCTGCAAACCAAGGAGCTACATGTAATTTAAGATAATGCTAATGCTATGCTATTTGTTTGTATAACATATTTTTGACCCTCCCATGTTTATGTGTATGTACTTGTATATTTTAGGTAATAGTTATTTGTAAGTTATTCTATTATGTACCCCCCTCCCTCCACTTCTCATATACCTTGACAAAGCCCATCTCATGTAAAGAGAAAAAGCTCCTAGTTTTGTTTTTTTACCCGACTATAAAAGTAACAATCACTGCTAAGATACATTTGGGGTCATGTTGGCAATCCTATTTATTTTTCTAGATTCTCCCATTTTATTTAGGCCCAGCTCAAATGTGCAACAACTGTTATTTGTCGTATTAAGTCTAGTGGGTGGCAAGGTTGGTAAATGAGAAAATGCTAGTGTTTTAAGTAGTTGCATTTTTGACGTTTCTAATGATTTAGGGACGACCATGGTCATTTTATGCAGTTCCCACAAAGACATTTGTTTTGGGTAAATTTCAATTCTAGTCACATCATTGGAGAAATTCAAATGTCTGCAACTTCAATTTCTTGTAAGAGTCGTGAAAATAACTTTCTGCAATCATTGGAGCAATTACCTTTTTTTCAAACCATTGCTTTTTTGTAAGATTCGATGGGTTATTCATTTGATGTATCAATAGTTAAAGCCAATAACTTACGAATCTAATTAGTGAGCAAATATTTTAGTACTTGCAAAATATGCGCCACCTATCAATTACTGGTGTACAAATAGTTTTTGTCACAAAAGGAATTGTGATTCTGTATACACCGAATTAAGATATACACCTCGCCGTCACTAGGGGTCTCCAATAACACAAAGACAACCCAATCACGCTCACGAGTTGGTTCCCACCTGGCAAGTTGCCCGTGGGCGTTTTCTCCAACACTAGTTGTCGAGGGATTTGTGGAACTATTGTGTTAACCTCTCATCGGCGTCTTAATCTCTGTAATCTACCCGTCGGTCCTAGCAGTGAAAGAAGAAAAACCCTATATATTACCCGAAAAAACATCCCCGTGACCCTCCCAACACATGCTGAGAAAAAATGTTCTATCACAGAGCTGAAACAACAGCGCACCCATAGCTGGTTTCGGTAGTGCTCAGTCACAGGGGTGATTTGATACATATATATCTATATATTTTGCCTAACATCTGTCATTGACGATTCATGTATGGTATCAATAAAATGAATTTTCACTGAAGTATCCATATCAGGTTCTTTATTTAAAAGACGCAAATAACACTTAATATGTAAAAGCAGGTTTTTTTTGTTCCCACACAGAACCAACACTCAATTTGAGACCGTGCTCCAAAGTGACTTGCCCGCACCTGAGCTTTCTTTATTTAACTTAATTTTAATATGATTTAGGCCTATCTAACTGTATAGGCCCTAGTCTATACAATCAGACGGTGCAATTGATGCAAAGATGACATTCATATCATATTATGGCCTACCACTTTGTCAAGAGAGAAATGTCATGTTGTTACACATTCTATAATAACATAACTCAATGTCAGTAGGCCTACGTTTCTTCGCGTATAATAGCCATCATAGAAACCAAGGGGAGAGATTGATTTTCTATCTAAATAGCTTGGCGCCAGAAGGGACGATATGATCTGGGAGTATACGACAGCTTGCTTCATAGTTCCGCACGACATCAAAATGTCCTTCATCCAATTGTGCAATTGAATGACCTCATACACTTTTATACAACCAGACCCTATTTATTTCAGAGAAAGACTGATTTTGTCAGCAGTTATTTATTAGCAATGTTTATTGAAAGCTTATTCAGTTAATAGCAATAACTGCGATAGGCCTACATATTTTACTAATTTTATATTTTATAAACTATCGTTAATCTAGCCAACAAAGCAGAGGTTAGTTGTATTTGACCATCATCTATAAACACAAGTAATTTCCATGGTGGGTCCCAGCAATGGAGAATTAGGTTTCTGGTAGACATAGTGTACTTTATTAACTGACTATGGTGAATCAATCTAACAAAGAATAGGTTGATACATATGATATGCTTATTTATTAACGTGCGATACACTGAGCCATATAATATAGTGGCATGTAAACCTCATTCACCTTTATGCAGTGTGATTTTCCACCTAATGATGGGTAAACACCCATCATTGGAGAATTTTTAAAATTAAGAAAACGTTGGAGACCACACACCTAACGATAGATTAAGATAAATGTATCTGTCTCAGTAAAGTTCAAAGTTCATATATTAGTAACAATGTCACTACAATATCAAGTGGGCTAACGCTAAGCATGTCTATCAACAAAGTTGCACAGCCTGTGTTAGCTTAGTAGCTTGCTTTTGTAATATACAGTGAATCACTGTAGATTGTGATCACTGAACATTGTACATCACTTGGTACCATGTCATAGTTTGCATTTGCACAGGGGCAGTTTCTATTTGCACCGGGGAAGTTTGCATATGTACCATGCTAATGGTCTAACACTTAGTTGATATATTGATATATTTTGACCCTATTCTCGTGATATTATGACTTCATTCTCATAAAATCCTCCTCCTTTATTCTCGGAATTATGATGTTAATCTCTGAAGATTTCTTTTTTATCTCGAAATATCTGATTCTTTTTTTAAAGACAAATGTTTTTTATGCAGTAAGAACATGGATGGGTGGTCAGTGTAGAAGGCAACTGAGGAACCACGACTGAGACTAAATGCTCTTTATAAGTGACAGGCCGCTGTTGTCCAGATAAAACAGAGATCAGTGGATGTCTAATTTTCGGGAAATAAAGGACCACAAGAGCATGGCCACAGTGGACCAACAATCATTTGCATTATTATTATGGTAATTAATAAATGGAAATTATATGTGTGGTTTCAACTTCCATGCAAATGCACTTTCCCTCGGCTAAAAAGAGCATCATACTGCGAGAGAAGAAGTGAGGTGGAAAAAGAAGTTAGGTGGTTTTTAGAGTTCCTAACTGGCATGCCATTTCAAATAAGCAAATAAACGGGGATAGTTCAGCAATCAAACCAAGAGTCACACATTAAGTGGCTTAAGACCTGCAATACATGTTTTAACATGCTTTTACAGAGATCCAAATCTTCCCACATATCTCGCATACACACACGCACACACACGCACACACGCACACACACGCACACACATACACATACACATACACAAACACACAAACAAACCTTGAAGGAATAATTCACTTTTGTTTGGCTCCCCTCCCTTCAATTATTTACTCTGTTCCAACACCTCCTCATTCCCACGTCACTCTTTATCCTGATCCCTGTGCGCTCAGCTCCAAGACCCTCCCTTTTCATCTCCCGTCCGCCTCCCTTCTTCCCTCCCTCTGCCCTCCACTAGCTTATATTTCTACTGCAGGCAAAGGCTGTCCTTTAGAATTCCACTTCATGGTGCGTGTAGTGCTTGTGTGTGTGTGTGTGTGTGTGTGTGTGTATAGGGGTTAAGCCGTCACACACCTGTGTGGACCTATAGCTCACCTACTTGAGGCTGGTCTTAAAGAGGCCACACAACTGGACTCTGTTCTGGAGCCTTCAATCTCTCGGCCGCCTTGGAGAGTTGTGCACCTGCGCCTGAAGGAGAAGGAAGGAAAAACAAATTCAAGAGGTGAAATTTCTCAAAATTTCTCACTATATTTTGCATTTCCTGGTTTCCTGGTTTCTTTCTTGTCTTCTTTCTTGTTTCCTTATTCCATATATTTCCCTATATTTTGTTATTTATTCTTTCGTTTTGCTGTTTCCTTGTCCTATTTACTGGACTTGTATGGGGGTTGCTGCCGCCTGTCCTCCATTGTCCTTCACACACCCATATGTTGATACAAGGAGTTAAAGCAGTGTTTAGAGCCAATACTCTGACTGTAACATGAGCGGTGTCAGAAGTTGGCTATGTTATTGACTCTTAACAGTCAATGACAATGTATTTATTACAAATCAAATGTGTGATACTCTGATGTAGGGCAGCTTCATGATGATGAGGCACATTCACTCTTTTCCAAAAAACTTATCAGTGTCTTAGTTTCCCTGTCTAGTCTAGTCTAGTCTCTGTCTGGTTCAGCACTTAATTGTCTTACTGCATCTATCCTGAACAAATGGCTGGATATTACAGTAGCTCCATTGTTGTCAGTTTATTTGTTTTAGATTTCTGACAACCTGTTCAGAACCGGTGTGTCATTATTTACAGAAAAACACAGAGGAGGGTTGTTGTTTTTTAACAAAAAGCTTATTCTCTCTGCCAGAAAGGATAAAGGGTGAGGTTTACTTAGTCTCGTATCAGTGACTCCACTCTGCATGGTCTGATTTAATGACTTCCCTTATCTCTGTCACAGTGCTTGTGGCCACTTAGTTCGCTGTTTCCCTGTACTTCCTCCTTCTTATTTTTGTTATTATTTCTATCGTCAGGCTTAATTTGGACAGAGTTGACTCTCTGATGCCATCGGGGCCCATACTACCAAACAAGTCTTCTCCAGCCCGCCCGTAGTAGCTGTCGTCATGAGACCCAGCGAGGGACCGCAGGACCCCTGGGACGGGGCCTGCGCTGGAGTGTGGAGGGCCGCTGTGGTGCTACTGCTGCTGCAGTCCGCCGCGGCCCAGACCTCTGTTCCTGAGGGCCCCTGTGGAAACGGAACAGCCCCCCAGAACCTAAGGCAGCCTCGGTACTTGGACAACGCGGTGGCGGACCCCGGAGCGGGCTTCATGTTGCTGCTGGTCCAGTCCTTCCTCAACACGGTCCAACCCTGGCCCTTCCCTGGTGGTAGGTGACCCGCTCTATACGCCCATGATGTCGGGACGTTTCAACCGGCAGTCTCTGTGGGAGTGTCGATGTGTTAGTTCACGTGATTAAATGTACCAGGATACAAGCTTGCCTGTCCAGAAGATTAACCTAATAACTTATGACACTAGGCAGGAGGCAGGCACACTGGAAATCACTTTAGGACGCTTTAGGAAGACACACTGGAAATCTCAGATCCACTGATTTACCTCCAAGGAAGATTCCGTTTGAAGTGATAATAGTAATATAATAATAGTGACATTAATAATCTTGATGATGATAAATACATGATGCCTCTGGTAAAGTTAATTTTTAACTTATTCTCCAAGCGGACTGAGTCGCACTATGTGTGTAAAAAGGAAAAGATAACAGTAAGTGCTCTGGTCATTTAGCCTAATAGCTTTTTATTTGCCTTTTGAGCTTTTTTTAACACTAGGGAAACCATTGTTGGATCCTGGGAATTTCCACGCAATGGGTTGAATGAGCAAACAAAGGGTAGACTTGTGTACACTCAAAGAACACAATCTCTCCTTCCCTGTGTCTTCCTCCCATTTGTCTTTTTCTCTTTCTTTTTTTTGTCTGTCTGTCTGTCTGTCTGTCTCTCTCTCTCTCTCTCTCTCTCTCTCTCTCTCTCTCTCTCTCTCTCTCTCTCTCACACACCCTCCTTCTCTCTCTTGCTCTCACCCTCTTTCTATTATATACATAATAATCACAATGTAACCACTCTTCCCCCTCTCTCGCTCTTTCTTCTCTCTCGCTCTCTCCTCTCTCTATTGCTCTCTCTTTCTCATCTATCCTCTCTCTCTCTCTCTCTCTCTCTCTCTCTCTCTCTCTCTCTCTCTCTCTCTCTCTCTCTCTCTCTCTCTCTCTCTCTCTCTCTCTCTCTCTCTCTCTCTCTCTCTCTCTCTCTCTCTCTCTCTCTCTCTCTCTCTCTTGCTCTCCCCTAGCCTGCTCTAATAATAGCAAATGTCCAGGTATCTGGTTAGATATATGTCAAGGCTATTTTTTGCTACGGTGCCACTGGACAAAGTATAAATAATAGTGTTGGTTATTCATACGTGATGACAACCTTACAAATATACTTGACAATGACAATGCTAGCTTGATTACAGTTTTTCACAATTGTTTAAACATATTAATTGGAACATCAGACACAATGTGCACAACCTGAAACTCATGTACCAACTGCAAAACCAATTCTGCTGAACTCCAAGCATATTTTCTGCTTTAGACTCAGATTCCCATTCCAAACCACACATTTTTGCACAACACAGCACACAATTCTCTATATCTTGCACACTTTTCCTGAATTCCCTCTCTTGGTGAACACAGAACACACTGTCAATCACATTTCTAAACTCCAAAGGCTGTTGTGGAATTAGCAATCTGCAATTAGCTATAGAAGGGTCACAGCAGAAAGACATGACACTAAAGTACAGACATTGAGTATTATCACTCTATGAGAATGTTGATAATGGTGATGATGATGAACATTCTTATTCTCATTATGGTTATCATCTTTTTTTAGGATTTTATCCATCTTATGGTGGAAATGTACTGGATATAAGTATTGACCCTTATGGGTATGTGTAGGCGTGTATGTATGTATGTATTGCCTATTTTCTGTTATCTCCATAATTTCATCCTGTTTTCATCCTGTTTGCTGTGATTTACAGCAGACACATTTTGGAAACAAATACAGTATTTGTTGTTACTGTAAAGTATTGTGTGTTGTTTTCTATTTGAGTATACGTAAAAACATTATATGGTAATATTATACACCCAACAGGTGACAGTGTAACACTGAACATGCAAAAGCATAATTCTATTGATGAAACATTCATATAGTGTTTTCCATTCTGCACACCAGTGTTCAATGGGTGATTAGAAATGTATACTCATATGATGTGTGTGTTTGTCATTTGAAAAGAAAATATTATTTAGTGAAGAGTTAACACTGTTTTGAGGACAAAGTGTGCTTTTTACAAGGATTTAGGATTTTGCATTTTGTGTGTGAGTTTTGAAATTTGTGTTTAGGGTTTTGAGAAAGTGAGGTAGTCTATCAGGAAATGTGTTTAAGCAACTGTGAAAAACTGTAAACCATTACCGTAGGCTAAACATTTTAACATTTTGACATAACCTGTGTTGACATAACCTCTGGTTGTAGCAATAACTGGTTATACCGGATCTGCATTTCATCTGACATTAACTTATTTGTAAAGTTGCTGAGAAATATGTCCTGTATTTACACCATAATGAGATATCAGGCAGAACACTTGTAGAACAGACAGCCATACACAGACAGACAGACAGACAGACAGATGGACCATCTCCACTCTGGCATACCTGGACACTGGCATATCCTCTTGGTTTTCCCTCCAGAGGTTTGAACCTTAGGCAAACAGGCTGAGGTCAACCACAATCGCTGAAAACGCTTCAAAAAATCCTGTCCGTCTCTGAATGGGCTTTTGGTTGCTTGGTTACGACCTGGCCGTGGGATGCGGGTGTTGGGTTTCCAGCTGTACAATTAGAGAGGTTTAGAGAATGTTTGTATTGAACAGAAGATAAGCCGTTTCTGAGAAGAATTTGGTTGGTTTTAACGTGGATTCAACATGACAATGTGGGAAAATGGTCTTATTAATAAGTTGTCGTAATGTGTAGTGTTGTAGTGTGTCTGGAGCCTGACAGTATTGTGAAAGTTAAAAAGCAATGCCCCTTTCCTATATGTTATATTACCATACTAGTCTATCTATTATTATGCTAACCTCCGCATTATTACACACATTTCATGCTGACACAAAATGTCCCATCTAATCAGGTAACACTGTATACTGCTAAATCTGTCAACACTGGATTTGTTGATTGCGACACACTATTGCGAGGTTAGCACTAGGTTTCAGTGTATAGAGAAGAGGTTACATTTACACAAAGATTCAAACTGACTTGGGTCCTATTTGCATTTGAAGCCCCTTGCATTTTTTTGTAATATCTAAAATAATATACCACATTATTGTTGTCCTTTAAAGGTGACATATTATACCACCAGGTGTGGGTGTGATTAGCCGCTACAAGCTGTCAAACATGAAGGTGGACACGCCCACCTATGACGTCAGAAGAGTCAGACGAAACGGCTTGTAATGGCTAATCCAACTCACACCTGGTGGTCTAATATGTCACCTTTAAAAACACAAGTCAGCGCTCTCACTCTTGTCGCGCCTTGACTCAGGGACAGGGACTCAGAAGCAAAACTCAGAAGACGGCAGTATGTTTTAACCAAAAACGCTTTACTAGAAAAGGGTAACAAAAGACGCTCTCATTGAGGATACAAAACTATAACAAAAGGTGCTCACTAAGGAGGTTACAAAACACAATTAAATGCAGTAAGTATCTGGGCACAAAAAAACTGGCAATTACTGACACTTGACAATACCCATGTGACGCAAGACAAACTGACATTAGACAAAGGGAAACAAGGGCTATTTATACATGAGGGAGGGGAACACAGGTGAGACAAATCAGGGACCGGGGAGGCAATCACAGTGGAGGGAAGTCAAGTGCCTGAAACGAGAGGGAAAAGGGAACTACAAAATAAAACAGGAAGTGAACGACAAGACTAGACATGAGTTATTTTAACTTGACATGAAAGTGCTCAACAGAATTAACAAACTTTGCGTGACATGACAACTCTCTCTCTCTTTCTCTCTTTCTCTCTCTCACTCTGCCCTGATTTTCTAATAGATTTGATCCTGTCGCTGACTAAAGACTACGATAAACTTGTGTCGGATCCGGACACCAGGACAGCAGTAAGACGAGTTACTTTTAATGGCTGATTCATGAATTCAATTAGAATTTCTAGCATTTGCCTAAAACAATAACCCCCCCCCCCCCAAGTATTCTCTCTCTATGGAGAGAGAGTATGTGAAAAAAAACAGATAAATAAAACAAAGAAAAAAGATTTGTTTGGTTTTGATGTCTTGATCTTGAAATGTAAAATAGAACATAACTATGTTGTATTTGTGTGTGTGTGTGTGTGTGTGTGTGTGTGTGTGTGTGTGTGTGTGTGTGTGTGTGTGTGTGTGTGTGTGTGTGTGTGTGTGTGTGTGTGTGTGTGTGTGTGTGTGTGTGTGCGCGCATGTGTGCAGGCTTTACGGTATGAGACGGGCTTCTTGGTGTGTGTCGCCATCGGCATCCTGTACATTGTGCTGATGCCCCTGGTGGGTATCTTCCTGGTATGCTGCCGTTGCTGTGGCAACTGTGGCGGGGAGATGTACCAGAAGCAGACGTCCAGCATCAACTGTTGGAGGAGATCACTCTACTGGAGTCTCTTCGTCACAACAGTCATCTTAATGTAAGCTGTAGAGAGAGAGAGAGTTTGTGTGTGTGTGTGTGTGTGTGAGGTACTTTGAGAAGGATTTGGGAAGACTTACAGTCTTCCAAGTCTGTGTGTAAGGACATGCTATTCATGTATGTTTTTTATGGGTTTGTATGTGTGCGCGTCATTTTTGTGACTGTATGTGCGTTTGTGTGTATATATGTGTGTGTGTTCATAGTGCGGGGAACGTCTGCATGTTCAAAAGCAACGAAGCCTTCAAGGTCAGTGTGGACCAAGGCCAGGGAGGGTTCATCAAGACGATAGACAACATCCAGACCTACATCACCGATGTGCCCGAGGTAGGAGTTCACCAGTTCAAAGCACTCCAGGCTTATCTCATTCAACTCTTCGATACAATGGTTGGTGTGTTGTCATATGCAGAGATGCAAGGTCTTTGACATTCGTTTCAACAGTGTTTGCCTACTGCCCGAATAGGTGATTACAATACTGATTGATGTGGTGTTCCATTATTTTGATCTTTTTCAAAAGACAAATGTAACTGAAATAGCTAATGGCTTAGTTTGTGGCATCAGTCAGGATGAGTCGTGTAGCGTTGCTCTTGTTGTGCTGTTAGCAGGCAGTTATTGAATGTGTTTGTGTGTGTGCGTGTGTGTGGCACACACCCCCTCAGCTCTTCAGTCCTCCGACTGAGCACCGACTATGTACGCTGCTTTTTCATTTGTCAACACAAAAAATTAGTCAAAAGGAAAATGGAGTCTTTTCAAGTGTGCCTGGGATGATCCGTCACAAAGGCCTAGTTAGTTAACACCTTGTTTTATCTGTGGTGTATTTATTGTGTTTCAATCTTAGTCTTTTTGTTGCATGTCCTCTGAAATAGTGTGTTTCTTCTCCCAATCCCAGCAATTAAACTATGTTGTGAACGCAAGCTACAATACTGTCAATGAGGTGACAGAGAACCTTGGTGGTGAGTATCAGGACCTCCACTTTCTTTCCTTCCTTGCTTTTTTAAATTAAACGGTTTCCATATTTAGATCCTCTACAAATGGGTAACCCTTTCATGTCATACGTATTTTTCTGGTGTGTGTATTTGGTGTGTAGATATTGGCTCTAAGCTGGGTTCCCGTATTCAACACAGCTTCAGGGGCCCTCTGAAACCGGCACTGGACTCTGTCGCCCTGCTGGAGCGAGGTACGTTACCGCCACGCTAGTTCATGTGAGACTAGGCTAGCTACTTATGGAGCTATGTTGCTAAAGCAATCGACTCTGACATAACATACATTGTTGAGTGTGAAGTCTACTGTAAAGAACTGCATTGTATTACTAAATTAGTTTGCAGCTATATACTCAATATATGTCTGTGTGTGTGTGTGTGTGTGTGTGTGTGTGTGTGTGTGTGTGTGTGTGTGTGTGTGTGTGTGTGTGTGTGTGTGTGTGTGTGTGTGTGTGTGTGTGTGCACAGATGCTTTGAAGACCGACAATCTCTTAAAGAAACTGAACGGGACCATGGACCAGCTACAGCGCAGCATCGATATCGTCCAAGCTAACGTTACCGCTGTCAGAAACAAACTCCTGCAGACCATCCGCAATCCAGACTGCTTAAACTGTGCTCAGTTAGAGCCAGAACTGCAGAAACTAACAGTGGACACCATGCTAGTGGTAAGCAGCATTGAGGTGTAACACAGGTAGCATATAGGTGAGGAGTCTTTTATCCTCAAGTGACTCACTCAGGATCATTGTAGGTGAGACAGTAATCTACCGTTTATCTCAACTGAGATTGTACTACTGACCTAAAATGCCTGGTCCTCTTTTGATACATGGCCAGAGAGCTGTGTTAAAACTGTGTTGAATCTTGGAGTTGCATTTAAAAGATGGAGACAGCTTAGAGCTCAGAAGAATTGCATGACGGATGCCACATGAGCTCATTAATAATAATTTACACGCAATAAATAAATTTCGTTCACATAAGGGGATCTACTTTAAGTGTCAAACTCATCGTTGCAATATATAACGTTGTGCTCGGCTTGTCTTGCGCTCTTATTTCGTTCTGTGTGTACTCAACCTGGGGAGGTGGTTCAAGTCAGGGGAGGAGAGGGTGGGCGGAGACCACTCTCTCCAATGTCGTGAATTTGGACTGCAGTACCCATTTTAAACAGTGTCAATGTTCCATGTTGTACCTTTGCATTTATGTTTAATGAGCAGAGCAATTGTAACAGAAGGGTAAATATAGTAATCTAAATCACGTGAGCTGGATTGGAATATATACTCTACGCAGCCCCCTCTTCATAGTAGAAGGAATACATTTTGCATCTATTTGCAGCTAACATCAACCCCCCCCCCCCCTCTCTATTTGTGTACCTTGGTTGACAGAAGCCTAACCTGAGTGGAATTCAGACTGCTGTAGATGAGGTCATCAAAGCACAACTTCAATCTGTGGTCAGTCATTTTCTTGTTCCTGGAGGTAATGACAGGCTTGAGACTAGAGATTTAGAGAGAATGATGACAATTATAGTATTCACATATAAGATAACTCTATTCATATACAATTTTGTAAAGGTGTAGGTTTATATGTTTATGTTGTCCTTTTTTCTTAGGGCAGAAAAAAAGTAAATAGATTTTCCCATCTACATTTGAATGATCCGATATGGATTGCTAAACTCCTTTTGTACTTTTGTACTTATGTACATACATGTTATGTACTAATGGACTGGAGAGTAAAGAGAGACAGGAAAGCAAATGTAGAATATGACAACAGATGGGAGGTCACTCCAGAGATCGATTAAAAAAAAAATATATATATATATGAATATATGTATATAATATTTATATATTTTGGCCAGCCTTTGGGCACAACTTCCACTCTATTGGGTTTCTTAGTGTAGTATGTTGGTCATGTTGAATAAAAAGCACATTAATGCTGCTTTGGGGTCAATTCTTAATATACATATAAATATTTAAAATAATGAACCAGGTCAGAGGGAAATCGGTGGCGATATCAAGCCCTATTTTTACGTACAAATTACAAATATTAGTGTTCATGTTTTATGCTCGTTATATTCATATTTTATCTTTTCATATTTATCTTTTCATTAAAAAATGTCTGTATATATTGTAGGCAGATGAATACCTCGACAGCATTCCCCAGAGGGTAACTAACGACACCAGGGCTGTTATTCTGAGTAAGTAGCAAAATCATCACACCCACAAACAAACAGAAAATTCTTCTTCTTCGAAGGGGACATACATTCATATTTGTACATGTGTATATAATAATAAAGGCATTGTTTGTTTATTGTTTATAATCCTGATCTTGTGTGAATGTGCATGGTACGTATTGATGTGTGTTTGTGTGTGCTTTGCTACTCTGTTAGCTACCAAGGAACAGCTCAAGAGCATTGAGGCAACGATCTCCCAGGGGTTAGATGGACTCCAGCTCTCTGTTCTGGATGAACTTAAAGCCTCGCTGGACCGAGTGAAGCTGGAAATGAACAGGGTCAGCGAAGACATCCAAAAAGGGAACCATATCAAGTAATGGTTGTTATATTGTTATATTGTTATATATGTATATTTATCATTTACATTTATCTTAACACAGATACACTACAAAAAGTAGATTATGTCACTATAAAGAATAACATAAGATAATATAAAAAAATATCCACACACACACACACACACACACACACACACACACACACACACACACACACACACACACACACACACACACACACACAGCTGCCACGTGCACTCTCATGAAGGACGTGTTGCTGACCAGTGTCCTCCTCCTGGTGTGTGTTTCCTGTGTGCTCCAGGTGGGGCATTGGTGTGGCCATCAGCTGCCTGGTTCTGCTGGTGGTGCTGTGTAACGTCCTGGGTCTGGTCCTGGGCCCGGCAGGTCTGAGTCCTGAGGCGGACCCCAGGGAGCGCTCCTGCACGGCCAGCAGCGGAGGCACCTTCATGCTGATGTGAGTGAAGGCAGGGTGAAAGGTGAAAGGTGAAAGGTCGAGGGGTCTGACCGCCACACCTGTGATTCTGGTTGCATAGGGCTCGGTTACACATTACGTTTCCATGAGAACCCTTTTGGAATCATTATAGTTGTCTGGACACAATCCTCCCACCATCCGATCAGATAACCAACAATAGCCGCGTTTACATGGACACTTCTGTTCCGAATAGAAGTGGAAGAACAGCTCAATCGGAATAAAAAATTATCATATATACGCCTCGGAATACAATTCTCTGATCGGAATAGAATTCTATGCGGAATAGAAGAGGTGGTGTAGTCCGCTATAATCGACATGTATACACTTATTCCGATTGGTTTGGGGTGGGTGCGGGTAACTTAGAGAGATGGCATCAGCAGCTGCAGTAGTCAGATAACCTATGTCTTTTGAACCACGCCCGGTGCCTCTTGGTTTACAAAGCATGGACAAAATGTCAACTAAACCACATTTAACCACAGTAGGAATGAGTAGAGTGTTTGTTTCGTACCATAGGGAAGTCATTTGTATTCAGCAAAGAAAATTACCCAAAAAGAGGCCTCTTATTGTTACCAACTGCATTTTATGAGGAAGTTTTTCAAATGGATGGGAACATGATACCCGATCACATATCTGCCCACAGAGTTTCCTTTCAAGTGTCAGGTGTGGATGAAGCATCCGTGATCGGATCTGTCTGATTGGATCCCAAAATTATCCCAAAGCGAGCAATCAGTAGCTCCAGATTGTCCCCAGTAAATGGCCTAATGCAACAGTCAAATGAAATTGGAGACGAATCTGCTCATTCAGTCATTCAGTCCATCCATCCATTCAAGTGTGAAAAGCAACATCTTGGATCAGCATGCTATCCCACCAATATCATAAATAATCAAATTCAGAACTAGAAAATATAACAGCTAGTGAACATAATTTGGTTAAACCTCTAAAGCAACATTTGAATCATGGTTCAACCTGCTTGTGTTGTACACATGTTACTTTATACCATCCAAAAAACAGTGTTAATTTCACTTAACGATTTTAAAGTGCTCATTATGATCGTATTTATTATTTATTTGTCTCACGTTTGTTATCAATTCATTTTTGAATTTGTATTTAATTCAACATTATTGTAAACTTTAAACGTGACTCAAAAAAAAGGTTTTGCCAGATGGACTGATATGTTTCCATTATGTTTCCAGGGGAGCAGGTTTCAGTTTCCTCTACTCCTGGCTGTTCATGGTGCTGGTGCTGCTGCTCTTCCTGCTGGGAGGAAACCTCTACACCCTGGTCTGCAAGCCCTGGAACAACGGAGAGCTCCTGCAGGTAGTCAACGCACACACGCGCACACACACACACACGGGCACACGCACTAATGCATACACTCACACATACGCACGCAAATACACGTATGCATGCACGCACACACTCACTCACACACACACACACACACACACACAAACAAACAAACAAACAAACAAACAAACAAACAAACAAACAAACAAACAAACAAACAAACAAACAAACAAACAAACAAACAAACAAACAAACAAACAAACAAACAAACAAACAAACAAACAAACAGAATCTGAAAACCATGACAACTCATGCAATATTCTGTCTGGCTTCCATTTCCCTATCCAGGTAGCACGGTTTCCACAAAGATTTTAGAAATTTTCCCCACCTGATGAACTGATATGGCCCACTGGGGGACTACTGTCTAATAGCCCAACAGTGGGCTGCAGTGTGCTAACGTCCTCCATGTTCTACCCACTCCACAGTTCATTGACACATCCGGCCTGGCTCCATCGCTGCCCAACAATGTCACATTTGGTGGAATCTACAGGTTTGTAGCCAACTGTGGCACACTTTACACACACACACAGAAATTAACATACTCCAAAAAATTGTACTGTAAATCTGCTTTTGATTTATCTTTATTTTATCGTTTGAATTGTGAACCACTTTTTATCATGTGATTGTCTTCATGTGGGTTTGGGTGAGCGGGGTTGGGGCTCATCGCTATGAGCATGGAACTGGGTTGGTATTAATAAGAAATAAACCTTTCTTTTGTAAAAAAACCAACAACAACAATGTACTGAATTTACCAATACCTTTACCAATACCATTTTCATATTTCTGCATCTCTGTCCACCTGTCTGCCCACCTGTCTGTGTCTACAGGGATTGTCGTAAGGACATGCCTATATGGTCCACCCTCAACCTGTCTCAGAACATAGACCTCAAAGAGATGCTTAACGTATCTAAAGTAAGTACTTCCTGCTCCCAATGCTGATGCACCATGACCCGTCTCAATATCTTTCTGATGTTCTCACTTTCTCCTTCTGAGTCATTTATAACGCTTTATTTCTCTCTCTCTCTCTCTCTCTCTCTCTCTATGATGTTTTTCTATCATGTCTTTATCTCTCTCTCTCTCTCTCTCTCTCTCTCTCTCTCTCTCTCTCTGTCTGTGTACATCTGTCTCTCTCTCTCTCTCTCTCTCTCTCTCTGTCTATGTGTACATCTCTGTCTCTCTCTCTCTCTCTCTCTCTCTCTCTCTCTCTCTCTCTCTCTCTCTCTGTGTCTATGTGTACATATCTGTCTCCCTCTGTCTCTATCCCTTCTCCCTCTCTCTCCTGTCTATATACTCTCCCTGTGGTTGACAGTATACAGCAGAAATCCTGCAGCAGTTTGAGAATTCACAAATCGCCCTGTCCAGCATCACCCTGCTGAGCCCAGAGGTCCGTGCACAGCTAGGCGACTTCCCGGACAAACTCAAAGA
Organism: Micromesistius poutassou; assembly: GCF_964030765.1. Lineage (NCBI taxonomy): Eukaryota > Metazoa > Chordata > Actinopteri > Gadiformes > Gadidae > Micromesistius > Micromesistius poutassou. Next base: position 5,967,226 of record NC_140277.1, read on the forward strand.
GATCGACTTCGCCACAACCAGAGAGAAGGTAGTCTATTGGAGTGGGCAAGTCCAGAGTTCAGTGTGTGCTGTATGCAGATTGTACATGGTTGTGTGAGTTTTTACGTGTGCGTGGTGTGGTGCTAATGTAGCGTTTTCCACCCAACAGCTAACCAACATCACCAAATTGAATCTCAACAGCACTGCGGACAGACTTGATGCCATTGCAACTTTTCAAGTGTGTAAAACCTAACCCTAACCCTAAGTTAAAAATAAGTAAATCCTTCCATCTTAGAACGTGTAGTTATTTGTACTATTACATTTGATTCAACTTTATGTCTCTTCAGACAACACCGGGGATTAAAGCTGATCTGAACAAGGCCGCCACAGATCTGAGAGCAATACAAGTGGACATGGAAACAGTCGTCTTCCCACAAATTGTGAGCTTTGAGCTTGATCTTCTCCCTCTCCAAAGTTTACCCCATGTGACCTCTTTGGTACTATTTGGTTTCCCATCACAAATCACAACACCCTGGCTATCAATCACATCCTCCGGTTCAACCCAGAGGCTTCAGACTGATTCTCAGTCTGGCACACCACTGTGCTCATCACAAATTCCAACTGTCAAACATAATGACAACTTTCTATGTCTCTCTCTCTCTCTCTCTCTCTCTCTCTCTCTCTCTCTCTCTCTCTCTCTCTCTCTCTCTCTCTCTCTCTCTCTCTCTCTCTCTCTCTCTCTCTCTCTCTCCATATGTCTCTCTATCTCTCCCTCTTGCTTACATTACATAGGCTTGTTTAAGTAGGCAGATGTGTTTGAACCCAAACCGAATGAACACAGTTATTGATGTTTGTTTTGTTCTTTTGACCGCCCATTTGAATGTAAAAATCTTCTCTAGAACCCAAAGACATATTACATAATGCTTTTATGTTCCCGTTTAGGAAAACCTCCAGTTCTCCATAAATGAACTTGAAGTCCAAGCTGTGATAACGAATGTGAGTAAATACACAGCAGAGCAAGGGAAAAAAGCAAAAAAACACAGCAGTGGTCAAAAGATGTATAGGAAAAACACAAAACACTTCCCCTATTCTTTCTGTTAGAAATAGATGAAAACATCCTTCTGTGTTTGCGGTCCTGATTTGTTCTTTCAGGGAACGGTGGCGACGGTTTCCAGTGAAGTTGAAAAAGCACAAGACTTCCTGAACACAAACACTACGCAGATTGTCAAGGCAGTGAGTAAAGCTCTGAGTCACATGATGGTCCCAGGGAAAGTGTGTTACAGGGCGGCCGGCGTGGCCTCTGGTGTTTCACCCATACTCCCAGAGGAGAACCGATCCGCCGGGTCAGGAGGGAGCTGGAGGATTGCGTGAGGAATGTGTGTGTGTGTGTGTGTGTGTGTGTGTGTGTGTGTGTGTGTGTGTGTGTGTGTGTGTGTGTGTGTGTGTGTGTGTGTGTGTGTGTGTGTGTGTGTGTGTGTGTGTGTGTCTTTTTGTGTGTGATCATGCTGGTTGCCTTGACTGATATGTATGTGTGTCTGATGATGAACCAGTCAAATTGGAGAGACAAAATAGCTCCTAGATGTAGTTACATTTGACCAAATTGTTACTTGTAATTTAATCATCCGTATATTTTTCAATGCAGTCTTTTTCAACTTTGAAAAAACATTTCACAAGCATAATATAATAATGCATAGCATAGCATAGCATAATAATCAACTGATTCCAACTGTTGAACAGAAAGAGAATTTAGCTCTGTGCTTATATTAGCACTGCACTCTCTCCCTGTCTCTCTCTTACACATTGTGTGGGTCTCCTTCTCTCTTACATTCTGTTTATGTGTGTTCTCTCTGTCTGTCTCTCTCCTAGGAGAGCAGAGAGTTCCTAAACTGCCAGATGCAGTTATTTGATGCCTATGCAGCCTGGGCCATCTTGACGGTAAACATTTTGCCACAAGCACGTTCCCTTTGGCACTCTAGGGGCTATTCGCTAACAGCATACGCACAAACACACACACACACACACACACACACACACACACACACACACACACACACACACACACACACACACACACACACACACACACACACACACACACTCACACTCACAGCAACATGGTTGGTGACGGCGGTGCCCCTTGCTGTTGTGTGCTCCTCAGATCACGGAGGAGTTGGGCCGATGCGGGCCTGTGTCCGGGGCGGTGGACACGGCGGTGGTCATCATCTGCTCCAACCTGGTGGAGTCTTTGGTGAGGAGGACGACCATTTTGTTGTGTTACTGTTGTATATTTAAAAAGTTAAAATGTTTGCTTGCTGCCTGCCCAATGACGTGAACTAACGTCTTAGGTTGTTGTTAGCTCTTTGCTTTTGTTAGAACAGTTGTTAACTCTTGGTTGTTGTCTTACTCCTGTGCATCTTGAGCTGTTATGGGATGTCTTGGACTTGGTGTGTTGTCACACTGATTATATTTGAGTCTAGTTCTAGTTCTAAGCTGGGAGGTAGAGATACACACATTTAAGCGAGACCAAACATATAAGTATTGAATTCCCTGGAGCATATCTTCATTGCACGTGGATTTGCACATAAATATGAGCATGGTGAATCAATATGGTCAGTGTTAGCTGTCCCCAGTGAGTCTAATACATTTTTTGTATTTTTTGTATTTTCTGTTCCCTCCTTCCCAGAATGCATTCTGGTTCAGCCTGGGCTGGTGTATGATCTTCTTCATCCCCAGCATCATATTTTCTATCAAACTGTCCAAGTACTACCGGAAGATGAAGCGCGCGGATGAATTTAAGTGAGAAGCGCACGCACGCACAAAGACATACACGCACATACACACGCACGCAAGCGCGCGCACACACACACACACACACACACACACACACACACACACACACACACACACACACACACACACACACACACACACACACACACACACACACATAATTACTTCACAATTAAAGAATAATATACACACTTTATAAAAACGTTATGTTTTGGTTTGCAGCAAACACATTGTGATGAACCAAATCCCAAGAGCTACCATGATGCAGTACTGAGGCTAGGAGGAAGATGACTGACTCGGCTTCGATGGCAGACTCACAAAAGAACAGAAGAAATTTCACGGTGCAGCGGAATCTATCAAACTGAAGCTGGGAACCTTAGCAAATGGTGTTTTCTGATTTCTGAAGTATCTCTTTGTGTATGATGTGGGACACTAGCTATGTCCTTGAACTAGCTACGATGAGATGTATGTTTGTGTGTGTGTGTGTGTGTGCGTGTTTGTGTTTGTGTGTGTGTGTGCTTCGAGCCTAAAGCAGGACTTTTGGTGTGCAATCTGTATCGTCAAGGTACAATAACTGAATGGTTGGCAGATATCTCTGGGTCTGCATGAACCATATTTTTTCTGTTTTACTTTATATCGCATTTGCTATGGCTTTTATATTATATGTGTATTATATCACATATATTTTCTATACTATTTTTATATTGTGGATAATATTGTCCCTACCCTTCACATTTGTATTAACCTTTGAAAAAACTATAATGATATGGTTTCACTTCTCAAGGGAATTCTCTTTAATTTATCAGTTGATCTATTATTATTTTTACTTGCAAATATTATACTTAATTTGGATGGAAAGTACGATTATTTTTTATTTGAAAATATTGCATGTGAGTCAGGTCATGACAAGACACTGGAAAATAGGATTTGTTCATATTTCCAAATGTTGTAGAAGATGGCCGATACCATGCCATAAGGTGGTGCCATAATCCTTTTCTTGGTTCATAAACCTTGCGTGGCCTTGAGTGTTTGACCAAAACCAACTTCCTATAATTGTGCCAACCTGCATTTGCAGCTTTTGTTTTGTCCTGCCTGCGCCAATGAAAGAAGAACAAAAGTACTGACTACATTGATGACAATTGAACAGAACCTGTTACTATATGAATAAATATCTGATTCAATATATTTAGACAAGCACAGGTTGGTTTATGCTTAAGATGTCTTGAAACTGTAAGTTGTACAACATCGCTGATGGTGACATTTCTTTCTAAGAGTTTAGTTTGTAGTGATTGATCTGATTTGGGGGTGATTGTTTTGTACTCATTCTGATTTGATTTATCTTCTACTATTGTAATGAAAGCACTTTATATGGTATTTGTATCTGATTTGATTGAATGTGAAAAAGTCTGATTATGTGAAAACTGATTAAAATGTGTTACTGATTCATATGTTCTGTTTTTGCATACTCATGACTTCCTTATAGGGTCTTAAAATATTGTCTTTTGATAAAATCACTGCTCTTTGCAATGTATCTAGCCATAGACGTTGCTCCAAGACTATAATCTAGATGTTCTAATAACCCCGGTTGCTCTCCAAAAATATAAGGCAATTGCATCCGAAATGTAACTGTAATGCTACATTAAACTCCAAGCCATAGGTGTAAACTGAATTCTACTATAACTATAGCCAGCCCACTGAGACTAAGTGCAAAACGCATGATAGACATGTTTCAGAAGCACAACATCAGCTGATCAGATAGTAGTGCAGAAGAGCCCTGTTTAAATTCAGAGTAAGGTCTAAAGATAGTACAGGTGAATCAATAACATTACAACACCAACCTTTCTCAGGACCTTGTAACACGAGAAGACACACAAAGATTCTCTGGCTCAGCAATACGTTGTGTGTGCTGCTTCGAACGGTAAGGTCCGATAGGGGGACCAAAATGCATGGGCAGGCCTTGTGCGAGTGACATTTAACCCTGACTAGGGTTTGTGCAGTGGGATGCACTTTCTGTACTTTCATACTTCCCATCTCATCTTTGAACAATAAAAACCTCCAAGTTAAAAGTTAAAGACCCGCCACACTGTGCTACTATTGAGATGATTGACCGTATACGACACCCCAAAGACATTTTAAGTAAGCATCTCATATTTAATAACAGTTTAGATATGTATACTGTTATATACACACACACACACACATACACACATGTTGACTTTGACATTGATGACACCTGTTGACCTGTGAAAGAATGCGAGTGCTTTGCCTCTGATTGTCAGTTGCGAGAAAAACAAATTGTACAATAGACTTACAACTTACTACAATGTTAGCAACACCCCCTTACCCCCCCGCAAAGTGGACATTCAAAACTTGTGCAAATACACAGAACTGCAAACATAAAAAATCAAAATTAAAATGGCAGCAGTCAAACTAAATGGCCTTGTGATTACAACAGTGGTATGAGAAAACACATAGTAAATAAGTTAAAGGCAAATCCAACCTCCCCCTCTCTCCCCCACACAAGTCATGGGTGAGCTTGATGAGGGGGGAGAGAAGAAATGTGACACTCGTGTGTGAAGAAGAAGAATCACCGCTGCTCACGGTTCCCACATTGTTCTGTGGCATTCCACAGTCACATGTTTGTTCTTGTTGTGACCCATACCTGCTTACAGGCTCCTACATACAGTCCCCTCCACCGACAACCAGGAGCTGGTCACCTCAGCGTTTCTTATTCTTCAAATAAATAACACTTTTTCCAAGGCAGTTTGCATATTATAAAACCATGCTTCACATAAGGCATTATTAATTCGATTTAGTAAACCTTCTGCAAAAACTATGAAAAGAATGTAATAGAAATACAGCATAAAGGCATTAATATCGGAGGCACAGACAAGCATTCTTGTTTACTTAATGTACATATTACTTTATCATACACATGTATGGATAATTGCATGTTTATCTCAGCAGCCATGGCACACAATACTTTGGTTAGGCATTAATACTGGTTTGGACAAATTGGTGACGGCAAAGTACATAGTTTCATGGCAAACTGTAGAACGACTGACAGAGAACACCAACAAAAGGCCCAACATCTCTAATAATATTACCCTCACAAGGCCTGAACTAGACGTGATACTCAACCCCTCTCTCTGTGTGTGTGTGTGTGTGTGTGTGTGTGTGTGTGTGTGTGTGTGTGTGTGTGTGTGTGTGTGTGTGTGTGTGTGTGTGTGTGTGTGTGATGAATCACAACGTGTGCTGCCTCTTCCCCTACTTAAAGAGACTAACAGAATTACTCTGGAAATGTGATTTTAAGGGCAAGACTGTGGGCCACTCCGGTGGCTATTTCCACTGGAATGTCCCTTTGGGTGGCTGGTCAAGATGGAGGACGAAGAGAAGAAGAGAAGCAGAGAGTGGAGGGACTGAGCTTGGATTATTGAGGTGATAGTGACAGTAAATGCAAAGTTCAGGTTCACGGCGACTCGGCTGGTTAATGTTTACGCTGTTGGAAAGACATTAGGAAAAAACAACGTTACCCAATTAGGTGTAACAACTATTGGATAGCTATAAACCTTTCTTCATATTTACTTTAAAACTCATTTAAGATTGAAGAAATCATTACAGGCGGTTAGAGTAGGCAAGGGTGATCCTGAAGGCAATTAACCAAATCTCAATGCACAAAGCCTGTTGCCCATCAATATTCATAGGTCTTTGAGGAACATACATTGCACTCAGTGACTCACAACGAGGAACAAGGTAGTTAATTACTTTCTCCACGCATCATTTTAATATATTACTTTTCGTCTTTTGATAATGGCTATTCATTAAGACCTTATGCATCACTTTCCTCACTCTTGTGCATATTTAACTTCTAAAGTCTCCATAATGTCACTCATTTATTCACTCTGATTTAGGGTGAAATACCACGAGTATACAGAACACCGTGAGCTTCAGTAGTCATTCACTAGGCAATAGTAGTCATAACTGTTCTGAGTATTAGTGATAGTCTTCAGCAATGGCAAAACAGGTGTCACTGACAGTTCTTTCATCCATTTCTAAAAATAATATAAAAAAACAAAACAAAACACCATTCAACTATAAATAGTCATCAAGGGAAGTGACTTTTGTTCACTCTTTGACTGTGATTGTCGTATTCTTGTTACAGCAAAAGCCAATTGATAATACTTTAAGTGTACAAAACGGATTTACAGATTTCATTGTACAAGTGCAAGCAGAACAACCTGTACTTTTCCCCACAACACTGATGCAACGGTAACTCTCATTCATCCAAATGGATGGTTGTAGACGTGCGTCAGTACGGACTTGCGGGCAGCGGAAGCCCACCCTTGCATCCGAGTGGGTTGCGTTCGAGTGGTCGTGCTGGTTGTGGTATGGGGATGGCTGTGGGGTCACTGCCCCACTGGGTGGAGTCTGTGTGGGGGGCAGCCTGGGCCATTGCCCTGGGCTGCTGCCCCCCAGACTGCTGTCCCGACGGCTGCTTCTCGGTGGGCTGTCTGGGGGGTGCGGGCGGGGGGAATACAGGAGATTGGAGGATATCAGCGTAGCGCTGGCTGGGCTTGGTCTCTCTCTGGAGGACCTTCCTGAGCAGGGGCTTCAGCAGGCCCACCGTCAGCTCTGTGGAGTGGGGCTGGGGGAACGGGGACGGCTGCCTGGATGAGGAGGGGGAGAGGGGGGAGGAGGAGGAGGAGGAGAGGGGAGGGAGGTTGGGGGCGGGGACGTTCTTCAGCACCAGGTTGAGGATGCTTGTGACGGTGAGGTCCTCAGGGCACAGGGCCCAGAGCAGGTCCAGGTAGGGGTCCAGGTCGCGGTGCTGGGCCACCTCGCACAGCAGGCTGGCGAAGATCTCCTTGTTGAGCAGGGGGCTCTGCTGGCAGAACCTCTGGGCCACGCGGGTCACCCGCTCCCACTGGCTGCGCCGCATGAGGTTCCGCAGGGCCTGCAGGACGGCGTTGGGGCGCCCGCTGACCAGCAGCAGCTCCACCTCCAGGTCCTGGCTCTGTTCGGGGTCCACGCTCGGCCCTAGGCTGTGCAGGACGGACAGGGCCCGTTTGTAGAGCGGCACGGTGCTCTCCCCATTCTCTCCCCCTCCCCGGCCGGGGGTGTAGCTCCAGGAGGAGGAGGCCAGGCTGATGCTCAGGCCGCCCGAGCCCTGCTTCTGGTGGGCCAGCTCCAGGAACCCTGGCAGCCAGCCTGCCTGGAAACGAAGCACCGTGAGGCAAAGGAGCTCAAACACGGGCAGGGTCGGACCCGTGGTTTTGGAGCCGGGCGCGGCCTTGAGGTGGTGCCTATTCTTGGGCTGGCTGTTGGTGAGAGCAGGGGGGTTGGCTGGAGGGCCGGGGAGCTGGACGGGGCCCAGGACGGTCTTCCACACCTCGGCGGGAGCCCTGCTGGAGAGGGAGCCCGATCCGTTGCATTGGAGCTGCAGGGCGGCCTGCATGGCCCTCCAGGCCTGCTGGGGGAACTGGCTGAAGAGTGAGTTGAGGTAAAGGAGAGCCTCGCCGTCCAACTCCGACGCGTTCAGCAGCCTGCCCACCTCCTGCTGGACCAGGCTCTCGCAGACGGCCTCCACCTCCCTCTCACCGGCCTTCACCAGCGTCCCCTTGACCTCCTCCAGCGAGACCAGAGCCTTCAGCTCCGCCTCCAGGGAGCCCAGCAGCTTGTCCTGCCCATCCACGCCCGTGCACGGCGGAGCTCCGTTGGACCGCTCTCCCCCACCCGCCTTGTGCCTCCCCCCGTCGCGTAGATAGTCCTTGAGGATGGTGGCCAGGGAGATGGGAGCCTGGAACATCCCTGCCTTCTTCAGCTTGTCTACGGTGAGCTGGGTGCTGCTGAGGCTCCTCCTCTGGTAGTACGTACACGCCTCCTCGAAGACCGACTCCACCAGGCGGGTCCCAGGGACGGCGCCGCCGCCGCTGCTGCTCTCCGCCGCTACCACGGGAAACAGAGGCCCGTCGTCGGGGACAAACCCGTTGCCTCGCCACGCATCAGACCCCCCCTCCTCCTCCTCCTCCTCCCCCTCCCCCTCCGGCCGCCGCATCACCACGTACAGCCCCGTCTCCAGCAGGAGGCGGGGGGCCAGTCTCTCGACGCGGTGGACGCACAGCAGCGCATCTCGCTTCAGGGTGATCCTCTCCATCTCCCGGCCGCACCGCAGGTCTATCAGGTACAGGGTCCGGCCCGTGGCCAGCGCCAGTGTGTCCCCGTAGGTGTGGAAGCTACTGTGCGGCAGTGCAGTCGAGCCGTTTGACGGGCAGCCGTGCCCCAGTCGGTAGATGTGCCTCAGGGTGCCGTCTCTTTGCAGTAGAGTCACCCAGCCGGTGCTGAGCAACAGCAAGAGCCCCCCGCAGGCGGCAGGGGAGAAAGCGTGAATCTCGGGGGGTTGTAGAGATGATAGATAACCTAAACAATCCATCACCAATCGTTTGAAGTCTGTTTCTTTAGGGGAAGATGAGGAGTCTTTCTTCAACAGTAAAGCGCCTTTACACGTGCTGCACACCCTGAACGTGTCCCGCTGAGGCGACCACGATAGGAGACACTGAGAGACGCTCAGGAGGGGCTTCTCCTGGGGCGCGGCGGGCAGCAGGTAAACATAGTCACCCGAGTTGATGACGGTGAAGCAGGGGTTGTTGTGCAGGGCAATCTTCACCCCTCCCAAAATCACGCCCCCCTCCTCCACCTCGTAGGCACGCTTGCAAATGCAGTATCTGAAGTTATTCCTGGTGGCGCTGATAGACGGCGAGCTTTCAGAGTGCGGTCTTTCCTCACACCAGATGATAAGGTTGGCGCAGGACGACACAGACACCACTCTGGCGCGGGGGCTGTTACACAAGTCCGACGTATGGAGGAGCTGCCACCCCGCTTTGCACTCCTGAAATTTCCAGAACTCCGCTTTGCCATTCTCGTACACAACGACGAGCGTGGCGATGTCAGCGTTCCTATTGTTGTTGTGGTCCAAATAAATGATGTCCACTATCGATGAGGTGCGCGTCAAACGCAGCTCCAGACGCTTTTGATTCGGGATGATCTGTGGTGTTTCATATTTGTCGAATGTCAGCAGACCCACTTTGGGTTGGCGGAGAATGACATGAATGTGACGCCCATCTGGACTGAGGCGCACATCTGACATATTGTTTGTGCCTCGGTTATTAGTGTTGGTCTGCTTTAAAAATTCGTGTAATTCGTTACCACACGTATAGTCGCCAAAATCCGTCACTCGCTCTAGGGTCGGGCGTGTCATGACTCCGAGTTTACTTTGCAAGAAAAGCATATATGACTTGAGGTATTAAAACGAAACCTTTTACTAGCCAGCAAGCTAGCTTGAGGTAACCAATCTCAACTTTTGACTCATGAACGGCTAACTGAATGGCATCCCGTTAGGTCCGACGAGAGACTTCCCATTACCGTCCATGCCGACGAATACATCCACCGACAGTACATCCACGTTCATAGTCCCACGTCGAAAGTTGCCAGCGATTCTAAATAGTAAAAAATATCAGCGACTGGACTCGGTTTTATTTCTTGAAGCAGAAAGCCACTCGAGTCATTCCGATGCTCTGCTAACACACAACCCCCTGACATCACGAGATCGTTAATTTCCGGATACTGAGGGTCATTTACATAAGGGGCGGGTCTTAGATATGACGTTTACATGTCAACCAGGTCGATACAGAGCTATGTCAAGAGCTTCTTATTTCGCATCTTCTTTTCGAACCAAACTTTTTTCCTCAACAGATTGAATGTTACATTATTGACATGATTTTCACGACACGAAGTATGAATAACTGTCATGAATAACTTTTGTGGCAGCTTTTATACAAACTCATGAGCATGTTCTGGGACCCTCCTCTGACATCCAATGTGTTTGCCCTGTAACCAATAAGAAGAAAACAATCCGACTTCCATCTGTTATGCTTTAATTTATCTTAATTAAAAATGTCAGCTTGCAATATCGTTTTTGGCTCCCTCCTCCTTGTCGTCATCCTCTCCGTCCACCATCCCCGTAGCTATGGAAACCTGGCTTGGCGCTCTGTGGAAACCAAATGTGGGTGGGTCAGTTTGAAACTCTAGAAACTCTAGGTATTTAATTCACTTTCACCGACGAAGCAAAATACGTTTTTTGTATTATTATTATACTTTTTTTTTTATTTTTTTTACAGATGTCAACAGACAATGACGCTTATAAGTGGGGCATGTAGGGTATCCACGACACAGAGCATTAATGGGAAATACACATAGTTGTTGGTCTGGGTAGTCCATGGTCCAGGTCTGTGGACAGAAGATATAGCCTACTGTATCATGTGTTTTCAGTAGTAGGCATGACCAGTTTATTTTTTTCATGATCAGTTTATTTAATTTCTGCAAATTACATCTCATGCTCAATTGGGTTAGAAATATATATAGGTCCTAGATATATATTTCCATTTACATTTGGTATTAAACTTCCTAATTTCTAAAACATGTCATGTAGTTGCCTTACATGTAGGTCTAAATTAATCATCATGACTCATTATGAGTGAGAATGCAATCTTGTGATCCCATGATATAATCACGTCAGTGGAACCAGCTGGTTCCCAAATGTCAAATAGGTAATTTCTTGTGAACATCAACTGAACATCAACATCAAGTGAACGAATATATGTATATGTACAGTATATATATTATATATACGATTTCCATCAGTTGTCAGCAACCACTTCAATAAACGCCTAGTATTTATAGAAAATACAGCTGTTTCTCTGGGTAGTCCATGGCCAAGATATATCATGTGTTTTCAGTAGCAGACATGACATCAGTTTATTTAATTTCTGCAAATCAAATGTCATGCTTAATTGGGGTATATCTATTATCTATCCAATTATTTTATTATTATTTTCTATAAATACTAGGCGTTTATTGAAGGGGTTTCTGACAACAGAGAAAAATCGTATATAGGCCTATATATATATATTTTTATTTATTTAATTTTTTTTTAAAATTTTACATTTAGGCTTACACATGGTATTCAACTTCCTATATACGCTATGTAGTCCCCTAACATGTAGGTCTAAATGAGTTAATCATCATGACTCATGAGTGAGAATGCAATCTTGTGATCCATGACTTAATCACTTCAGTTGAAGCCTGCTGGTTCAACTGAAATGCTGCTCCCTAAATGCCTTTCAAATAGGTAATTTCTTGTGAACATCATTGGAAAACATAAACCCTGCATTAAATAAACATTTGTCACGTTGAAATCGATTATTAAGTGGGCGAATGAGAGCATATCATATTGATGGGCGTTTCAATGTTAATACATTTCACAACCACGTGAGGGCAGTATTGAGCTTTCCTCAACGCTTTTCTTTTAGTTTAGAAACAACCTCTGTTGAACGATGTTACGTCGTGGTGTAGGCCTATGGAAAACTTGAATCTTACTTTTTCGGAATATTGATGGAGAGAAAAGCTGGAGGGAGAAAACTACATTTCAGATAGCGAGAGGGAGAAGGAGACGGGCTGTACACGAGAAGGAGAGAGAGATAGCGAGAGAGATATCTATAAAATGGTAAGTTAACAGCATATGCTACCCGTGGATTTGCACGAATTTCCCTTTCCAGTCCAATTTTAGTGGGGTTGGGTTTGGTTCACCTTTAAAATAGGATATGTTTATCTGTCCCACAATCTGTCTCCCTCTAGTGTTTCTTACGTCTGTCAAAGAACACCAGATATTCATTATATAGGCCTACCCAGCCATTCCAGAGAAGTTAACTTGTCATCTTGAAAAAATTCACTCAGATTCTAGGTTCGTTTTGAAAGGTTTGCTTGGACGGCAAGTGAGAGATAGAATGATACAACTCTTATCTAGAGAGATAAATGGATTGGAGGAAGATACAAAGAAGTGATGAAAAGAACACACACACACACACACACACACACACACACACACACACACACACACACACACACACACACACACACACACACACACACACACACACACACACACACACACACACACACACACTCTCTCATTACCAATACTTCATTACTGCATGGTAACATAACATGTGTTTATACCGTTTACATCTTTATAAACTAAATGATGCCAGCAGTGTCACATGAAAGTTTCAATGTTGTCCAGCTGTCTTCTAGATTCAGTTAGGGGACATTGAGGATTGAAACCCAAAGACTCTTTGTTCCGAGTTGGCTGGTGTCAATGGCTTGAGGACCTGTGGTCACATGTGTTTGTGTTCGATTTGCAATTGGTCACAATTGCAGTGAATATCTCTGGGCTGTCTTTGTGTTGGTCGCTTGTATGTGTGTGTGTGAGGGTTAATTGGTTAATTGGTTACAGGTTGTGTCGTGGTGTTGATTGAGTGAGCAGGTGGCAGCTAGAGTATCAAGGCCAGTGAGGGCTGAGTTGGGTTAGTTTGTATTAACAATACGTATTATTGGACAGTATATTAAGTGTAATTTAAGTTCTTGGAGGTGGAAGCGTACACTTGTTACTGGTGTGCCTGTGACAGTCGAAACACTGTCCACTAAGGTGTCCTGCCCGATGGTAATTACTAAGTTTGGTGGTTATACACTCTCTACTTGTATGACTCCATTGTTTTTCCATCTCTCTCTCTCTCTCTCTCTCTCTCTCTCTCTCTCTCTCTCTCTCTCTCTCTCTCTCTCTCTCTTCATGTCTCAAAAGGTCATTGTTGTATTGTGTCTCCTAGCTCCTCAGCAGTGGAGGGGGATAAAGACTGATGCTTCCATCATTTCCTAGCATACCCTTCCTGCTAAACCAGAGGAGGACAAAAACAACAGAAGGCGAGGAGAAGGAAAAATAAATCCTCTGCGTCTCAATAGAAACAAAACAGGTAAGAGTTGAGTGTGTGTGGTGGATCAGGTAAGAGTTGTGTGTGTGGTGGAACAGGTCAGAGTGGTGTTTGTGGTGGATCAGGTCAAGGGCCAGTTTCCCGATAACGATGGATCCACGCTCGTACGTACATTCTCACGAATGATCTTTCGAACGTTTGTAAAAAAATTCTGTGTGTTTCCCAAAACTCCTCTTTACATGAACGCACGTGCACTGCTCTAACGACGTTCGTAGGCTTGTAACTGTCCACTGACACGGTGCTGAAATGGGCTCTGTAGGAGGGGGAGACACAGGAATGTTGTTAGATGAAACTGTATATTTTGTGGCAGCAAAAAAATATCTCCCCAATAAGGCCAACAGCAGAGTAGCCTATGAAAAAGAATAGACTACAATAGTATGAATGCTAAAAATATTAAAACGCAATTGATTAGGCCTAGGCCGACAAATGCTATATTGCTAAACAGCCTATGGCATAATTGTTCAATTAATTAATTGCTCACGTGAAATGACAGACCTATATAACACCCTCCGAAAGCAGGGCAAGGCCTTTTGCAAAATGGCGGACAAGGCTGAAAAGAGGAGAGAAACTTTCAAAGCAGAAGAACTTCACATTCTCCTTGAGGAGTTAGAGGCCAACAAAGCCCGCAGTCCCTCAACGGTGAGGAAGAGCGAGCCATGGCCATCATAGGCTTCTTGGCCTCCCAAGGCATCCATGCGGGTATCATGGAAGAGGGAGATCCTTCAAGGGAGCAATGGCAGGAGGATGAGGAACCCAGGATCCCCCACCAGTCCACCTCAGCTGCTCCCACCTCACTACCCGTCATGACGCCCCTGATCACCGCACTTTCCACCTCTGTTGCTGACACCTCCTCATCTGTCATGATACCACTGATCCCGCACCTTCCACCTCCCTTGCTGCCACCTCCTCACCCGTCGTCACTCCACGGTTCACCGCCCCTTCCACCTCCGCTGTTGCCACCTCCTCACCCATCGTCACTCCACGGTTCACCGCACCATCCACCTCCGCTGCTGCCACCTCCTCACCTGTCGTCACTCCACAGTCCACCGCACCTTCCACCTCGGCTGCCACCACCTACTCAACTCCTTCCACCGCCTCAACTGCCCCCGCCTCAATCAGCGCATTTAACAGCTGCCAATGCAGCCAAGACCTGGTGGAGATGGAGAGGGAGAAAGTGAGTCTGAGGAAGGACGTCTGTGGTCTTCTAAGTGAAGCTGCCGATTGAGACTGCAAATTTCAAGAGGTGGTGATAATTCTGAAGAGGGCAAAATTGGAGATTGCTGCACGTCAGCTTGCCCTTGAGGAGGAGAAGTTTGGGCAGCCACAAATTTCCATAATTCTCCCAGAGCAACAAGGTGATGCATATTTTCAGTACTTTTTAAGGTATTTGATATGGATGTTTGGAAAGTTAAATGAGCTGTGAAAACGTTTTCATAAGGCATTTTTGTTCTCTTTCTAGATGGCCAAGCTGAATAGATGGAATGGAAGGACTCCGGGTGGTTGCTTTTTTTCTTTGAGTTTTGAGACAGAAAAGAGAGAGAGAAAATCTGACAGAAAATAATAAAACCTTGGTTTGTCAAACCTGATGTGCATTTGTCATTCTTCTATTTATGACACAGTCGTAACAGTGTGAAAATCATGAAATTACTACTTTACCTGCTCAAACATTTTCTACAATTACATACAGATATACAGATACAATTGTTTCTAAGAATAGGCAGATTTTAACATTGCCGTTATCAATCACCAAACTAAGAACCTAAAGGCACACAATAGGCCAAGATGTGACACCCCATTACCAATATAGACTAGGCTATATAGCCTAGTTTGGGTTTCTGGAAGCCTTCAAGATAAGAAAGGCTGATTATTAAGTGAGGCGAAATCTCTCAGAAAACCCCAAAAAACAAGCGAAACATGAAAACAATGATACAGTGTTAACAGCATGACTCAGTGTACCACGCAAAAAAACTTGGGCATGTCTTCAATCCACAATTGTATTGAATTGGGCTTGTGTGTCGTGTGAACCAGCATGATCCAGACATGTGTCTCTTTGTCTTAAGACAAAGTCATCATGGTAAACTGGAAGGCAAACAGTTCCCAGTAGAAGTCGGATGACAACATTAGAGACGGAGCAGCAGCCTGGCCGCCTGCTGATAGACGTTTGGTGGCGGAGCGGGAAGAGAAAGAGAGGGTTTCAGGGCTCATTAGAGAAACAAACAGATTCAGAGGCAAATCTGCCCGACTCTCTTCCTCTCTCTTCCTCAAGAGACTGACAGCGGCAACAAGCTGACAGTCTTCTTGTTTGGGATGTCAACGGCTTACAATAGAACCCCTGTGGGGGATTTTATTTAGAGATTACTTCGGGAAGGTGGTTGGCAAATAAAAAAGAAACGTTGGTATCGGTTCTGCATTTTAAAAAACATTTTGGCACATCCCCCTCCAGAACTCTGAAGGGGGACATTTTCAGTTGTGTTATTCATGTAATTCATACATTGTGGATATGTTATCTAGCAACTCATACCCAAATGCACAGATGGCTACAAAATGTATGGGTTTTACTAAAGAACAAAGAAGTTCAGAAGAAAATTACTTCTGAAATCCATGAAATGAAATGATGTATAAAAAGTACAAAAAGAAAAGAAAAGAAAAGAAAAAGAGTACAGCAGGATTTCGTTTTTTTTGTATTGCTGACATTTCCATTAAAGACTAATCTTTGCCCCTTCTTCCTCTTAAGCTGTCGGTTTAGTAAATGCCAAACAGCCTAAGTGCCTTTAACTTCTATTGTTACTAGACGTGTGAGTGGTTTAAATGTTAGCCAAAGAGACTATCTTAAGCAGGAGAAAACATCACTTCATTTGGTGATGTTAGCAGCGAGCAAATCCTACAAGGACCCTGCTCTGTTCCTTAATGTCTTCCCTATAAATGAAAAGTTCCAAGCTAGAGGTTACTGCCACAGAGTGACCCATGTCATTCTCCTTTCAATTGGTCCATTTTCAATAGACACCCGGCTTCATCTAAACTGCACTGATGTGAGCAGATCATACACCATCGGCTGTCCCTCTCCATTAAGCAGCAGCGCTCGTCTCAATGACCCCGTACCCTTAATCAGGGCTGGAAGAGCATTAGCTCTCAAATCACACTATTAATGGGATTTATGGTCCTTGGCAGCTCATTTAGTTATTTTTGCCTCTCACTCTACCCTGAATGTTTTCTCTCATCGTCTTTTGCCCTTCCATTTTTGCCTTCACGTTCTTCTTCTCCTGCCTTATCTTCTGATTCTTCTTCTGCAGTTCTCTGAGTCACCACAGACTGGCAGTGTGTCCAATGGTGAGAGTTATACCGGTAGTACTCGATAACGATAGAGCATATGAGGCCACGTCCACTTTGACTTCAAGAATTGCGACGGTTAACAAATGCTGTGGTAACCTTCAGGCAAGGTCGTGACTCCTTCTGCTGCTATTCTTGCCATAAATCTGAAGCGAAAACTTTTTGAGTACATGCAGTCTAACACCATAACCCACATACCTACACTCCCACACACACACAAACACACACAACCAAAGCCCCGGCAGATGACAGGAAAATCTCCCCCCTGTGTTTTGGCAGATATGAGAAAGCGAGGTGAGTCACAATGCTTCAGGTGTTCACAAAACACCATGGCTCATCTGCGTCTTGGATCAAAGACGAGGATTTAACCTCCTCATCCCTCTCCTCGTCTCCCAATGTGATTTCCGTTCACTTCACCTCACAGCTTTTTTTCATAAATCAGCCTGAAATTGTATGGACCTGCCTTATTATCCACCAGGAACTCTCTCTCCCTCCCTCTCCCTCTCTCCTGCTTACACTTCTCCCTGTCTTTTTCAATCTCACACTTTAAATCTCTCTCAGCATCACCTTCAATCTCTCTCTCTCTCTCTCTCTCTACATCTCTTTCTCTCTACATCTCTCTCTACATCTCTCTCTACATCTCTTTCGCTCTACATCTCTCTCTCTACATCTCTTTCTCTCTACATCTCTCTTTCTCTACATCTCTCTCTCTCTACATCTCTCTCTTCATCTCTCTCTCTCTTGCTGTGTTCCATTTACCTAGGAAGTTAGAGTTGGGAATGAAGTCACAGCCGAGATGACATTTAGCAATACCAATTCTAACCAGGTTAGCCATTGTTAGCCGCTGTTAGCCGCTGTTAGCAGTACATGGTATCTTGCGCATACAAACACCCTAGAAGCATGTCCACAGACAGACACAAATAAGACATGAGTGCTAATAAACAGTGTATCACTACAGCTTTCATTACTGCTGATGCACAGAGCAGCCATCTTGGATCGTGAGATTTGGGTTGTGATGTTCTCTAAGGAAATCCAACTTCAGTGGGGTGGTCCTGTTTAAAATTCCTACTGGGAACTTGGAAATTCTGACTTCCAAGTTTAAACGGATTGTGTCATCCCTCTCCTGCTCTCTCTCTCTCTCTCTCTCTGTTTCTCTCTCTCTCTCTCTCTCTCTGTTTCTCTCTCCCCCCCCCCCTCTCTCTCTCTCTCTCTCCATCTCACCCCCTCTCTGTCCTCCCCTGGTATGTCTGCCTTCCCGGGGACTCTGCCGGCTCTTATGGTACATGCTATTCCAGGTGAACCCAGATCCGACAAAGACATGTCTTCTGCTTGGAGCCCTGAGCTCCTATCTGCCTGGGCTTAACTTGCTGGCACAGTGGAACAGTGGAAGCGGGGAGAGGACGATCATTGCGGTCTTTTGATCATGCGGTGCATCCTCTCCCCAGCCGTGGCCTAATTTAGCTGCTTCTCCAGTATCCATGGCACCTTGATGTTGCCACTTTAAAGGCCTTGTGTTGGCTGGTGGCAGATTTGACAGGAGCTCGGTGTGTGTGTGTGTGTGTGTGTGTGTGTGTGTGTGTGTGTGTGTGTGTGGTAGGTTGTACTTTTGGTCTTGCGTCTGAGCCATATCCCACCTGCTCTAAATCTGCAGTTGTACTTTTTCATGAACGTGTTATTCCATCTGAAGCGCTCCGTCTGCATTTATGGGTGATTTCTTTATACGTCTCAGGATGGCTACAAGAAGAGCTGCATAACGTAATCGTCTCTTCCGGTGCTTCCAATCTTTCTCTTCCCTCTTCATCGATTCAATTCACAAGGCTTTACTGGCATGGGAAACATAGATACATCTATGTTCAGTGAAAAGTACTAACTTTTCACTGAACATACGCTGAACAAAGACTTTACACAAGTACAGGAAAGTGCCAACATACTAGCAATCAAGGTTGATCATTCATATACATTTTTTTCTGGAAACATTTTAAGATGATACGAGAAGTTATACACTAGTAGTATTACTATGTTGAGTAATGTACAACTTAGTGAAATATAGTGCACATTTAATTGATCCCTCGCTATGAAACGTTTAGCTCACACACACATACACCGACACACCCACAGACGAACACACACACTTCTCTCTTGGAATGGCAGCTTGTTCTGCGTACTGCACAGGGAAGCTATTGTGCTGGGCTGTTGGGTCGGACCATGACACCTCCCTGACAGCAGGCTTCTAACCTGCCAGAGTGCCACTGAGCAAGACAGGCAATAAGCTCTTACAACTCTCTTTTCACTCGGCAGGGGTGACCTCACTGTGCTGAGGTTGACAAACAAAAAAACATTTCTACTCTTGAGTCAGAATACGATGTCAGACAAAAAGAAAGGTTCACTCAGTACATTTACATGACACTCGAGAAAGTCGACTTATTGGGTTAGTCCAACTATGTTTTATTACTAAGATGCATGTATACACCTTAGTCAAACTGTACTCGAATTGAATTGGGTTACTCATAGTCGAATTAAGACCCCTAGATAATGTGATTCATAGTCGAGTTAAGCGTGCATGTACAGAGTCGAATTGGATTATGCGTTGAATTGCGTTCTGCGCACGCTCAAGATCTTTTCCCGGGGCCGTGAGCCGGAAGTAGAAGGAGACGATAGTCGTGTTGTTGTTGTCGCTGTCAGAAAACGAGAAACTGAGATTTATTTAAAAAGGTGGCGCAGAAGATGGAGGACGCCGGTGAATGTAGTTACCCCTATAAGAATTGTGTCCCGGCCGTGGGAGCGTGCATGGCATGCATTCATTAAAGGTGGAAGCACACAGACACTATGCTTCGATTTCACCCAAGCCTGAAAAAGTAAAGTAGTAACTTCGGGCACATCTGTCAAAATAAATGTTTTTTTCTCCCAACGTGTTTACGATCTTTATTCATTCCTTGCGATGCGGCGGGGAATGCCGTATACGGACGGGCGGCGGAGGGGCTGCTCCGGTGGGAGAAAGATGTTTTCAGTAGACAGCTGTCAACTCACTTCGGATAGGCGATTTATTTAAAAAGCTGGCGCAGAAGATGGAGGAAGCCGGTGTCGTGCCAATGTAGTTACCCCCTATAGGAGTGTATCATCATCAACATGTTTTTCAAAATTTTTCTCATCAACGAGGTTGTAAAATAACTACGATCTTTATTCATTCATTGCGTCGCGGCCGAACTGACGGGGGTATTCTCTGATATTATGAATCTTACAGACATTGTTTTCGACCTCTCGGTCGTATGCGGACTCCTCCGGCAGCAGAGCAGCCGGAGGAGTCTGCATACGACGGAGACAAAATGATATGGACCCGAAGTGAACTAACAGCTGCCTACTGAAACATCTTTCTCGAATGCCGCCTGAGTTTGTTGTTGCTGGTGATGTAAAGAGGTCAACCGGTGGCTCTATTACCACTAGTTGAAATGGGTACAGCGCCACCTAACGTACCGGGGTATGACACGCTTCGGCCAATGAATCGATTTACTCACCGCCATGTATACGCGGACAATTGCAGTTGTCCAATTGAGGAACATAGTCGAACTATGGCTTTAATCAAATTAAGCTGTGCATGTATACGTACTGAGTGATGTTGAAAAGATATTCATACATTTTAAAGCTATTCATACATTCAACAGCCTTCATTGACAATGTAGTATAGTGTCGGGAAGGTTCCAGGTTCGATCCCCAACGTCCACGGTTTACCTGAAGGCATCCCTGAGTGTTGACATGTATCTGAAGTCAATATAATCCAAGTCACTTTGGCTAAATGACTCAATGGTAAAATAGTGGAAATGTAGCGAAGAGTTTAGCGTTGTGAGACCATCCTGATCTCGCAAGATCACGTTCTGTTTCTATTTGCCGATATTCACTGCCAAACGCAAATGTTCTGATCCAGTGGGTCTTGTGAGGCGAGGACAAGTTGTCTTTAAGTTGCAAAATGGCCTTTTTGTGTCGGCTGTAAAATATTTGCTTGTCATTCTCTTTAACTTGAGAAAAGTGTGTAATGCGTGTTTGAAGAAGCTTTCAATATCTCCCTGTGAGGTTAGTTTGTACACGATAACCCATGACAGGGACTGTTGAAAATAACAATATCAACAGTAATGTGATATGTAATGTGTATCAATGACATTTTAATTGCATATGAATATTCATCCTTGTCTGTCCTGTCAGATGTTATTTAAAATTCTGAAACCAAAATGATGAAGTTAAAGTCTCCCGCTCCTCATTTAAAATTGGGGTAATCACTAATTCAATTTACCCTTGGAAGTAAAGGAAGACCATGAATTAATTAAGGCGGGGGCTGCTTTAGCATTCAATCTCATCAGAGCGCACACAGACGCACACACACACACACACACACACACCTCAATCACGGATCAAACTCTACTCTACTCCACTGTGGTATGATCAAATATTCACATCTTATTAAATATAGATAAATCAGTGTTCTCCAATGCCAGGAGACCTGCTATCTTGCATTAGCCTCCCCAGGGGATGCCTGCTTAATTCCCTCCCCCCTCCTCCCCTCCTCTCTCTCCCCCCTCTCCTACCTCCCCTCCTGCCCCACTCCAGGCAAGAGAGGGAATCCAGTGTGGCTCAAGGCAGTGAAGCTCGGACGCCCCAGCCCTCACTGGGTCACTTAATGTGTGGCCGCGTCTCTTCCTCTGGAAACGGCCTTGACCCCCGTGGCCTTTGTGTGCTAAATTATCTCCCCAGGTAGGTGGTTGGCTCCATGCCGCGCTTTCATTGAGAGCCGACCGCATATGGTCGTTACGCAGAGGAAAGTGCTTTGGCCCACCGCTCTCCAGGGGTTACTGTGGTGGGGACGCACGGTGAGCCAGTAAGTAACTTTCGCACCTGTGTGTTCGGATGCAGGCTGGCTGCCACCCCAACACACACCCCCCCCCCCCCAAAAAAAAAATAGTTCTAGAGACAAGACACACACACAGCACAGGCACACACGCACGCACACACACACGCGCACACACACACACACACACACACACAGAGTGCTGCCTCATCAGAACCCACTTGAGTGATGGGAGACACTCGGACTGGAGATACGAGGACTTGTTTTTATATAGCTGTCATCCTTTCTACTGCGGAGATGACTTATAGTGTCTCACTGATCCAGGCTCCACCAAGAGCTCCACCACGCAATCAGATGGCAGCACCGATACTGGTCCCGCTTTAATGGTCTTCACATGGTGGCAGCAGGGAGCAGGCTTAATGGAAAGAGGAAACGGAAGAGAGGCGATGAGTGATGGTGTGTGTGTGTGTGTGTGTGTGTGCGCGTTTGTGTGTGTGTGTGTGTTTGGGATAGGAGGATCGGAATATAGCAGGACCCTGTAGCTGTCCTGTGAGACTCATTTATGCAGCAGTTGTACTCTGAGATAAAGAATCCCCGGGACCTGAATCAATGTCCCTCGTCTCCCTCCTCTTCCTTCCTACACCTCCTTCCTCTCTTCCTCCTGCCTCCCTCCTCCTCCTCCCTCCGCCCTCAGGGTATTTCTTGTCCCCAGCCAATGTTGGGAACTCTTGGAGGAAGCGTAAAAAAAAGGGGAACTGGTTAGTGCTCTCGAGTAGAGCTCTTTCACACAGGTGTACGTTTCTATTTCATGGATCTCACTCCATCAACCATCTCATCGACTTTTTAATTTGTTTGCTCTCACTGTCTTTCCTGTTTCACTTTTTTATCATCTCTGTTCCCCATACTTCAAGTATATACTACTTATAATCTTACTACTACCCACCTTCCCACGACCCCCCCCCCGCCTCATTACAACTCTCTCTCTCTTTCTCTCTCTCCCTCTCGTAAATGCTTTCAGCCCCCACCTTCAACAAGCCAACAGCTCTGACACTAGTGTGGTAGAACATGGGAGAGAGGGGGAAGAAGAGAAAGTGCTGAGCCTCTTGCATGGACCTGGATTTATCTTCTGTCAGCCAGGTGTATGAGAGTGATATCAGTGTTCATGGCGTAAATTAGACTTGGCAAGAAGATGCCAGGCACTCCGGCAGGCCTGATGAATAGCTTACACTGCTTCAGTTGCATAGAACCCATATGACACATGGCAAAAAAACAACAACACACACACACACACACACACATGCACATGAGCCAGAAGGACAGAGTGGTGGTGGCAGCCAGGCAGACAGACACACGCACACACCCACACAAACACACATGCACACACACAAACACATGTGCACGCACGCACGCACGCACACACACACAAACTTGCATCTGTTCTGGCCAGACGACTGTAGACAGGAGCATGAGAGGAGGCACAGGAATGAAACAGAGTTTGCATTGATAGATTTTCCAAATCAAAGCTCAATAAAGGTACTTCAAAATGCATCTCAACCTTTACAGATTTGGTATGTATTTATGTGTTCGAAATTATTTAGTCCCCTGACCAAAGTGGAGGGCAGTGCCAGCTCCCTGCCGGTGATTCTTGAGCTCAGTAACTCCTTCGACACAATTAACCACAGCAAACTCTGTGATCGTCTCAGACACTGTTTTGGCATCAAAGACTCTGATCCTCTCTGGTATAGGTATTATTTCAAAAACACAAATTGTTCTTTGTGTAGATTCAAAATCGAGACGATGCAATCCAAGCTTTGGTCATCCCCAACGGTCAGTCCTTTGTCCAAGGCTCTTTGTTATCTAAACACTTCCTCTTGGCAATATTATTCGGGGCTACAGAATTAGCTAGCACTGTTATGCTGTCAACACTCAGATCTACATTCCTATTGGATCAAACGACTTCTCCAAAATCCAGATTGTTTAATCTTGCTTGCCTACAATATAAAGATGGATGCCCAAAACGAGTTGTAGCACAACACACGGAAAACTGAGCTGATAATCATGGACCCGAAGGGACAACAAACCCCCAGAAATCGGTCAGAAATGTCAGTGTGACCCTTCACCCTATCCTTCTTTTGAATCTCATGTCAAATGTATTACTAGAAATGCATTCTTTCATCGTTCTTTTATTTTAAATCCTGCTGTGATTTGCACCGTCCTACCTGAAGGACCTTAATATTCCCCATTGACCTTCTTGGCCCCTCCGGTCTTCAGGAGCTGGCCTTCTTTCAATTCCAAAAGTTAAAAAGGAATCAGCAGGAAACAGAGTGTTCTCTTATCGAGCGGCCCATCTGTGGAACAGTCTGCCACTTGTGATCAGGTTCACTGACTTGGCTGAAAAACTGCAATCCAAACTTTAAACCTTCCTCTCTACTCTCTCATTTGGATCCTAGGAGTGTCCATCAGCTCTCATTACAGCTAAATCAATGTTGGCCAGCACTAGCATACCCCTGCTGCCAATAAGTTCTAGATAAGGGGTCCTTATCCAACCAACATGTTCATCATCCATTCTGTCCATCAATCTACCATAATGCTGTCTCATCCTCAGTGTGTTGCTGATCATGACTGGACAACTGGCCAGCCCACCTGGCGGCTACCAGCTTGCTTAATGGCCAGCACCTCATCCCCATAGGACATACAACCTATTTTCTTAATTGTACTTCAAATGTTTGCTTGTAATATTAGAATGTATGTCAATTATGGCACCCATTGCACTCCTAACCATCCCATCCCATCTCTACGTTCCTTCTTATGATTTCTTTCTTGATAATTAAGAGTTGCTTCTTTTCCTTTGGGGGGCTAGGGTTAGGGGGTGTCATAGATATACGGCCTGTCAAGCCTTCTGAGATTTAGACTCAGATAAAGGGCTACACAAATCCAATTTGTCTTGTCTCGACTTGACTTGAATTGACCTTCAATGCAAGACCTGCATTTGTTAACTGTTGCATATTTTATGCATCTGAAACATATTCCTCAGATCATTGTGGCGCTTTAGTTTCCTTTGTCTTTGGTTGTGTTCTACATCTGGTGTGGGATCTGGGTCATCAACCGTATACAGAACGTCAATGTCAGTATTGATAACTAATTTAGAGGACGCATCCCAGTTAAAAGGCCAACTAAGGGGTAGTGTTAATATATCTGTCGATAACTCCCTTCCTTATGCTAATGTGAGATTATCAGACTGCAACTGTGGACAGCTGTGGTGCCACGGTAGACTGGGAACACAGTTGTACTCCATGCGGCCATAAAACTCTAGGACAGATGGAGGGGTGCTGTGGTCCATAATGAGCTTTGAGTTTGATATTACCTGGAAATACACTAAGGTTATCAACGCTTAGCTGGTGAAGGACCTTTAAGGAGACACAGTGTCTCCATTGTCTATTTACACTTGCCACTTTTATCCAAAGAGATTTACAGTGAATTATCTTTCATAAAGGAGCCGGTAGAAGTTGTGCAACTGGCTCAAGGATGCCTACAGGTTGACTGTGGACATTGCGGCTTGAACTCGGAACACATTTCCACTGGGAGATGCTCACCCCGACCGTCAGTAAGAGCATCTGTAAGAGTAATTGTAAACCGAGCACCCTGCCATCCACCTCTGCTCCGGCTGTGTGCTGAATTCCTCGTTCTGCTGCTTCAGTGTGAGGTTATTTGTCTAGTCCAGTCCAGATAGAAGGAGGTCACTGCATAGACAAAGTGCCTGTAAGGACAACGACAACAGCCTTGTTTTTTACACCACCACTACTACAGCCCAGGAGGAGGAGATGGAGGACAAGGAAGGGGTGGAGGAGGAGATGGAGGAGGGGCTGGAGGAGGAGGAGGTGGAGGGGAGAGGAGGGCCAGCCAAAGAGTTTTCTATCTTAGTCCGACTGAATGGGCGCATTAGTCATTTGTGGACGCAATCTTAAACCGGGCTTCACCTAATTAAAATGGGTGGGATTGCATTGTTTTTATCCTTGGAGGGAAAGGCAGTGTGCAGGTATATTAGGCATACAGAGAACAGCCTGCATTCCAGGGTTATATTGAAATTGGCGATCTCCTGATGATTGAACAATTGATCAATTTGCAGAATATAGCCGAATGAAGAAATGTCGTAGCGCTCTCTGCGGTGATCAATGGTATATAGAGAGCTTATATTGGAGCTGCAGATGCTTTGATTAAATTGATTAAAAGAAGAGAAAGAGACACACACACACACTCACACTCTATATTTGTTCAAGCACTGCTGTTCGCTGTGTGTCATGCACTATAACATGCTTACATTGGACCAACAGTGTGCTATACCATCTACGCCAGAATGGTTTCGATATTTCATCAAATGTGTGCACTCGAAGGGTAAATGAATGAAGCCATTCAACCCCTTTTGAAACATTCTGATTGATATACATTTTAAATGATTTAGGCTTATTTAAAATACCGAATGACATGTTTCATTACTAGTCATAAGTACTGCACTGAAGCAGTTCGTCAATTTTAATGAACTGTAAAACCATCCATCATCAAACTCGGGCCATCATCTTTTGTTGAATGTAACATTTTTATTCACTACTTGATGTTTTGGATTGCTATTAATATCACGCTTTAGAATAACTGCTGTCCAACTTCATCATTCTGGCAAACTGAACAGCCCTTCTGCCTCACATGTCAACAAAGAATACAATCTGTGTGTGTGTGTGTGTGTGTGTGTGTGTGTGTGTGTGTGTGTGTGTGTGTGTGTGTGTGTGTGTGTGTGTGTGTGTGTGTGTGTGTGTGTGTGTAAGTGAAAATAAAAAATTTTGTTATGCATTTTGATAAGATGGAAGTCATAATTGCTTGTCAATGGTGGTATTAATGGAGAATATATATCATGTTATCATGTTACCATGTTTCTCAAAAGTCCAATGGGCTTCTGAAGAGGCTGAATTTCATTACCATGTTAGCGTTAGGGCAACAGATAAATCAATGTTACAATGCTTACACCCTGCTAAATATCTAGCAGCAGATAATTTGTTTCTTTGATTAGGAGTCTGTTACACTAACATTGTATCTCCTCATTAATTAGATAAGGTCATGTCAATAAGGCATACAAGCACTGCCTTCAGGATGCTAGGTTTCCTGCCAATCTTGGCGTTTCAGAGGCCAGCCCTTGTTATTTGCCGCTTTCTTCTCTGAACTAAAGGATTTCTACCGGGAGGATATTGGGTGATTGTGTAGCAGCACAAAATTCTTACGCTTACCATTTACCATATTCGTTTCAATAGTTTTAATTCCAAAGATGAACGACTAAATTCATGAACAACTGACTTACAACTTTTATTTCAACTTAATACGATGGATCGGAATGGATATGTTGTTAAAACTTACTTTGAAAGTCTGGCTGCACACATTCTTATTGTTATTTAAAAAAACGTTTGTATCAGTTCAGTGAGAAAGTATAATTAAACGAGGATGAACACAGGCAGATCATCTAAAAATCGTGCCGTGGCTCCCAAAGATGTAAATGTAACAGCGTGTGACAGACTTGTCACAGTCCAAGAGTTAGATTGCATTTTCATGTAGAGCCTTGCTGGCTTTTCCACCGCATGTTTGGACTGGAAACTGGAAACCCTCAGGATCCCTCCCAGCAGGGCTTCTCCTCATTCCTCTGTGTCCCGTGTCTCTCCCTCCATCTCGGTGGCTCCTGCTGGGCTGAGCCGCAGTCGGCTGAGCTCCATCCACAGGCCCCTTGACACGCTCTGCCAAGCACTCGCCCTGCATGTCAGGTGACACACGTGCTGACACGCAGACAGGTAGACAGGCAGGCAGGCGCCTCGCATGTATGCGCACACACACACATGCACGAACGCACACACACACACACACACACACACACACACACACACACACACACATACACACGTGACTGAGCTGTCTACTCTACTCCCTTATTTACACCTGTCAAGCCTGCCCAATGCATATGTGCCTGCTCTAGCCCAAGCCACACATGCAGTCACCCACACACATAAATTGAAAAAATTGAAATTGAGAGAGGGCAGGGCAGATCAACACACACACACACACACACGCGCTTTAAATGTAGATGCAGATGTAGTTCCTGAGCCTCCATAGGTGCTGCAATTCATTCAGTATGCTTGAGGGACTCTTCCTCCCAATTATCCCAGGGTTTCTAAAGATTTTGCCAACCGGTGATGACCATGCATGTTTGCACGTGCTTGTGTGTGTGTGTGTGTGTGTGTGTGCGTGTGCGTGCGTGCACATGCATCAATGACTTTGTGCACCTCACTTGGAGATCATTAGAGAACCACTGGAGACATTGGACTGGAGAGATAGAGAGAAATGAAAAAAACAGGGAAAATGTTTCTTGTGGTCCCTGCGTAGCGTACCTTAGTTGAGCAGCAGTGTTGCGGCTCTGGGACGATCCGTCCCCGGTCGGGGACCACATCCATTCCCCATGAGGGAGACCAGGCCCCGCTCACGTCCATCATCCTCTGCCTGGGTACCGTGTTGTTTAACCGTTCATCCTTCTTTTAATATCCCTCCCTACCAACTCCACACTCCTCCACGTAGCTCCAACCCCTGCCAATGAGTGGGGCCCAAAGTGTGTGTGTGTGTGTGTGTGTGTTGGCCCGTCACAGTGCTGTGAAAGGAGATAGGATAGGGATAGGGGAGAGAGGGAGGGGCGAGAGACAATACGTCAATACTGCCTCTGATTAGCAGTGCAATGACGGATGTCTCCTCTCTGGCGAGGGTGTCAAGGGGGGGAGGGATGGGGGGGGAGATGATTCCTTTCTTTCCTAGCTCTACTAAGACAAAAATGCAGGCACAAACGCACGTACACACGCAACACACACACACACACACGCATGCACACTTTAAAAATGCACACAAACACACATGCATGCACACGCAAACAAACGCACACACACGTGCATGCATGCAGACACACATGTACACACACGACACACACGCACAAACTCACCCTAGAGAGCTACTTACAGACAAGTCCATTAAAGACTCAATCACTCGAATGTATTTGTGACTTCCTAAAGGACAAGTCCTTGCAGACCTGCCCTCAGCAACCCCCCCCCCCCCACCTCTCCAGATTGCGGAGGCTCCCTTGGAACCTGCTGCCATGGATGGCATTCTAATTAGGATGTAATGGTCATTAAGTCAGCATCGCCACACATTGATTTCCCTGGAGGGGGCAAATCTGCAAAACCCTTTGACTTCAGGAGGCCCAGACCACAGTGATTGGTCACCCCCCCTCTAATATGTGACTTGCCCTTGGCAATGAGTGACTATGTCCCCTTCCTATAGGGACTACCACTCTTTCAGCAGGGAAGGAGATGAATGAATGAAACGTCGGCCTCCAAATTTCCGATTTGCCCTAAGAACGACGTCAGCCTCGTGAGTCATCCCAGTCTTGCGCTTTGCATTCTTTACCTGAGCGATTCTTCTCTGCAGAACGGTCTGGTCTGAATTTCGTTGAAAATCTGTTGAAATATGCGAGGACCAATCAGTGCTCGCAGGATGGAGTTTCAGTCGTAAGATATGGCCGAAATATGGCGATGCTAAAGGAAAACGCAATTTCCGGAGCAGGAAAAACTTTTTATATTAAAAAAAAGATTATTCCTCTGAGAATATGTTTTTGCTTTACTTCCGACCGGATTCAGCAAGAGTGAAGAGAGCAAGGGCAGCCCTCTGATTGGCTGGAGTTTTATGAACAACTTAAGGCAGCGCCCATATTTGGAAATCAACTATGTCCAGCCGAGGCCAGAAGGATATTTATTGCGAAACGTGAACTTCCCCATCTAGATGGTCTCACAAGGCTACAAGTAAAGCAGCCATCAATCTATCCTCAACTATTCATGAGGGTTTCAAAGTAGTTGCTGTCCTTCTCTGTGGTCTCTTAGCAGAACTGGCGTGGGCATTTTAGCCACTCAAGGCAAAAACAATTACGCCACCCCTCTATTTGCAGTTACGTACCATACCAGCAACAATATACAAAGGCATGCAACGCTAGTGTGCTCAACGTGCCAACAATATCAAGTATGCATGACACAATATGCAGACATTTTGCGGATCGATATATAAATAACACCAAACAGGTCTGCATCATAACTGGTTCCAAAATATTTCATGAGAGCACAGCTGTTTTCCAAATATACCAATTTCAGCTCCTCAAACTAAATGATATCAGTGTAAATCTCTCCTATACACCAAATTCTGAATTTCTATGAAAAATACACAAGCATTGCATCAGCAGATTCTGCAACTTTTATCGACTTCATCGCAGCAAAAGTCCTAACTGCATCCTCTCCTTCGATTCTCTGTGCAGTTCATTTTTACCAGTCAATTCATTCTATCTTGTTCCATTGTACTGCATAGGTCATTCTTTTAGTAGAAAGAACTTTGAGAAACTGCGGACTCCGGAAGCTACTGGAACGGGGAGCGGGGAGAAGCGTAATGCTATAAAAGCATTGGGAAAAACGGATTCCATCCCATTGTCACAGCTGAACTTGAATGCGTCTAGTGGTTTAGTTCCAGCTGCAGTCAACTCTGCAAAACGTTCTTGCCCATCCACATATCTGGAGTCGCTTTGGGTCAGGGGTTTTCCAGTGCTGTGCGTTCTTAGAGACGTTTGTAGCATAGGGGCAGCGTGATTGTCACATTAAGTTTTTGAATAGTTGGTCCCTGAATGGCCCACATTTTGCCCCCTTTGCCAAAGAGCTGCCTACACTGCATAGGAAAGTAGGATTTTGGTCAATTAGCAGCACAGTGAATTGCCGTTGAAGTTTTTACAAGCCTGAGAAGCCCCTTGGTGAGGTGAGGCTTATGGTGAGGTTGGTGGTTGGTGAGGCTTTCACATGTAAATGAAATTATGTGAGCTGTACAATTCAGGATAGTAGGGGGATTTTGACTAACCACTGGAGGTAATACCTTTTTCTAGGTAGGCCTATGATATATGTTATTGAAAAGGTTTGTGTAATAGCAAATGAGCGTGCCATTTGAGTGATAAATAGGAGGTGTGGTAAATGGATAGCGCTTTTCTAACCAGCGGCCACTCAAAGTGCTTTACAATATTGCCTAACATTCACCCATTCATGCACATACTAACACATTCACACACCGACGGTGGTGTCAACCATGCAAGAGCAGTTAAGCTTAGGTGTCTTGCTCAGGGACACTCGACACTCATAGTCGGAGCCGGAGATCGAACCAGAAACCTTCAGTTCGCCTGTATGGCCGTGCCGGCACTGGCTACAGGTTGCTTTCATTTAGTAGCTCATGAGAGCTGGGGGAGGGAGGCGGCAGAGGCGCAGAGTGATTGTTAAATTTATTGTATAATAGCTGGCCCCTGATTGGCCCACATTTCTGCCTCCTTGCCAAAGTGCCGCTCTAGGCAATTGCCTAGTTTGCCGATATGGATGTGCCGGCGCTGTCTCTCACGATGTGAGTGTGAAACCCATCTTCCCTTTATAGCCCCTCTCCTCTGGGGCTGTTCTCAGTGGCCTCAGAAGTGCTGCCCGTGCACAATTCACACACGACTGAGGAACAATGATTAGCGACACCACTTCGCATAATACGGAGATATCTGTGTGTCACCAAGAACAATGTCTGTCTCTCTTTCCACCCCCTCCTACTCCTACTGCGCTGTGCTCGTCTTCACAACACAAACACTCACACACTCACTCATTCTCAGACATGGCCCCAGCGCGCTGACATCGGGAGCAATCCCCCGGAGCGTCCTTCAGAGAAAAGGTTGATGAACCCGCTTGCGTTCCCGTTCCTCTCCTCTGACCACCACGGGTCAGGAGGTACACAGAGGGGGCCAGAGCTAGACACAGAAAGATCAGACGACTTTGAATAAGACTTTGATGCCGTCTAGGAATGGACAGTGGTAGGAAGTCGGTAGGAAAAGAGGAGGAATGGCATGTTGTTGTGGTCGTTGAGCGCTTGGACCCAGGCCGCTACAGGGTTTGTCTATGGGTTTAGGGCAGGAGGGCGTTGAGCCACTATCAGGGTTATTTTGACCGTCTACTGCGGGTCAGATTCTACAGTATCTTCAATTCAGAGGACGTTGGAATGGAAAACCCAGTCATTGGTGCCAGTGATTGGCACTGACCCTGGTGGGGACAGGGTTTATGGACGATGTGATTGGCTATTTTCTGCAGCTGGCAGTGTCAGACTCATGACCCAGTGGAGGAATTGTGATGAGCTGTGGATAGCTCACTATTACTGCTACCTGCTTTGGAGGAGACCGGCTATGTTGGGACGGGAGCCTGTACGTGGCCCATCACATGAATGCAGGATTGCGTTATGTAAGGACACATGCACAAATGATGGCATGCTGACTCGTCCATGCGGCCCCTGGGAAGTCGTCGGGTGTCAGGGTGCTCAGCAGTAAACTGGAGCTGGAGAGTAATATTTAATGCTGATGGAGGCAACCCGGGTTGAAGAAAAATAGTAAATCCATAGAATACATTGAATGGAAAAGGATCTACTGTTATATCTGCCGTAGAACTGGCTTATAGTTCATTGTTCCACATTTTATCAATGTACACTATACATTTACCTTATTACATTTCATACAGAGATCTCAAGATGTGTATGTCATAAGACACATTATTCATATACCACATTTTTATTTTATTTTATTTTTTGTCCACAGAAAGCCACAGGAAATCGTTGTAATTGGACCACTTATGTTTCTATTTTAATCCTAATGCGTCTATAATAAATAACACTGTACACCCAGTGTGACTTTTCTTGGGGGGAATACATTTCTAAGCCAATAGTTTCCTTTCATTGGAGGAGGCAACCTGCCTTGGAAAATAATGAATGCTGGTGGTAACCTTGCAGAATAATTGGGCTATTTTTCAGTGTTTGCCAAAGAAAGTGAATGTAATAATTTAGCTGTTTAATATTCCCCTTTCATTATTTCCTTCCACTTTTCAGATTTATCCAAACATGTCTGACATGCGCATGCACAAACACACACACACACACACACACACCCAGATGCACATTCACGCAAACACTTCCAGAAACTCCATTGACAAAAAAAGCATTTTTCCGTCATGAATACAAACATCAACCGCAATATAAAAATAGGATGTAAAACGACATCCCGCCTGCTGAATCAATTCATATCTTCATGAACCGTGAAAGAAAAAGTTTGAGTGAGTGATATTTTGCTCCAATTCTTTAGTACTTGGAACAATTGGGACTAAAGTAGGCAGTGAGCAGTAAGCAACTCATAGCCGAGCAGTAAGCAACTCATAGCCGAGCAGTAAGCAACTCATAGCCGAGCAGTAAGCAACTCATAGCCGAGCAGTAAGCAACTCATAGCCGAGCAGTAAGGAACTCATAGCCGAGCAGTAAGCAACTCATAACTGAGCAGTAAGCAACTCCTAGCCGAGCAGTAAGGAACTCATAGCCAAGCAGTAGGCAACAGCGCTACTTAGAATTTTCGACCACATTAGCTCATCGCTCCGGAAATCAATTTTCTGGGGCTTGTCTCCCAGTGCACAGCCTGACCCTCTGCTGTGCCGCTGTGTTGCTGGGCAGGGCGGGAAAGTGGAGAGGGGGGAGAGGGTGGGGAGGGTGGAGAGGGGGGAAATGTCAGCGATGGCTTGCGGAGAGCGTGAGCCCCTGGCTACTATTAGGTTTCAGCGTTCCAGTGAATGGCCAAGGAGAATGGACACAGAATAATGTATGATGCGCCTCACATCTAGGGCGGTGGTTTAGAAAAGTGTGCGAGTGCGAGACGTGACAAGGGTTTATTTAGTTTTCCGCACACGCCTGGTAAGGCATGAGCAGAGATGTGGCACTTCAGAGACCGTGGTTTGGATGTATTTTGGCTCTGTGTTTTCGTTTTTTCCCAATGTTTTTCTTGTTTCGTTTGTTAAGGTACAAATATGCACAACGGGCACATAAGCGCTCCAAAAGTCCCGGATAAGGAATCATCCTTTAGCAGCCATCAATCCCCTCCATCCAAGGAGAACATCCAGAAGAAGGTCTGGACTATGCAAAGGGAAGGAGAGTGGTTGACCCCGTACACTAAATGGTGATGTCACCGGCCTCCCAGCAGCGACATCCCCCCACCAACATACTCCTCAGAGTGCGCTGACACTCCCCTCATCAACAGCGTTATTAAAACATTTAGGGTAATTAAGACGGCAGTTTACCATAATGGAATCCCTGCGGATGTTTTGCTCTCTCTGATAAACGTGTGTAGGCCCACAGCTGTTCTGCTGCTCTTATTCACACTGAATAGGATCAGAGGCAAGGCGCTAATCTGGTTCAAGCCATGCGTCCACACACACACACACACACACACACACACACACACACGCTAATACACAAACAACACATATACACACACACACACACACACACACTAACACTCACACGCGCAGATGCAAACACATAATCAAAACACGCACACACACAGTTACACACACATACACACACACACACACACACACACAAGCACGCATGCAGAGACACACTAACACATATACACATGCACAGATGCAAACACATAAACATACACATACACACACACTAACACATACACATACACACTCACACACTTTCACAAGCACGCATGCGGAAACACACACACAAACACACACACACAAACACAGGCGGAGCAGTATGAGCACCATCGCTGAGCTGCAGCATGTGGTACTGTGTTAATGGGTCTAATGAAGCAATAAAAATGAATTACTAGAAAACGATATGCAAATAAACACTGTTAGGATTCAGTCCACGAGCTCCGGTCTTATCAAGCGTAGGGATTATGGGCCGTAAATTCAACGTAAAACATTCAAGAAAAAATGGTTCTCATTTTTATAGCCCTTTTAACCAAAGCGCTTTACAGTGTTGACTGACATTCACCCATTCATGCACACATTCACACACCAACGGCGGAGGGAGACAGCCATCTTGTCAGGAGCAATTAGGGTGAGGCGTCTTGCTCAGGGACACCACGACACTCAGCTAGGAGGAGCCGGGGATCGAACCAGCAACCTTGCAGTTACCAGCCAACCCGCTCTACCTCCTGAGCTAATGCCCCCCCATTTTCAAGACAAGACAAGTTAGCTGGTCTCACATATCTGCCTTGAAAATGATCCTGAATAGTAACTAAGTAGGCACCTGAAGGGAAACAAGTGGATTTTAATAAATTTTTGTACTGTGCAATACTGATTGATGGTATTTATAACAATCAAACATACCTTAGCAGCAGCCATCATGGTTGTCCCTCCCCCATATTAGATGAACAGTTTTTATTGGCCCAGAGCAAATAAAACATGATTCGTCTGGCTCCCAGGCTACATACTACAAGTGGCAAAAAACTCCAAATCCAAATTCTACATTTGATTTCCCATTTGTGAATGAAGAATAATTGATCGCAGTTTGAAAATGGGTTCATTCCAAAGTTTGCACAATATTTTATAACCTGTGAAATTTTGCTAACACAGTAACAGTAACAATTATTGCAGGTGAGCTTGCACTAATAAGGCTTGCGATGCATGCTGTGGAGGATTGGTGAACTTCCTTTCTGCCTCTCTGGGGGGAAACACATTTTTTTTCTCACCCTTTGAGAATAAAATTCAGCAAGGCTCTTAAAAAAGCACAGAGGTGCATGACCTTGAGAAAATGCCCTAAATTAACTAGTAGCACTAGTTAATTAGTAGCACCTTTAAGCCATCTGAGGCTTTGTGAATGCAACTGCCATCCATGATTATTTCATGTACTCTTTGGATTTAGACTCATTAATATTACAACGAATGGAATAAGTCTCTGAGTGTTTGGCACTCTGAAGTGTGTGTGTGTGTGTGTGTGTGTGGGTGGGTGTGGGTGGGTGGGTATGTCTGTATGTGTGTCTGTCTGTCTTTCTCTGAATGCGATGTGTGTATGTGTGTGTGTGTGTGTGTGTGTGTATGTGTGTGCGCATGCACATGTCTGAGTGGGTTCATGTGAGGCAAATGGGCAAAAGCTTTGGCATGTGCGAGCCAGGGGACAAGAGATATAGAACTCATATTCTGTATTGGAGACCAACTTAGAGGAAAGGATTTGGATAATAATGCTGACTGCCAAGCCTCATGGGTAACATGGGTTTGTTTGATAAAAGCACAATCAACAACCATCATAACAAAAAAAAAGATGGGCCCGTCAACAAAGGTTAGACATCTGTGTGTGTGCGTGTGTGTGTGTGTGTGTGTGTGTGTGTGTGTGTGTGTGTCTGTGCCTGTGTCTGTGTTGGTGTGTGTGTGTGTGTGTGTGTGTGTGTTTAATAATACGTCAACTCCCCTGCTTTTGTGTTTTATAGATTAGGCGTGATGCCGAGAGAGAGAGAGAGAGAGAGAGAGAGAGAGAGAGATCACGAAGCCAGTCTGTTGTAGTCACGCATGAAGAGAGATAAACACACATACACATGAGTTGCCTGTTTCTGTTTCACTTACACTTACCACCTTTCTTGCTGAATTGGCATTAGTAGAAGTTTATGAAGCAACTCCCATCATAGTGGCTCTCATTGGTGCTATGTGGTGTTTCCCTGGTTACCCATTTCAGATATAAATACACCCAATGGTTTTAATGAATGTAGCGATGGATATGCAGACGGTTGAGACATCCATGTCTCAGGGGGCAGGAGATTATGGTGTTTGAATCCCAGTTGAAAGGTTGTAGTTCTGGACAAAGCGAGCGCCATGACCCCCTGTTTGTGAAGCCCTGGTGGAGGCCACTAAGGTGCAGTTCATATAACGGCCTGTAGGTGGCTCGTGGTGGTTGGATGCGAAAATAGCCATCCTCATTATAAGCCAATTGGAAAATTGTGATTCCATTCTCGAAGGGAAATATATTTTATACGCTTTGGGATAAAATCTCAGTGGCTATAGTTAATCCTCATATTACACATTTTCAGAGGTCTGGTCTTTGATAGTTTTATTTCATGAGTTATTAGGTACTTAATATGCATGCATTTTGCCCTAGGCTACTGCAGGGCGGCCATTCAATTCCTGTCGTCAATGGGCAAAATATGGAGCGTTTCTGCTGCTGGTTGCAAAATAAATCAAGCCTTGATGTAAAATCTGAAATGTTCTTTGTGAACCAATGGGTGACATCAAGGATGCCCAGTCCATGTTTTCTACAGTCTATGGTTTGAACCCCCAATGTTTACTGTCCCCCGCTTTGCAACGTTGAGCAGGACACCGGACTCTGATAGGTTGCATTGCATGGGCCAATGTTTACCTTCCCATAGTGTATTTCTGTAGTACTACTTAGAAATGTACTTTATCACTGATCTGTGTGTACTGCCTCAATCAGAACAATCTATCTTGTAGTAGAAAACTGTGTGGGCGTGTGCACCAATTAGGACTTTAGTTTCACAGTGGTCCATTTATTTTCGTTTTATAGACTTGCAGTTTCCTTTTCAGCATACTGGAAAAGTACTGGCTATTTTAGGGGGTTATAAAGTCATATTAATAAAATTAAACGTTTTTGTCCAAGGGTTATGAGATTCTTATCCTGGGGCTTATTTTCTTAGACAGTCAATAAGGGTAAAACCAAGCCTCGTATTTCTAGGGCATTATTTTAACTAAATGTTTGCAGTCCTAGCACATTAGTGAGATAATGTTGGTGTTGTCAACTCCTTTGTTCCTCTGTGGTCAGGCCTTCTGCTCTTCTGTAGCTACATCCAAACACATGGCAAACATTTTAGATTCCTGGTAAAAAAAAAAGAATCCAAGTCCAAACCTGAATGCTTTCTGGCTCGTAAACTCATTATTTCCTTAATCCCTAACCCAATTTAATACAAGTTGTTCAAATATGAATTGCAATGACATGTTTTGCATGTGCCTATGAATAATATTCAGCTAAGCCAACAAAGAACTGAGGCAGCATCTTTGCTTCCAATAATACAATATTCACAAGACAGATCAGCAATGAAGGAAATGCAGCTCTCATCAAAAAACCATAAACTCAACTGACATAATCTCCTGAAGTCACAATGTAAAACCATCCTATGTTTCTCACATGATGGAACATTTTTCTTGTGTAAAACTTTTCAAGACCTTGGTGTAGCATCAGGGTGGGAATTTCACGACGGCCACGACGGCCATGGCCGTCGTTGCCCCGCACTTTGGCCTTGATGCCCTATGAACAAATGTTCAATTTAAGGCCACGGTGGCCTTTGTGCCCCTGTCAAAGTTCCAGTGTAAACAACGCTAGTGACGCGTGGTGGGCTTTTATGGAATTACAGCCATCCTATTGCGCGCAGTAGGCTAGTCCCGTGTCTGTGGATCAGAGCGATTGCTCTGCTGTGATTGTTCCAAAATAGAACTTCGCGAGCCGCACAGGTGAAGTATCAACAGCCAGTGTTTGTAATAACTCCATTTAAAATAACGGCGTTAGGTAAAGCTGTTATTTTTTCAGTAAATAGGTAATCTAACTAATTACTTTTTCTGTTGTTACAACACTGTTACCGTTACTAACAGTTAAATGCGGTGCGTTACTATGAATTGATTGAATAAACTGCATAATCCGAACGCACCCCTGGCTCCACACAAATTGATGGTGAGGAGACCGGGTGGTTTAACAAAGAGATAAGTGATTATTATTGGCTAAGGCAGAGTCATGTTTCATGGTAGCCAATTGGAGCCAGTGTTTTTACACACAAGCCAGGATGCGTGCCACACGCACACGCACACATGCACACACAAACACCAAACAGATTTGATGAAGCAGTAGAAATGACGAGTCCGGAGCAATCCGATGAAAAGTTGGCATTTTCAAGGTATAATTATATTTCAAGAGATATAAGCACTACTTCAAATTCATTGAGGTCAAAGGCAAGAACATGCATGTAAAGTGAACATTATGTCCAGGAGAAAAGACTCTGTCGACATCCGTTGTAAGCAACTCTAATTTAATGAAGCATCTCACAACGACACATGCATCTACTAAGCTAAGCTACTTTTTTTTTTTTTACAGTAACGCAAATAATTACTTTCCCTGCTAACTAGTTACTTTTATTATAGAGTAATTCAGTTACTAACTCCATTACTGAGCTATCACTAGTTAGTCAGCAGGTTCCTTTTTATGGCAGGGAGGAGGCATTTCTCTTTCTTTACTCTTAGATGAACTCAGGCAGGAGATTCATTTTGCCATCTTTTCAAAATAGGTTCATTTGCCATCTTTTCAAAACAGGTTAATTTGTCATTTTCCAAAAAGGTTCTTTCTAATATATTTAATATATTGTGCACTGCACTGTGTCAGGAGAAAGTGTATCTCTGATACTTCTGTGTTTAGGTCACAGTGGTGGCTGTTGCCTTTCTGTAGCAGTATTTGTCTGTAACTTCTCACTTCTATGGCCAGGCTTTGCACACTGTTTCAGCCTCTCTCTCACTCACATTATCTCTCTCTCTCTTTCTTTCTCTCTCTCTCTCGCTCTCTCTCTCTCTCTCTCTCATACTCACAGTCTCTCTAAATGCAATGTTTTACAATATGATATGTTTTTCAATGTTTTTAAATTAAAACAAATGTTTTAATACATAACTATGTTTCTTGGTGAATGAGAATGTTAAGGTATTAATCTGAAAGGTAAAACCAGCGTAATTTAACCAAACAGTCTTTGTGCCCTGTCATGTGGCCTTTATGCCCTTAAAAAAAATGTGAACAGGAAAGCCAAATGGCCTTGCCCCTAAAATGACGAAATTCCAAGCCGGTGTAGCATACGTTTCTAGCCTAATATAACCTCTCACACATGCATCCTCTCTGCTCGTACTCAATTACACACTGATTCAGATACAGCAGACTTGCATTATTACGTGAACAGGTCTGAGAATGTATTCGGTAACTGTTCTGGTTTCATAGACGAGCTACTACAAAATGACCAAGTGGCCCAAGGTTCAAGCTGTCTGCACCGGTTTGTTTCCTCAGATAGGAAAGGAGACTGTTGCTGCAACTCCTGGCTGGGAATTAAAAAAGAAGAAAAAAGTATGAATTGAAAAGTATGAAAAAAAGAACCCAGCCTTCGTGGGCGGTTTAATTCTCCAAACTAGCTGCACAAAGGTCGTAGAACGCTCTGAACCCAGAGAGTGGAATCAAACTAAGCTTTATTTCTGCCTCTGTACACAA
The DNA here is from genome assembly GCF_964030765.1 of Micromesistius poutassou. NCBI lineage: Eukaryota > Metazoa > Chordata > Actinopteri > Gadiformes > Gadidae > Micromesistius > Micromesistius poutassou. Next base: position 6,007,219 of record NC_140277.1, read on the forward strand.
TACACAAGATAACAACCTACAACTGTTACGACCAGAAACATAAGGAACAGGCATAGAAGTCTTAAAACAAAACCAAAATAAAGCCCTTTACCTCGTAGGTGTTTCAGAACAGTTGTCAGAAGAGTTGAGGGTTGTTCATCCGGGTCACAGCACCCTTGGTGGCTCACAGTGTGAGAGTCCGAACAAGGTGCTTACAGGACGGTCCAACCACACAACACTACACTCCCACGGATCTCATCATTTGAGTTGATCGTGTTATGAGAGGCAAAGATGCCGCGTCAGTTGTTTGTTGGTTTTGCTGAACATTTATTTCCCGCTGCTGTACACCGCCGCTGCTGTGAGGACCAAATTACTGCAAAAATGTCAGTTCAGTTCTCTCTCTTGGCTACTCCACACTGTAGTTGTATGAGACTGGCATTCACCAGTATCAACAGAACACACGTTCCTTGACTCTCCCAGTCTGAGCAGTGACCCTGAGACCACATCACTGTAATGACAGCTGTATTCCAGCACTCCATACAAGTTCTATAACTAAATTTATTTGGATTGCTTTCAACTCCTCCCCGAGGCTTCATCGATCCAGAAATGGACCACAACAACTACATTTCTAAATAATCCTCCTCATGTCGGCATGCTGTTGTCTTGGTCACGTACGGCTCCCTTGAGAAAGAGATGCTACTGCGGCAGGACTGTACAACATTACAATCCGGGTTGAAAGGTTTGGATGGAAACACAAACAGGCCCCTCGGAAACCAGCCAACGTAATCCACAAGTTGTCTTCTCCTTGGCTCTGCCAGAGCACATGCATTGTTGTGTTTCCTGTTGTCAGTGTCGATGATATTTCCCTTTCCCCCCTGTCCCTCCTCCGCCAAATGTTTATTGATTTTGCTGATCTCCCTCGGAATTAAAATCCCACTCCTTGCGGTGCGCGGGTGATCGATCACCTCGCGGGCGTCGCCTGAGGGTGGAGGGGTGGTTTCAGTGTTTCTGTCATTGAGAAAGCTTACAGATAAATGTAGTCACAACTGCACAGGATGAGGCTGGACAAAATCGCACGACAGCATGCATATGCACACACGCGCCCGCGCGCACACACACACACACACACACACACACACACACACACACACACACACGATCAATTTGATTAATAGGTTCACATTGATCCCTCTGTGGACAAATATGAAGCTACCTTGCAAAAGAATGTGGCCAATTATTTTCCCCAGCAGCCTCCTGCTCGCTACACTCCCTGGTATCATATTGTTCCAAACCTAGCAATGCAGGATGTTGATAAAGAACCCAAACAGCAACTTCTATCGCCTTCTATCGCCAACTTTAATTACACCCCTTTCCTTTCCTTCCATTCCCCCTGTTTCCAATCACTTCATCCCTTCACTGCTCACAACAAAACTATATAAAACCCAAACAAAACTCAACTTGTCAAACTGCTTTTGTTTCCATTCAATACCGCTAGAATGAAAATATACGAAGCAAAATATAACCACATATGGGGCAGGCTAGTGTAATGCATATATGGATGGGGGACCTGAAGCTGAGAGGTCCTTGGTTTGATTCCCAGCATTCCCGCCGCCTGCATGTCTGCAGGCATCCTTGAGCAAGACGCCCTCTGCTCCATGTCCATGGTCGGTACTGCCTCTTCTGGACCGCCAGCGCGTCGCGGCTGGCCGATAGCCAGACCAACCCCAGGCTGAGTGTGTTGTTAAACACTTGCCCACTTAAACAAAGGATTTGTGTAGGAAAAAGCAATCAACACTTAAACACAGAAAGTGGGATCCTCACCATGTAGGGGGATGATCGGCTGAGGGTAGACAAAAGGCAGAGGGTAGTATTACCGCTAAAGAGATGGACGTTTAATTTGGAAATAGTGCTCCAGAGAGGCAATTAATCCCCTTCCCTTTCCAGGGATGCTTAGCTGCACAGACACTGGTTGATGGCCATGTGACGGCGTGTCTGTTAGGCCATCTGCCCGTTAATCCTGTGAATGAACTCTGAATGAATCGATCAGTGTGTTGTGCTAAGCTGATGGACATGCAAAAGACACCTCACCTGTTTTTATTTCATTTTTACAAATGATCCACTGTCCTGATGATCCAGATCTGTTAGTGATGTGTGATGAGCGACAGCAATCCTTGCATTGTTAATGCTGTTGGAACATTACAAAGTGAGAGTAAAGTGGTCAAAGCATTGTGAGACCCAACGAGACCCCCCCGCCTCTCCTCTCCCTTTTTATTTCACCAAGGAGCTTTAATGACAATTAACCGCCAATTAGACGGTTAATTGCTCAATTAAGTGATAATTATTTGTAGGATGCCTTAATTGTGATGAACGTCTGTTTGTGTGTGTGTGTGTGTGTGTGTGTGTGTGTGTGTGTGTGTGCATTCACTGTCCACTACCTGATTGCCATTGGTTACAATGACAAAGCAACTTAGCATCAACGTGTTTCATCAAAATGAGGTCGTCTCGATGGGACAGCATGCACGGTGAATGGAAATTATAATATGGAAATGGGGAAATACAGGAACAGAGATTGTGGCAGTATCTTTGACAGGGACTTTTGAAAGTGGCCATATCTTCAACATATTCATTTAGGCCATTTTGGCAACAGCTGTAAAATCCCATGATTTTGCCAGTCTCTCAGCAAATCAGTTTGCGAACATTTTACTCCGAACTCAAGTTGCGTTCTTTTCGTGATGTCGAAGTGCCTTTTTCCCCGAGGCACTTTGACGTACCAACAAGGGACACTGGTGGCGTGTGTATATTCTGGTATTGACTGGTGTGTGGATGTGTGGAGCTCCATCTGGGCAGCAGTTGATGTTGATGGCCACGTCAGAGAGAGGGTTAGGCTTCTTGGACACTGATAGTATTAGCGACCATGACATTTGGTGCATTTGGTGCATTCATTATAACACCCATACACAACAACGATAGGCTACTAGCTTTACAAAGTACATCACAAAAAGTGGTAAACAATATGACAACACTTCCTACCCTACTTTCGAGAACTCTCCCAAAACATATATTTTTTAATCTCAGTGTTTGGAATTTGAGCTGAAACCGGGGAAGGGTTCACCTACACTTCCACAGGCGCTGTGTATCACACAATCAGTCCGCTCTCTGGGTGAGTCACGGCAGCGGTGGGCAGCATCCAGGTTCACAGACCAGTGCTGAGTTCCAACGAAAAAGCCATAAAACACAAGCTGAGCGCACGATGCTCTGCTCCTCCTGTGAACCAGGAGGGGGGGGGGGGGGAGTTGGAGTGTGGACACAGCGTGCAGTGTCAGGAATCAACAACAACAACGCACAATAACGGGGGTCAAAAGAGGCGATGGACGGCAGGAGGAAGGAAATAATAGGTTCCATGGCAAGGGAGGGAAGATGATGACTTGGCTTCGGCTGGCTGGGGGTAGAATCCATCGCTGGAAGGGGAAACGGAGGAGGCCCTTCTGTGTTCCTTATGGAGGACGCTCCGTAAACAACTCAGCACGGAGACAAGAGGAGAGCTGTCCGTCACCACACAGTGGTGACCTGGGCTGTAATTCAAGGGAGCCGCAGACCACAATAACGTGCGGTGACATCTGAAGAGCCCAACGCAGCGGAAGTCTCTCCAGGTTCCCGCATAAGCACTTCTCCCACAATCATTAATGCATAGAGCGGCGCTCTGTTCTCTGACGGAATGGGGCGAACTGCCACGCGACGTTCTTTTCTCGCTTTTTATACACACACACTTCGACTCACTCTTTTTCGTATGCATGCGCACGAGAACAGGCACGTGTACGCGCCCGCACACAGACGCTCGCACGCACCCACAGAAGTACAAGAACACACAAAGACAACACGAGTGGGACAGAAGGAACTTTTGCAAGCGTGTGCGTGTGTGTGTGTGTGTGTGTGTCTCTGTCTGTGTGACCGTTTTATGTGTGTCAAAAAGATAAAGAAAGCGAGAGGATGTATAGATGGACGAGTAGAAGCATTGGAGGAAACTGAAGTATGTGTATGTTGATGTAACTCGTCCTAAAAAAACAATTCAAACTATAAAAAATAAAACAGTTGAAGCTCCTCATGAATAACTTAGTGTGTGTGTGTGTGTGTGTGCGCGTGTGAACATTTTCAGTATGTCAGTTAGACTGAGCTCTTTCATCAATTGACAGCATTTGTGTTTGAGTGTTATAAGCCAAATAAACCAAATCAATTTGGTTGAACTCTGTCCTGCTTTGTTCCCCCAAGGAAGTAATGTCCGTTGGTCGGCTAAACTTCTATTTCTAGCTGCAAAAGAGCCAACATGAGGAGTGTGCACTTCTGTGTGTATTGTATGTGTGGGTTTTTGTAACATAAATTAACATACAGATAATATATTAAAAGTGTGATAGCCACTAATCTTGCACTCGCCCCACACACATTGAACTTTGCAGTTCACTGCCTGAAGGCTTTTCTAATGCCTCTGAGAATGAAAACATCCATCATGGCTTTAAAATCACCACCTGCCTTGCGTACACTGACATATGTATTTCTGCTCATGGCTACGTTCTACATTGTTTACATCACAGGGCATCTGTTACCCTTCTCTAGCTGAAACTATACTGCCTGCTTTGTTAGCTTTCTTCCTGATAGCTGACAAACACTGAATGTGGCGCAGATGTTTGTGTGTAGACTGGGTACCCCCAGTCTGTTCTGCCGGCGATTTGAATTCACCCCGCAGCAGGGTCTGGAGAGGAGCAATACATTTCTTTCTGCTCCCGATACGCTTTTGCAGGAGCCAATCACCAAGCTGGCTTTTCCCCCTGGCACTATTGGCTGGTTTAACACAATGACGACAGGGAAGCTACGGCAAGCAGCCAATTGCGTACAGAGTCGTTTGAACTACGCCTGTTGATCACGCCTCTTGTGCTGAAGAAAATGACAGCAGCCTCTCCAGACCAACGTGCAATCTATGATTGAGCTTGGTCTGGCGATAGCCAGGCTAGTTTGTGTGTAGCAGAATGTGACAGTAAAAAGTAATTCATAAATTAACCTAATGTATAAACTAGTGTAACAAGGATGCATACAATGTAAAAGAACCCTTATCTAGCGTTACTTTTTCTTATAGGCATTGCTACGATGTCTTCTAAAAGTTTGTTAATCGGGAGAATTAACTGTGTATCATATAAAGCAACCATTAGTCTTATTTATTTGCATGTATTTACACTATTTACATGTTTTTTGGCAGATGGTAAAATGTCAGTCAGTTGTTTAAGCTGAGCTCACGTTGGGCAAGCGAGTCTTCAAGCTCTAAAGTCTAAAGTCGCCGCGGGCAACGGACTGCCATGGCCTCTCATCCTCTTGGCCGCGGGCTCTGAACCCAAGCGCTCGTCCTCACTCATGATGTCCGTTAGGGGCCTCTTGGTGGACGGTGTCCGGGACGTTGCCAGGGCGATGGGGGTTCGGTCGCACTGGACTGCGGAGACCAGAGGCCCATGGTCAGTCCGTCTCCGCTGGGCTGCAGGCGCAGAACCCGAGCGCTTGGCCTTGCTCAGGATCTCCTCCAGGGGCCTCTTGGTGGATGGTGTCTGGGCGGTCGCCTTGGTGACGGAGGTGGGGTGGGGGTGCACTGCAGGGACCAGAGAACCAGGGCTCGCCGTGGAGCAGCCTGATGGGGGGAAGCCTGGAGTTCCTGAGGTCTTCCTGGAGTACGGCCCCCATTCCATGTCCATCACCTGGGTGGTTGCCTTGGTGACGGAGGTATGGCTGGGCTGCATTCCCGGGACCAAAGAACCTGGAGTTCCTGTAGCCTTGCAGTCGTATGGCACCCATTCCATGTCCATCCCGATCATGGCCTTGTTGTTTCCCCAAACCCCACCTGGGTTATAGCCTGGGTTGAATAAGGGGTTGGGGAGCTGTTTGACAAGGCTGGTGTCAGGCCTTGTGGCACAGGCTGCAAGAAGAAGCCACCACACAACTCTACATAGTCAATTCAATTCTTAATAGATACAGCGGCGGACATCACTTTGGTACAACCAAAGCAAGCCCACACCCACACATACACACACACACACACACACACACACACACACACACACACACACATACACAGTGCAATAATTGTATTTGACTTGTGAGTGAGGCCTTGGATATCTTGGATGGGATATTAAACATTTCTAACTAAATATGTGAAGCTTAGCATGTACTTACCGGTGATATCCATTGAATACCAGGATCTCTCTTTGTTTCCCAAAACCCCACCAGGGTTAAATCCCGGGTTGAATATGGGGTTGGAGAGCTGTTTGCAAAGGCTGGTGTCAGGCCTTGGGCTTCCCGTATTCATGAAGTTTCCTTGAGCCGGTCTTATGTAGGACTTTGATCCCATTCCGGAGCCCAGGACGCTGGTTGAGGTGACCTGGCCACGGCTCCACTGCATCGCGCTGTCCTCCTTCCTGAAGGTCCCAGCAGCTGGTTTGATGTGCAATTTGGCATCAGAACTCTGGTTGGTGGTTGAGGTGTGGCCATGGCTTTGTGCAGCCAGGCTCAACTGTCTGCCACTGTCCTTATTAATAAAGTTCCCCTGAGCAGGTTGAATGTATGATCTGGCCTCAGAGATCTGTTTGGGCGGTGGCTTCACATATACCCTGCCGGTATCGACCGAGACTTGGCTGTTGACGGCTATGTCCACGTCCATAGACTGGCCACTGGTGGCGGCAACTGCTGTGTTATTGGAGCCTCTTGGTGCTATCCAGATGAGGTTGTTCTGAACTGACCGCCTGGCACCGGCTGCAAGGAGCAGACGCAAAACAACTCTACAGAGTCAATTCAATTCAAATATCTACAGTGGCGGACATCACTTTGGTTCAACCAAAGCAAGCCCACCCTCACACATACACACATACGCACACACATACACCCACACACACACACACACGCACACACACACACGCAGACACGCACATGCACACACGCACAAACATGCACACGTATGCACAAACATGCACACGCACGCAGTGCAATAATTGTATTGGACTTGTAAGTGAGGCCATGGATATTGCTAACTAAATAGGTAAAGCTTAGCATGTACTTACCAGTGTTATCCATTGAATACCAGGGTCTATCAATATCCATCAATATCAATACTAGTTAAGAGATCTCTATCTTTACTTTAACTTGATGGCTCTCTGCCTGATTCTCTTGATGTCAAAGTGTGTAACTATGCAGCCTCTAGAATGTTACTGTTGTCAAGTTAGATTTGCACCTGTGACATCACAATGCACTTGTTTTGGTCGTGCAGGGATGGAATTCTGGGGAATAAGGATGACAGAGATGCTACGCTAGCTATTGGAATGTTGAGATTGCTTCACTTCATGAGTCACACCGGTATAACTACAAAAACATGAATTATTAGTCGTGATTTTCCAGAAACAATATGTTCCTTCCTTAATGCATGACGAAAAAAAGTGTCAACTGTGACATCTTGTGTGTGTGTGTGTGTGAACATTTTCAGTATGTCAGTTAGATTGAGCTCTTTCATCAATCGACAGCATTTGCGTTTGAGTGTTTGAATATAAGCCAAATAAACCAAATCAATTTGGTTGAACAAAGCAGAACAGAACTCTGTCCTGCTTTGTTCCCCCAAGGAAGTAATGTCCGTTGGACAGCTAAACTTCTATTTCTAGCTGCAGAAGAGCTGACATGAAGAGTGTGCACTTCTGTGTGTATTGTGTGGGTTCAAATAGTCCATGACCACACCCTGGTGCCACCTGCAATCTCATTCACACATACAAACACACACACACACACACACACACACTCACACACACACACACACACACACACACACGCACAGACACATACATCCAAAGGACACACACTTTGATCATAGACTAGACAGAAGGCGGTTTAACATATGCATCCACCTGGCATGGAATGCTGTGAGGGTATGCTGAATTATGTTGATGTCCTGTCACCAATTCATAGTTCATTCATAATTCATAGTCATATTTACATTGCCAAAATTCCTACTTCCAATGTCACCAATGTCCGTTTAATAGAGAGAGAGAGTGAAAAGGGATTTCATGAAATTCTCAGTTTGGTTGATGGTTCATATTCATTAATTTTCCTTATATTATAAGGAAAATGAAATGCATGAAAAAAATAGCTTAACGCAAGTTTGGTTACATTCTGATCAAGATAACTTTATTTAATTTGTTATAAAAAGAACGAAAACGATCTGCGGGAAGTTAAATTTTGTGTGCTTTTCTGAACCACCCAGCTATTAGGCTCCCCTACAGACAGAGCTGTGAGCACCAGCATGCATCACTCCACCAGCACTTCAGCTTTAATAAACCAATCATCCACTGAGTTACAACCCACGATCAGTTCTGAGGACAAACTCATATGATGCTTCATTGCGCGCAGTTAAATGGCATATTAAGTATTTTGATTGTTAACTGTACAGTGACCCCACTCCTGGTGGTGGATTCTACTTCTGGTAGTTATTGCATTTAGACTTGCAGTAAAAGTCTTTATTTTTTTGTGGGTCAATCCTATTATGGCAGTTCGAGTAGTGAGTAAGTGTCATAGCAAAAACACACAGAAAAAAACTCTCTTTAATGCACTTGCTCCATAATTTGTCCCATTAACCAATTTGCACTGGCATAAATCCATTTGCTTGATTTGTTGTAACGTTGCCGGAAATCGTCTCGTGGTGTTGTGTTAGTCCAGTGTTTAACTGAATAATGGAAATCATTTGTATAGGGCTTTCAAGCCATCTAAGAGTCCACTTTACACAATTTAATGCCTTGAATTTCACCTCTGTATTTGGGTATCTTTCCACTAGAAACTGGCAAAAAGATTGGGCACATTTTGGTAGGAGTGTTCTTAAATGATAACTGCCTATTATCCCAGAGAGATAGGACCTAACATGACAGATCAAATACAAATGCAAATTGAGGGCAAACAGTATGAGGGAAGACAGAGAATATATAGAAGAATAATGTTGATTTATACAACTAATGAGAAGAGAAGAGGAGAGAGGAGAGGAGAGGAGAGCAGTAGAGAGGAGGAGAGAAGAGAGGAGAGGAGAGGAGAAGAGAGCAGTAGAGGAGATGAGAGGGGAGTTAAGAAGAGGAGAGAAGAAAGGAAAAGAGAGGAGAAGAAAGGAGAAGAGAGGAGGAGAAGAGAGGATTAGGAGTATAGAGTAGATCAGATAAGAGGATAGAAGATAGTAGAGGGGAAGAGTGGAGAGGAGAGATGAGGGGAGCAGAGAAGAGAATAGAGGAAAATAGGGGAAAAGAGAGGAGAGAAGGGATGTAAAGCAAAGTGAGAGGAACAAAAATAGATGAAAGGAGTTGATGAGAAGGCAGGGAGGGAGGGAGCATGGAGGGAGGAGGAACATGGAGGGAGGAGTGATGCATGGCAGAGGAGAGGAGTAGGCGTTGGAGGAGGTGTAAATCATGCAGACGGACACAAACAGAACCCCTGGTGCACATATAACACCACCGTGCACGCCTGCCACAACCCAGTTGAAGGTGCGTAGGTGTGTGTGTGGGCATTTGTGTGTGTGTGTGTGTGTGTGTGTGGTTCTGAGAGTGTGTGTGTGTAAGCACATGGTAGTGTGTGTGGGGGTCTGTTTGGAGGAGGTGATATATCAGTATTGTAATAGGTTTTCTATTACAAAATATATTTTATGAGAAGTCAGATTTAGCCAAATCTGTCTGTGTGTGTATGTGTGTGTTAGGAAGAGAGAGAGAGAGAGAGAGAGAGAGTGTGTGTGTGTGTGTGTGTGTGTGTGTGTGTCCAAATTTGATAAAGGGATTAATTTTCCTGGATATCTCTCAGGCCCAGTATTTCCTTTCGCTATTCTGTTGGTCTGTGAGTCACAGATGCCATTCTGCTCTAATGTGACGTCACCCCTGAGCCTGTCTTCCCCCAGTGGCGGAGCCACGTGGTGGCCAGGGGTGACCGTGGCCACCCCTGGAAGCTGACTGGCCACCCCAGGTGCCACCCCTAGTCAGTTCACCGTATGTTCCGATGAAAGTGCGATCGCTGCCACTGTCTTCCCCCATTCCTCACCAGGCCACTTCATTTTTTTTTCCTTTAATTTAGTTATTGTAAAATGTAAGTCTAAAGTGTGAAATGGCTTTTACTTAGCACCTGTTTTCCACCACCGGCACAGGCGACTGTGCCAGCGAGCACAGGAGTTGACAAATGTTTTTTATAGGCAATATTACCAATGGTCGGTAATATTTAAACTCCTGGCCCTGGTGCCCGCCTCACAACCACATTTTTCAGTTCAGGCTCATTTAATAATGTGTTGAGTGGGCGAACTTTTTGGGGTACATGAACTAAAGTTAACATCAGGGAATTGTTCTCTTGGGGATACATAATGATTGAGCCGTATTTGAGGATAACATTTAATTGTTTTATTTTCGTAGAATGGATATGGCTGTTGTGTGCACAGGGAGAATTCAACTCTTTCTCCAGACTCGCTTCATGGTTAACATTGGAGAGAATGTCAAGATTCCTTGATTCAAATGTTGTGGCCAAATGATACCGCTTGAGAAAGTAAAAGCATGACCCACTTCTTTCTTTTAAGTATTTATATGAAAGTATTTCCGTTCATTCATATTTAATTATGTTATTTTTTTTATGTTTTTGTCACAGATTGAGTCATAAACAAAGCAAATGGAAACAAAAAACAAATGGAAAGCATTCCAGTGCTTTTAGTTCAAACAAGGAGGAAACATGCAAATAAAGTAATGGGTTACTCACAACACAAACACACGTACAGACACAGACACACATACACACACACACACACACACACACACACACACACACACACACACACACACAGACACATACAAACACACACACTTTTAATAAACAGGTCAGCCTCAACACACTGCCATTTAATCTGGGGTTTCCACAACGATCCACTCGTCGTGCATGGACTCATACGACGTGACATTTCTCGGTCATTAACATGCATTCCAGTTAGCCATAAAAGGCAATGAGGATTTGACTGAAGTCAATCTCAAATATGACATTTAAACCCCCCCCCATCAGCACCTGTTTAATGGATGGCCCAGTAGCACTCTGTCTTACCTCAACGGTGTAGGAAATAATGGAACATGACACTAAGGCTGATCTGCTTCAGCACTGGTTGGGCCACGGGGATGAGGACCTGTCCCCCTTTTCATAGGGACGGAAGACTAGAGAGCTCAGTTGGTTTGGTCCCCATTGATTTGAATTTCGTATTGGACTAGCATTCGTCCCTACCGCTTGCTTTAAGAGGGATGAAAAAAAATAAAAGTATACCGACCACAGAGCATTAAGAAGAGATGTAAAAACACATTCTGAACATCAACACAAAATATAGTACACCCACTTAGAAAGAAAAGAGCTGAAAGTGAGAAGCAGGTGTTTGTTCTGTCATTACACAGCCCTGTGCTCATCATGTTGGGAGTCACATCAAATCAGCCATTTGAATCAACAAAGTAGTTTCACTGCAAAACGAAAAAACTGTAATTAACGTTATGTGGTTAATGGGGAATTATAAGTGTTTGCATGAGATCATAAAACCATCTCCTGCTGGAGCAGGTTTTCGCAGATGTTGTATTTGCTGGTTGGAACGTAAATGGTTGTCTCAAACACAGAACTGAAAAAAACAGGTATAGGAGAGACTTAGGGGTAGAGGAGAGGAGAGTGGGAGAGGAGAGACTTGGTGATTGAGGAGAGGAGAGACGTAGGGGTAGGGGAGAGAGCAGAGGAGAGAGGTAAAGGAGAGGAGAGACTTGGGGGTAGAAGAGATGAGAGAGGGAGAGGAGAGGAGAGAGGTAGAGGAGAGGAGAGGAGAGAGGTAGAGGAGAGGAGAGGAGAGAGGTAGAGGAGAGATGTAGAGTAAGTATTTGGAGAAGCCATCAAGGAGGAGAAGATGAGAGAGATGGTGCTGGCGTGTGTGTGTGTGTGTGTGTGTGTGTGTGTTTGTGTGGGGGGGAGATGGTGTGTGTGTGTGTGTGTGTGTGTGTGTGTGTGTCCACTGCCAAACAGATAGCCATGGCTGAGTCACCTGTATGCCCCAGAGGTGAATGATTTTGTGTGTATGTTTGTAGATGTGTGTGTACGTGTGTGTTTGTGTGTGTGTGTGTGTGTGTGTGTTTCAATGAGCATCTGTTTAAATGATTGCTCTGATATCATTTCCCCAGAGTCCTCTTTCTGTTTGCCATTGTTGTCTCTCATGTGCGCAAGTGTGATTGTGTGTGTGTGTGTGTGTGTGTGTGTGTGTGTGTGTGTGTGTGTGTGTGTGTGTGTGTGTGTGTGTGTGTGTGTGTGTGTGTGTGTGTGTGTGTGTGTGTGTGTGCGTGTGTGTGTGTGTGTATCTTTACGTGTGTGTGTGTGTGTGTGTCCATGTGTCTGCATGTGTATGTGTGCATGTGTCTGTATGCGGGATGCTTCATAGGTATAGCTTTCACAGCTCATTGTCAACAGAGCCTGTCAGGGGACTTCTTAATGAGTCAAATGAAAGACCCCCTAGGGTGCGCTTTCAACTACAATTTGATAGTCCTAAGTATCTGTGTGGCCACAGACACTGTCAGCCAGTGTGTGTGTGTGTGTGTATAATGTGTGCATCTGTGCTTTGCTTCCCTGCTGCTCTCTACTATTCCTGAACTGTTTCACATTCACATTTTCCTGTGTGTGTGTGTGTGTGTGTGTGTGTGTGTGTGTGTGTGTGCATAAACATGTTGGCTTATCCTGAAAAGCTCATCCACAAGTTCTCCTTCGTCGTCTTGTTTCTTTGTCTCAACTCCTCTTCCTGCTCGTCCATCTCCTCCTCTTCAGCCATATCCTTCATCGTCCCTCCTCGTCTTCTGTGTGTTGGTCTGTTGATGTGCAGTCACCCAATGAGAGAGCAATTAGACATGTCCCTCTCTGCCCTGTCTAGGGGCCTCCGGGCACTTTCCTGTCAGAAATGGATTCAAATGCTCTCTCTCTCTCCCTCTCTATTTTTTTCCCCTCTTAGTTTGTTTCTCTGACACTGGTTCTCGTTCTGTTCCTCGTTTCCCGCTGTATCGCAGCAAAAAAAACTCTCGGGAGGAATGGACGATCTTCGGAGCGGAAAGGAAAAGGCCTGGCACCGCTCTGCGCTTCAGTGTCCATTCCAATACTTTTGCAACGGTTTGGCGGTTGAGTGGCAGTGCCACCGGGCCGGGGAGTGTGGGGTTGGAGGATGCGTCAGCAGGAGGAGAGGATGGGACTGTGGGAACGGGTTTGTTGCCGGAGTTACATCCATACAGATTGGTCACCTAAGTAAAAGCAAAGCAAACTCTTTGATTGAGCGATCAAAAATGCTTAAGTCATCCTCGTTCACAGCAAGACGAGTGACTCGTAGGGAAAGGGTGAGCAGGGGGAGAGGAGGGGGCACTGGAGCTGTAAAGGTTGTGACGACTTAAAGGCTACATAGTATACCACCAAAAAGAGAAACAAATACAAACCAATCTATGTCTTCTGATCTATGGTCCATTGGTGAAGTGTGGTGCTTTATGTCAGGCCATTCGACTGTACTAGAATGTGTTAAGCGAGTAGTGATTATGTGTTATGTGTGATTATGTGATTATGATTGTGTATTTTTGTTCTTTTTTGTTGTCCCAGTTGGACTGTACCACAAAATAGATAAAGATTGTTTCATTTTTGTGCACTTTTGATATGCATGTGAAAGGTCCATGCCAGTAGGGGTTTGTTTTTTCTGTGGCTAGTTCCTCCACGAAATTGAGAACACTTAATTTTAGAGTTTCATGGTGTTTTTTTCTCCAAGCTGGTTGTATGTTGTTAGAGGAGGACTACGTGTCAAGCTGGGTATGAACTCAGGAACAAGCTAGTGGGACGGGTCCCAGCTGTGTGATTTAGCTTGATGGGTTGCATATGTCAAAGCGCATTCTGCTTCATTCAGTATATTGTTTTGTAGCATAGCAGGAAGACACAGGCTATTTATATTGAGCGCCACAGCCGTAGGACCATCGAGTAGACGCGAGGAAGCTTTGTTCAGGCTCCAGCTGGATTTATTTTAGTTTTTTTGAGACATCAACTGGCAAGACAAATTTGAAAAGTGAGGGTGTGAAAGTGACAAGGTAATATTACTTTCTGTTCATCATATTTATTTGTTTTGAAAGTGGTTTTGAAATAAATCAATTTGTGTTGATTACTTTTGGAGTCGTTTGGATATGTGTTAATGCCAACCATGTAAAAAACTGATTCAAGAGAGAATAAATGGTATTTACATTATTACAGAAAAATATGTTGATGTTGAGGTTTGCACTTTGCAGTTACTAATAAATATAAGTGAAATATGAATATAAACTCATGAATAGAAGTGAAATATTGATGTGTAATATTGACTTGTTACCCATGGTTTTAGGTTTGGTTTTCCCAAACTATTCCCTTATGGCTTCAACACGCCATCAGTGGAGAATTCTCCTAGCAAGCATCTGAGCGCGTAAGTGAATAGGTGAGTGAGTGAGTGAGTGAGGGAATGAATAAGTGAGTCAGCGAGTGAATAAATGAGTGAGTGGGTGGGTGAATGAGTGAGAAAGTAAGTAAGCAAGTGAGACAGTGAATAAGTTGGTGTCTGAGTGAGTTAGTAAGTGAGTGATTGTGTGTGAATAAGTCACTGAGTGACGAGTGAATAATTTACTGAAGTGAGTGACGAGTGAATAATTTACTGAAGTGAGTGACTGAGTGAATAAGTGAGTGCCTGAGTAAGTGAGTGAGTGATTAAGTAAGTCAACTACTCTGTTATTGTAGCAGCAGCTGAGCCATCACCACTTCTGGTCCGTTATTCTTCACCATAGATCAATGACAGTCATGTGAACATGACTAACGGGAGAGTACTACACCGTCCCTCTGTTACTCAGCAAGGCACCATTAAAACGCAATCTCATTTATTCTCTCACTCCCTCTGTCTGACTCTGTTGCAGATGTTCAGCAACCGTCACATCCTTTCATTTTCAGTATGTCAATTTGAAGGTATACACACGGACACACACACACACACGTAATCTTTAAAAAATGCCCAAAAAGATTTTGTCCCCATGGTTGTGTGTGGCACATATAATATGCTGTATGCGAGGTTGTGTGTGGCACATACAATAGATGCTGTATGCATAGTTGTGTTCCTGTCCAGACACCCTTCGGAGAGTGTGTTTGTGCGACCCGAAGACGAGAGATAAGATAGCCATTCATCTATATTTATCAGACCGGATCCTATTACCACAGCATCAGATAAGTGTCGGTACGCCCTCTGTGAGATCGCGGAGATTTGGAAACAATAATGATAAGATATCATTTGTGGAGAGCCACAGACACATCCACATAATAATTCTCAACGGCTCAATCCAAACATTATGGCTCGTATCCGATTTAAAGTGATATTTGTGTGGCAGGATTCGATTGGGGCCCACTGAGATGACTTTGTACGTGCCTTTGTATCCGTCCTAAAATGGCTGCCTGAGCCACCCAGTTCCTCTGTTCTTTGTTCATCCCTGGGATGCTCATCTGGAATAGGAGAGACAATATGAGAACCAAACCCCCGCCCCCCCAAATAAACACCAATAAAACGGAGTGCTCATCTTATTTTGGGAGTTTCCCTTCCTGCTGTTCATCTCTTTAAAACACAAACACAATTTTCTTGGCCAACGTCAACATTTCGGTTTCCAATTCCCATTCCCTTCCTTTTAATTAGTGTGGGGTTTCTCTCCCTCTCTCCCTCTCTCTTTCTCTCACACTCACTCTCTCTCTCTTTAGTTTTACTTCCATTTCAAATATCACATTGGCACCAGCACTAAAAGAATACCGGTTTCCACTTTCCCTCTAATCCTCCTCCTGGATATGGGGAGGAAAAACTAAGATAAATCCGCCCCTAAATCAATAGTAGAAAAGACATACCAAGTGTATAATGATGTGTATAGATGACTTATAGACGGCGTAGAGAGAGGAGATTGAAATTGATCGGTAATGGTTTAGGTCTTCATCCTGGGGCTGCATAGTGGTTATTGATCACACAACTTTCGCTGCCCCCCCCACCCCCCCCCCTCGGTGTGGGAATTGGCCAGACTTTTGCTCTGGCTGCCCTTTCATGCTATCCAGGATTTCTCTAACTCTCTCACCTATTGCATGGTCCTCTTTCTCAAAACGATTTTTGACAGCCCCCACAAAACACACATAGCAGTTATTTCCTACATATCAGCAAATGCAATATCTTACGTCATCTAATGCCATCCATAGGCTGCCTGAAAGGCAGGGAGCTTCGCCTGCTGTTTTCACACAACAAATATTGATCTGAAAATACTAACATGAACAACAGCAGTGTATTGGTTGATCGACTCGATCATCTATCTGTCGTCTTATGCACGTTGCTCTTTGTGAGCTACAGGGCGAGTGGGAAGCCAGGAAACGAGTGGCACCAACCAATACAGGATTTGTGTTTCAAAGGGGGGGGAAAAAAAAAAAAATTACTGACTAAAAGGAATGTAATTGGTTGCTTTCTTCTAAGCCCTCTGTGAACTTGGCTACTTTTTGGTTTCAGAAATAAATTGAGCTGATAAAAAGCCATCCATTGTACATTATCTAAAGGCCACTGAATGCGTCCAGAGTGTAAATGTCATGTGTAAATGGGCCTGCTGCACAGGCTTGTTAATCCACTGCTGTAGAATTGGGCCTCAAGGAATGGGAAACCAATGAACTAGTGTTAGTCCCTTCCCCTCAGGCCAATGAGAGCTGGCGACTGCTCAGTGGACTGCATGATTGACAGCTGACCAGGCTAATGGGGTAGATTGCCAGACAACAATTTCAACAATTGAGTCTAGTCTTGCAATAGCTCTAGATATTGCACTAGTATCAGTATGTATAGTACACCTTTGCGGATCCTCTTCAATTGTCATGGTGTTATCCATCTTTTAGACATTTACAGTATACAGCCCCCTAAAAACACTCACAGAATAACATCTGAATACATGTTGGTCACTGCTGATGAATGACTGCTGATGAATGAGCTATGTTGTTGTTTGAACAGCCTTAAACCTGGTATTCACCCAGGATACCCAAACCTTTTGACTAGAAATTATATTTTCAGCAGCTGTTTTCATAGTTAGCAGTGGCACTGTGATTCTGTGTCCACATACATGTCCACAAAAATGTAATTGGTTAAACACTGCTTGGCACAGGTGAAGCCTCCGGTACTGCTCAGTTGAAAGTCCTCTGTTTGGGAGGGGACATGGGGCCTGATTTCCCGCCTCAGAAGGAAAGCCCTTAGAACAGGGAGAACCCGCTTGGTAAACCACAGTTCAGACTGACAGGCGAAGATTTACGTCGTGGCTATCCGTGTGAGATCCGGCTCGCTCAGCGTAGCCCACCTCCATTCACGGGTGCTCCTTGCACTGTATTTCACAGCTCAATGAGCACCCTCTTCACCCTCATCTGGCAAAACCATCTGCTCCAATCTCGCACACACTCACCCCCACCGCACCCCAGATCCATCTATTCGTCCTCAGCAGCCCCCCCCCCCCCCCCCCCCACCCATTTTTCTGTTTATAATCGTGCTTCCAGTTCCGCCTGAGAGAAGCAGCATCCCTCTCCTGCCCGGGTCATTCATCAAGAGGACAGGTTTGGTAGAATCTGGTGCTGGTGGTGGTGGTGGGGGTGGTGGTGGTCCGCTAGGGTTGACTTGAGGGGTGACAGCAGTTGATGTCCGAGCAAGAACAGGAAGAAGAAGGAGGTGGTGTGTTGGTTTCTCCGGAAATGGAGTGCGGTGGAGGGAGGAGGGCAGAGGGGGAGGACAGTAGGAACAAAATAAACGGCAGAGGGGCACCCAGTAGTTCACCAGGTAGAAGGCTCAGTCCTTACCGCAGCAACCTGGGTTTGATTCCTGCCCGTGGTGCTTTGCTGCATGTCTTCCCCTCTCGCTCCCATAATAAAAAGGATCAAACCTTCAAAAAAAAAAGAATCTCAAAATAAACGGCAGAGAGGAAGGAGAGGAGGTAAACAACGCTCAAGGTGTTTTCCAGCACAATGCTGTAGGTGCCAAACCGAAGGGGGGGAGTGAGGGGGAGATTCGGTTGAATGAGAGTACGGGCAAAACGGTGAATCTTTTGGCTCTGCCGTGTACTTCCTGTCTCCGGGGAGTTCTGCTGAATGAAACCGTATTGGACCAGGTAGAGCCGTCTTTTATCCAACGTCCTCCATTGGTCTTTTCCTCCACAAGAACGGAGGACATTTCTCGCTCATTCACCACCTCAGCCTTGTTCTATAGTGCATGCCTTGTATTGCAGGACATCTCACTCTTTTCCTCTGTACTCCCTCCATCTCTTGTTTTCTTGTCTCCTTCCTGTTCTCCTGTTTTCTTGTCTCCTTACCTTGTCAGTGTATTCGTCTACCTATCAAGGCCAAAGAAAAATACCATTTTGTTTTTCAATGTTCCAACTGTTTCCCGTCCTCTTCTGGGCTGCTAGGATCTAGTTTCCCGTCCCTCCCCCCACCCTCTGTATGAATATGCCTCCTACACAGGGAAGAGGTTAAACACTCACCGAGGAATTAAAAAGAAGCTTTAAAATTCTGTTGTTTTTATTTTTTAATAATAGCCAGGGCTAACTCATTGGGAAACCCCAGCGGAGTCACTAATTAAAAGGGAGCACAACTATGGGCTTTAAAGGTGTGTCTGAGTAATAAATCCTCCAAAGTGTAATTACTTTCCAATACCTTCACCCCCCTTCATGTAATGTATTCTGCTGGTGGGGGGTGGGAGGTGTGGTGGATCGCAGTCCTCCTCAAGGTTAAATCACTGCAGCCGTGGTACAAAATGTAGACGCCAGCAAATCAGCCCCGCTGTGATAAAGCCTGGCACTCACTCCAAAAATCGTGCATCCCGCACTGAGTTCTTACTGCCATCACAGACTTCACATGACCCGAGCACATCCTTCACGTCCCGATTAACATCGTTGTAGCTAGCTTTGAAACCTTCTTTTTGGGGTGTGCTACACACTTGGTTTGTTTTAAATACGTTGTGCTGTTTATACTGAATGTAAATACTTCTGTCAGATAAAAAAAATATGCTGCCCTTGCCAATTAAAAAAAAGAATTGTCATAAATGTTGACAGGAAGATCCTTTATGGCTGTTTCCTGGATAGTGAAACGTTATGCTGTCATGCATGAACCCTTGGCCTCGCGTCCCGTCTGATGCGCAGATGAGCATCACACAATCACCCAGACATCAGTATTACTGGCAACCTCAGATGTGTCAACATTGTTGACAAGTTTTGGGTTGCTAGCATTTTCATGACCTAAAACTAGCATTACACAAGTCAAGCCAAACAAAGTTTCAAGTGTAAATCCTTTTAGAATATAACAAGGTTTACAACCGAGATATAAACAGGTAGACAGGAACCATTGCCACTTTTCTTTGGGGGATTAAAGTGAGTTGGAAGATAATAACTGCCAACATTCTCTGCCAACACTAATTAAAGGATTTGTAATTAGTTCAACAGTTTACAGTGAAACAGTCCCCCGTTTAGCTTGAGGTATACAACAACTGTTAAGCATTACAGCTAAACCAAGCCATGGCCACAGTCTTCAAATTCCCCTAAAGGTTTCAGTAAAGCTACCGCATTTTACACTTCAACTTAAAAGTCTGATTTCGACTTCCCAGTATGGGTCTGTCAAGTGTTAGCTCACACAATGGGAGTTTAACCTTTAGGTTGTAGGGATTAGAATGAAGTAGCTGTTCCGCCCTGCTCCTTAACCAATGCTGCTGGGATTAATATACTCGCAATGATGACCCGTTTCACACTGGATTAGACGATTTGACCCTGCATCCCATCCCTCTCCCTCCCTGATCCCTCCCTCTCCAGTGTGATCTAACTCACTCTAACATCCAACTGTTCCTGCCTGGATGTGTGTGTGTGTGTGTGTGTGTGTGTGTGTGTGTGTGTGTGTGTGTGCACAGGTGTGCCCTAGAGAATCTAATCCTCCCGAGAGGCGGCATGGGAAGGTTTGATTTATTTTCATGTTGGTTTGATTCATCTTTTGCTTGGCACATCTGCCTCCACTGACATTCCAAAACCGAGGCATGTGGGTGCACCCCCTGTTGTGTGAATATGGGTGGTGATGCGTGTGTGTGTGTGCGTGTGTGTGTGTGTGTGTGTGTGTGTGTGTGTGTGTGTGTGTGTGTGTGTGTGTGTGTGTGTGTGTGTGAGTGAGTGCCCGTACATTGTGTACTTACAATGCCTGATTTGAACTGTGTCTCCTAACTGCTATTGAGCCGTTAGCTCCATCAATAAACAGAGCTCCAAGCCCTAGCTGGGTTTTGCCTTGAAGCCTGGGGGGGGGATGACTTAGAGATCGAGCCTGACTCATCCTTAGTGACTAAATATAAACATGGAGAGAGGCTGTGATCCATCAGAACTGACCGAATCCGTGTGTTCGGATGAGGGAGGCTGGGGCTAATCACTGTGGGTTTCCTGATGCTTTAGCCTCACAACATAGGGCTGGATGGGGAGGCTGAAGGCGTTCGACTCCCCGCCGAAAGGTTGGAACCCGCATGTGAAATACCCCGCTGGCAATCAGGGAATCCCCCATATAGTGCTCCATGCGTCCTACACAGACTCAACACCAGTGCCAGCTCCTGAGCTCGCCACATGCAAGTGCGAGGGAGCGGATTTATGCAAGCACGACAATGATTGTCACAAAGGCAGTTGTTTAGAGAAAACGTCCAATATTTTTCCAATCTCTGCGAACCAGTTGCTGAATGTTTTGCTCTCCTCCACAAAAAAATCTATTTGCAGGCATCGTTGAGCAAGATGTCTATCCCTGCTCATTCATATGTCATGCATCGTTAAGAAAAATCACTGTATGCCGCTTTGGATAAAATCGTCTGCTAAATTATTAATTAATAATAACGGCTAATTATTTTTGTTCTAATTCTCGTAATCGCTTTGTTGTGAGTTGGTGTGGGCACATCTTACTGGAGGTGTGAGTATGTGTGTGTGTGTGTGTGTGTGCGTATGTTTGTGTGTGTGTGTGTGTGTGCCTTTCAGCTTGTTTTGGTGTGGGAGTTGTTTTCAACACTTCTTTGGTGCTGTCAAACATATTGTCTGTGAGTGATCATCTGTCATCTTCCAAGCTCACGTCCCACTCTCTCCTTGCTGCACCGTCTCGCTCTCTCTCTCTCTCTCTCTCTCTCTCTCTCTCTCTCTCTCTCTCTCTCTCTCTCTCTCTCTCGCTCATCTCTCAATTAAATTCCACTGGGTTTTATTGGTATGTACAATAAACATTTACACTGCCAAAGCAGTTTAACATCATTATCTGTCTCGCTCTTGCTCTCGCTTTCCCTCTCCCTCGCTCTCTCTCTACCTTGAGCCATGCCTCAGGTTCTTCCATAGGTATTTTCCAGACGTCCATGTCCATTTGCATCTTCCAGTATTCTGAAACTGTTCCGATCTCGGTCCAGAAAGTCTCTCCTGTTGACAGGGCTGTTGGCAGTCTTTCCCTCTACCTCTCACAAGCATAGTGGGGCGCATTAAAAAATACCAGGCCATCTGCCACTGCCATGCTCGTGCTGCACATAATTGGTGTTGTGCGGCGTGTGCAGGGACTGTATTTCTTTCTGAAAATCCCCCGTGATTTTTTAATTTAATTTTTTTAAGTGGGTCTTTTTTTTAATCGAGCCCAGGCTGTGTTTTCCGTTGTGTTCGAGGTGATTTCTCCAGTGGACAGAGTCTGTGGGTGTTGTGTTGGTGTGTTTGTGTCGGTCTGCGTTATATCGTATTCTTTGTTATTCCTATCCAACACGACTATCTATAGCTGATTAGAGCCAGCTCCGGTGTCAGCACATTGATTGTTTAGGTGTAGTCCATAACTATGTCACTGATGCTACAGCAGCCTGCATAATGGCACCTTTGACTAATGGGGAGGAATCCTATTATGGTGTTGATTGTTCATTGTGTTTTTGTGTGTGTGTGTGCGTTCATGTGTGCGTTTGTGTGTGCTCATGTTTATGTATGACATGTGTTTTTCTGAGTTTGTGTTTGTGTGGTTTGTGGGATTTGTGTTTGTGCTGACATTCCCATGAAGGTGTGTGTGTGTGTGTGTGTGTGTGTGTGTGTGTGTGTGTGTGTGTGTGTGTGTTTGACTTGTGTTTGATTTGTGTTTGTGCTGACATACATACATGTGTGTGTGTGTGTGTGTGTGTGTGTCTCTTTGTAGCCTTCGGGGTACAACCTTGGGTGAAGCGGCCTGGCGGGGTGAGACGGTGGGCGGGGCAACTCCACCTCAGGAGGAAGCTCAGTCCCATGGAAGCCTATCCACCTATACATCAGCCCTGCCCCGCCTCCACCCGCTCAACATGGTCGTTCCGAGGCGGTCGACACTGCATCAGCGCACCTCTTGGTGAGGATCACTCAATACTACTATAAATGTCTACACTATGCGCGGGGGAGTTATCGAAAAAGATTTTAAAAAAAAATGATGAAACAATGACCCACAATAAAAGAACCATGGACAACCGTGGATAAATTCGGCAGTTCAACAACAATGTTGTATCATTTGTATCATTTTTAAGGCTTTCGATATTGGCCCCTTCTGTGCTAAAAAGGGAAAGATTTGGTATAAGTGCTTGGAATGGAATGCAGGTGGGAGGCGAGAAGTTTGCCTCTGAGCTGCAGTTTATCCAGCTAAGCTCACAATCATTAACCCACCACTGTTAAGGCAGACACACACGCACGCACCTGCATGTACACACATACACACACCCACACCAACACACACACACACACACACACACACACACACACAAGCTAGCACACATGCACACACACACAAGCAAGCACACACACACACATACACATACTCACACAGATGCACATGAACACACACAGACGCACAAACACACACACATACACACACACACACCCACACAGATACTGACACACACACACACACACACTGTCATCAGGGATTAGAGAGCATACGGAGGCAGGAGTCTCCTTGATTTCAGACCACAGATAAGGAATCCATTTTCATTGTCCTTCTGTCGATGAGCGGACACGACCACCACAATGGAAGTGATGATGCTTCACATAATCATTATATAACAGAGGCTTTGAAAGTAGCCACCGAAAGCACACATGTTGGTTACTACATGCAGGAATGAATTGATGCTCTCTAGCAGTGTCTCCCGACCTTGGAGCCAGGACCCCACTTGGGGTCCTCTGATATGCATATGGTATCAGAGGAGATTTCTGACATTAGCTGTAGACTTCAACAAAGCTTAAAGTTGGGGTCTCAAGGTTGGGCAAAAAGGTTGGGAAACACTGCGTTATTTGGACGTCAACATACAATAGCATTGCCTGAAGTGCAATGCACTTCAATACAAAGGACTTAATAAACATAATAGAATACGGATCGACTGTAGTGAGACTATTTTTCATTGTCATTGAGTGAATGTACTGATGAGGGTCACATTCCTGTGAATATAGTTTCCCCAGTGTCTATCCCTTGAGC
>NC_140277.1:6035747-6045747 GCF_964030765.1 Micromesistius poutassou
TTCTTCATGTTTTCTTTGTTTCAGTCCTTTGTTATGCATAGTCAATGGAATACCTAATATCAGACATTACCAGACGGTGTATATCATCATTGCTATGTTTGCAATGCTTCCACGTACACAGCATCATGAGCAGGCATTTTTTCTTTGATGTATTTCTCCATGTCCTCACACCTGAAGCTGAGCCTGAACAGAATCGTGCCACACCGCAGATGAGTGATCTGAGCAAACATCAGGAGGATCTTGATTACCCTTCATAGAGGGCACCTCAGAGTCATGTGATGTGTGTGCAGGTGTTTCAGTATGTGTGTGTGTGTGTGTGTGTGTGTGTGTGTGTGTGTGTGTGTGTGTGTTTGCCTCTGTATGCATGTGTGTGTGTGTGTGTGGGGGCGACAGTCTGTATGAATGTATATAAGCCGTGTCTGTGTTTACGTGTCACTCAATAGGTTTAAGTGTGTTATCTGCCCACATGCACAAATTACCGTGCCGTGTGCGTTTATGTGTCTGGATTTCTAGACGGCCAATCTCCCTCCAAGGTCTACGAGGAGTGAGGATACGACTGGGACGAACACAAGGACATGCGTTGGGAAGGGAGAGAGAGGGAGAGAGAGAAAGAGAGAGAGGGAGAGAGAGAGAGGGAGAGAGAGAGGGTGAGAGCGAATAGGAGGGTGGCAAAAAAATATTTTTTCAAATAATGGGATTAAAATTGAGGTGAGAGCGGGAGATAGCGTGCACTTAACATTCATGAGTAATTCAGGCAGGTTTGCTCTCTGCTTCAGGCCAGTAAACACAAAGAGATGACTCACGATGGGCCTGGCTTTAGCTGCACTCTCCACGGCACACAGAGCATCACTTGTCCTATCGCCATAGATTTGCATGTGTGTGTGCTTGTTTGTCTGTGAATGTGTGTGTGTCTATGTCTGAGTGTGTGTCTATATTTATGGCGGTGTGTTTGAGTGTGTTTGTCTTCGCATAATGTATCTCAGTGTGTGTCCGTGTCTGCGGCGGTGTCTGTATTCGTGCATGTGTGTCTGTCTGTGTGTGTCTATGTCTGTGTAGTGCGTGCGTCTGTGTGTTGCATCTGTTTGTGTGTGTGTGTGTGTGTGACGAATGGAGACGTCCCAATGGGGAAAAAAAAAAAAGTGTGACATATGTGCAGAAGAATCCCAGCAGAAATGTGTCAGGACTCATCGCTTCTGAGCCACTCACCGCAGATGACCGACGACAGCCGACGTACCCACAGCTGCCAGGGAGACAGCACCCCTGACTCCCGAGACAGCACACCTGGGTCTGGGAGACAGCACCCCTGGTTCCCTGAGACTGCACCCCTGGCTCCCTGAGACCGCACCCCTGGGTCTGTGAGACAGCTGAGACGGTGCGACGCAGAGAATCACAACAATTATAGTCAAAGGAGGGACAATGCTTTGGTTTAATCTCCCTGAAGGTTACCAAATTGTCCTTCCCCGCCTGTTGTCATCTCACCCTTCCCCCCCCCCCCCCCCCCCCGACCGCTAGCATAGAGAGATAGAGGATCAAGGGAGATGGAGAATTAGAGAGAAAACAGCGTATTGTACTGCTGCAACCACAACAGGAAGAGCATCGTCGAGGCAGGTCGTCGTTTTGAATTAGGGCTGCAGTGGGTTCGATGAGGGCTGAATGGATCGATAGTAATAAGAGAATAAAGAGCTTGGGAACGGGATTCAGGTGGGTGGCTTTGGAGCTCCTTGATTGGCCAGAAGTTCTCTTACACTCGGGACCTTTTATACGTGGGAACCAGCGGACACAGCCAGGGATCGTGTCTGGGTGAATTAATGTTTCATAAAGGCTGTCTCTGTGAAATATTTAGCTCAACTAAAACATTATTGAAATTAGAACTAGCATTGTAAAATACACCAACGCTGTTGCTGAAGAAATTAGTAACATTTATAAAGTTTGACACCCACATTAACAATTCACTAAGTGTTATTTAGCATGGGAGTCGGTTTGTGTGTGTACGTGTGTGCGTTTGTGTGTGTGCGTGTGTATGTGTGTTTGTTTTTGTGCCTGAGTCTTTGTGCATGTTCCTGTCTTTGTGTGCGTCTGTGCGTGTGTGTGTGTGTGTGTGTGTGTGTGTGTGTGTGTGTGGTCTGTTCGTGTATGTTCGTGTAAAAGGTGCATGTTTATGTGTGTGTGTGTGTGTATGTTTATGTGTATGCGTGTATCTGCTTGTATGTGTATACATAAGACTGTGTATGTGCATGTCTACCAATACATATACGTTTGGGCCACATCACTCAGCCTGTATTGACTGTGTGAGTAAGGATCCGGTCTGGTGAGCGACCCTCACTCACAGACGCTGGAAGCTGCTGGCGGGACCAAATAATGCATGGAGGTGTCACTCTCAGGATCTTTGGAAAGTGCTTTTTAGTATTGCTTAACAAGTAGATTCTTTCTCCCCATGCTATGCCAAGCTCCAGGCTCAAAAATGTCATTGATGACATCTTTCTCTGAGTCATTCGTTATAATCCCTCCTATCTCGCTGAGGGCAGACGAGCTGTTCTGCTTCTGCTTTATGGAGCCATTTTGGTCCTTGGCACTGTTGGAATTACAAAGTATTCAATCTATTGGGTTGCCACACAACATTAGGTTGGAGAGAAGGGTTTTTAATTAGAGTTCTCCTGCAGTGTTTAGCTGTCCTGTGAGAGCAGGGTTGTGCAAATGACCCGTGTTGACTTGTGTTGACATCACTCTGGCCGGAATTGGTGTTTCCTCCCCACACACTTTTACATGCACTCATGCAAATACATGCATGCAAATAAACACACACACACACACACACACACACGCAGGTACGCACACTTAAAATAAACACAAAAACACAATGCATACAGAAACACAATGTGCACCAAAACCATTGTTAATACACACTTAACATATATATATATTTAATCTTATTTCTTCAAAGCTATTATCTGTATTTTTTGGGTTTAATGATAACATGGCTTTACTAAGCTGTGTGTGCCTGTCACTTTTCAAAACAGCCGACAGCAGTAGCAGACAGGATACAAGAGATGGTTCCCCTCCACCTAGACCTTTCTGTATTTAGCTCTGTCGAGTGTTGAGACTGGAATTCTGAGCAGTATAGTGGTGTTATTGGTATTGGACCCAAAGACTAGGATGAAGAGAAGGCAGGTGGGGAACTCCTTGTAGTAAAAATAAATTCCTACAAGGAAACTATGAGATTCTGTGAATGGTTGAGGTTGAGGAGGTGTGTGTGTGTGTGTGTGTGTGTGTGTGTGTCTGTGTGTGTGTGTGTGTGTGTGTGTGTGTGTGTGTGTGTGTGTGTGTGTGTGTGTGTGACTCCACGACTCCAAGCCCGGCTCAAACCCAGCTCCTTCTCCTATTCAGTCTCCTCCTCTGCCAGGGAAAGACCACCTACAACAGGTGAGGGAATAGAGGGGTTTATTTGTCCATGTTCTAACTGGGTCTGAGTATCTGACATGGTCTGGTTGACAGACACGGGTCAGGGCAGCAACTGAACCTGAAAGTCTTGGAGGCTCAGGAGGAGGCTGAGGAGGGCCTGTTAGTGGAGTCTGGTCCATCAGACCATCCATCAGTGTGTCACAACTCCACTGGAGATATGGTGACCAGAATGAAATGCCTTTGTTTCAAATACATTATAACATATTTATAGGGCTATTTGTTCTGTTTCAATTTGTGTTTGTGTTTGTGTGTGTGTGTGTGTGCGCGCACACACACACACACACACACACGCGTGTGCACACACACACACACACACACACACACACACACACACACACAAACACAAATTGAAACAGAACAAATAGCCCTATGTTATAATGTATTTGAAACAAAGGCATTTCACACACACACACACGCGCGTGCGCGCGTGTGTGTGTGTGTGTGTGTGTGTGTGTGTGTTCAAGGTCCAAAATAAACTTTTAGACCTTTGTCTTTTTACGTGCCAGCTTTGAAATTCTGCCAACCAAGCAATTGTTTTATTCTGTAACCCTGAATTGTTTTACCTGCAAAATATTGTAAGAATTCTGTCCATTGGATGGTGGCAGTTGTTCTGTTTCAGGCCGTGTGTGTGTGTGTGTGTGACACACACACACACACACACACACACACACACACACACACACACACAACACTCAAGTGCAGAGTTTGCTTGTTAACTTCTGTTTTGGTACCCAAAATGTTGGCACTATTAATATTCATGAAGCAGTTTGGCTCATGCATGATTCGTCAAGGACAATTGACTCAGGAGGATGAAGACAAAGCCAGAGGGTGTGTCTCCTCTCCTTCCTCACTCGACTCCTCTCCTCTTCTTCTCCTCTTCTCTTCTTCCTCTCTGCTCTCCTATTTTCCTTTATCTCCTCTCCTCCTCTCCTCTCACCCTACTACTAATATTTTATTTTTGCATTCAGTCTGCTGCCAACACTGGCTGTATTCCGGCATCTGATCTGTGAGTTTCACCATGCATTGGTAATCCCATCACCGGGCACATCCTTTTATTAGCTTGAGTCTACTTACTGACAGTAAAACTTTGGTTTTACAACGTGTTCTTGAGCTTGTGAGGCAATTTCTGCCAATGTTGCCAACCTCTGAAATAAACAGCATGTTGGTAACAACTTAACAACATTTTAGGTACATCTCACTGGTGCCCATTCAAAGAGAGACAAAGCAAACATATATAATTCATGTTAGACAGCACATCTTTCAGAGAAAGGAGGAGAGAGACAGAGAGAGGGAGAAACACACATGGAAGAGAGAGTAATAGAAAGAGGGTCAAACAGAGTGAGTAAGAGAGAGAGGGATAGAGAGACAGACAGATAAGAGAGAGAGACCAAGAATCGAGAGACCAAGAGAGAAGGAAGAATCGAGGGAGAGAGAGGACAGGGAGAAAGCGAGGAAGAGATGATGTGTCTAAAACAGTACGCTCTCTTCATAACTCTGCTGCTGTAGAGAGGCTGACTTCCCTTTCATATATATGCATGTGAAACCATATTCTCCATGCACCTGTGGGCACTGTCAGGTAGTCCAATATAAGGATTTGTGAATCACTCATCAAACTACTGCCTGTGGCTTTCTGGCACTGCACCGGATTCAGCTGCCCCCAGCCTGTGGTACGACAAGGTTGTTTGTGGGTCACTGCATAGTCTTTCTCTGTATGGGTTCGCCACATCGACACATTCATAGCTCATCTACTGAAATACACAAACGTATGCACGCAAACACACACGCACACACACACACACACACACACACACACACACACACACACACACACACACACACACACACACACACACACACACACATCGGTACACCTGCACATAAATGCATGCAAACCACTCACCAACACGGGCAATTTTAAAGCCACACATACACACGCAAATTTAAACCCACACAAACACATACACACATGCACACGCGCACAAACACAAACACAAACACATACACACACACACACACACGAATATACCAACGCAAACACATGCACACCACATGTACCCTGAAAGACACTCACAGACAAAGATACAGCACACTCATCAAAGTTTCGCCTATTGCTATTACTTGGCTTCTCCAGCCCTAAATCCTGACTAACTCACTTATTATCGATTTGTTACATGTGCCCTTCCCTCCACTTTTCACCCTATGCTTCTTCATCATTTACCACTCTCTCCCTCACTCTCTCTCTCACACACACACACACACACACACACAGCATTCCATTCCATTTACCTCCCACAGAAATGCAATCAATTCCCATTCACCCGTATCTGTGAATTATTTGCTTGGTATTAGATGACAGAAGATAAAGGACATGGTTATTGTGAGTGTTTCGCTGCAGTTCACACTAGACTTCAAAGCAATAACTCTGGGATCTGAGTCATTGTTTCCTGGCTGATTAAAAAACACCACACACACATCCCTTGCTGTAATGACTAGGGCTATAGATAGCACAGGACTGGTCGTGCTATACGCCGCAACACCCACGAGAACAAGTCTATAGTCTAGGATCTTTCTCCTGCTGATGCTTTTAGTGTTAAACGGCTGGGCTCGATACTGGTTATTGTTTTTCAATCCTAGAGTCCAGTGTTTGTCTTTTTATTGGCATATAAAAAAAAATATTGATCTCTTTTCAACAAGATTTATAACGGTCCTGTCCCTTGCTGCTGGGACAGCATAATATTCTGCCCAGGGATTAAAAAAGTACATCCAAGCTTATCTTGGTGTGATGTTGTACTCTCTGTTGCTATTTTCCTACCAGTGTTAGAGGTGTCATTTAAGGTCACACACCCTGCCTTAATCTCACAGGAGAGGCAATAACCTGCATGCTGTGTGTCTCGTGCAAAGTGAGGACAGCTGCACTGGACAAGCACATTGAGACCACGTGCAGTAGACACCACACACGCACACACACACACACACACACACACACACACACACACACACACACACACACACACACACACACACACACACAGACCTGAGTCCTTAACACACACACACACACACACACACACACACACACACACACACACAGACACCTGAGTCCTTGACACACACACACACACACACACACACACACACACACACACACACACACACACACACACACATCTGAGTCATTGAGACTTATTGCTTTTAATTACACCACAAACAAAACCAATTATTTCAGTTTGTAAGTTTTGGGAAATGAGCTTTGCTGCTTCACTGAAAGTACCTCTGATTGAATAAATAATCAAGTGTGAGCGTTTACAACACCTTAAAGGAGCTCCATGTGTAAGAACAGAAAGTTACAATTGCAATACATTCCCTCATTTACTTTCCCTGAGTGCAGCTCTAACCCTTGAGTCCAGCCGGAGCACGTTGGCATGTATTGTTAGCGAGCATTACCGCTTAGTTACTTGAAGTCATGCTCGATAAACTCCAGAGAAAATAAGACCAGGGATTATTGACTATATTTATTATTTGTACCAGGCACATGGAACAATGCAGGACATAGCAATATATTTATATTCAACAATCTCTACAGCCTAGATGTATCTACTTATTGGTCATTAACAATGATGAAGTAGATTACGCTTTCAAATTAATCTTGCATTACTGTACACTGTAACATTTAAAACAAAATATCTTCAGAATGAATGCATAGTTAATCTTTTTATTATGAGAAAATATATAAGGCACTGCCCATTTTAAGGAGATCTGGATAGATGGGCAAGTGAACAGACAAACAGATGCAGATAGAGTTGATGAAGGGAAGCAGGAAATCCACCGTGTTTACCCAAGGAGAGAATGAGGTGTGTCAAATACAAAATATGACGAGACATCAATCAAACAAACAAATAACCACACATTTCTGAAGTGCAATTAGTGACAAATGTACTTCCTTACAGTCATTACAATTATATGGATTATTGGATAGATGGATAAATTGTTGCATAGATGTATGATGGATGGTTGCATGTATGGTTGATGGATTCATGGATAGATGGATGAATGGTTGCATGGATGGATGCATTAATCATTGGACTGGATGAATGCATGAATGGACCAATTGAACGTTTGACAGATTGCTGGACAGATTGTGACCAAATATCTCACTTGAAGGGGCAAAGCGAGAGAGAGAGAGAGAGAGAGAGAGAGAGAGAGAGAGAGAGAGAGAGAGAGAGAGAGAGAGAGAGAGAGAGAGAGAGAGAGAGAGAGAGAGAGAGGAAGCGAGTGAGAGGGAGAGCTAGTGGGAGAAAGGGAGAGAGGGGGTGGGAGTGTAAGAAGGCAGAGAGCAAGAGAGGGAGAGGAGAAGGAAGGAGAGGGAGAAAATAAGAGAAAGAGGGAGAAAT
This sequence comes from Micromesistius poutassou, assembly GCF_964030765.1. NCBI lineage: Eukaryota > Metazoa > Chordata > Actinopteri > Gadiformes > Gadidae > Micromesistius > Micromesistius poutassou. The sequence goes on from NC_140277.1 coordinate 6,043,598, forward strand.
GGAAGGAGGAGAGGGAGAGAAGTAGGAGAGAAAGAGGGAGGGGAGAAAGATTGGGAGAAGGGGGAGAGAGAGAGGGAGAGGGAGGGTGAGAAGGGAGAGAGCCAAATAAGGGGAGGGGAGAGGGGAAAGAGAACAAGAGGGAGAGAGAAGGAGTTGGAGAGGGAGACACAGAAACACAGAGGCATCCCAGCGTCGGTGAGTATTTATAGATCAGACAGTCAGAGGAACCTCTGCCTGGCTGAAGCAGAGTGTACTCCCAGCTGCTGTGGCGGATGTCTCTGTATACACCTCAATAGACCACTCACTCAGAGACACGGTCCACACAAGCGCCTACCGGCTCAGTGTGAACGTCTGACCCCCAAAATGAATAAATGTATTGAACGATTCAAAGTTTGATGAGCAGAGCTTTTTAAAAAAGAGCTATTGATGGCAGTTGAAATTCTCAAAGAGCTTCACGAGTGCATCTTCAAATTAGCTTTTTACAGCCCTGTTTGAAAGGGAAAAACGACCGATAACCTGGATACATTAGGTAGGAAGGCAAGACAACCTTCAGCCAAATTGCAAGCCTCAATTGCTATGGCCTTGTTAACTACAATATATATGAGTTTAGATATAGGCCCTACCTAAATCCCAATATAATTAATGAAGTACTTAGTAGGCTACTCAATAATGAAATGCATTTCAAATGTCTCATAGTTTTGATTGCCATCCTAACTTTTCATTGTATTGATTGCATCGTTAAATATTTCAGATTATTATACGTATAAGTTCATTTAATATTAATGGTAAAAAAAAAGGATGAGACTAGGTGATCAGGTGAATATATATTATCGTGCGTGTGTGGGCGTGCGCGTGTGCGTGTTATGTGCGTGCCGGCGTGGAGGAGAGTCCGGCGAAACAGAGGCGCGCGTGGCTCACTTCTCTGAGAGCGCGGAGAGCATCTGGTTGGCGAGAGCGCACGCTCGTAGAGGGTCTCAAAAACAACGACTTGAAAATATTTCTTGGACGTCTTTTCCCCCTCCTCCAAATGGTAGCATAACATGACTCATTCATTCTAAAGTCGGGCCATCCGTCGTGAGGTAGGCTCAACATTTAGGTGCGTCTTGTGAGACATAATTTGCATATAAAGCATTCAAGCGCAAAGAAAAATGAAGACGAAAAACCGTGACCAAAGCTTGTCGGATTCCAGGGAGCTCGACGGCTCGTATGACCAGCTGACGGGTGAGTGAACGGGCACTTAAAGCCCCGGCGAATTAACGAGTATACGAGTCTACATTTAAGGATTCAATATGCAATATCAACAAATTACAACCGTAGGCTACTCCACCTAACTTGAACTTATATTATTTAGCCTATATCACAACCTGTTAGATGTAACCTGTTGTCACACAGCCAGCTGCCTGAACAAGACTTTCCAGCCAACACTATTTCGCGCCGAAAAAACCCTAAAATGCATAATGTATATTTTAATGGCATGTGTTGCATGGAACTTATGTGTCAGTGAATAATGTCGATTATGTGGACGGCTTTTAAGTAATGTATTTTATCAGTACGATTTGCTGACATGGCTCATGTATGGGAGACCACCCTATTGATTGTATTGGCCGGTTTACACTTGCTTCATGCGATATCTAGAAGTTTCTGACCTTCTTGAGTTTGGTGAGTAATGACTCGTGGCCTTCATTAGAACAACACGACAACAATTATTGTTTGGTTGACTCGTTTGAAGTGAATGGACTTGTGCCAAAGCAATTCCCGTTTTCCCGCTTGCGTGTGATCTTATGTTTGCGTGAGCCTAAACCAAACAATTTCTCCAGAATCATGTCACACGCCTTTGGTGGAGTGAATTCATGTAAACCATTGCCGCTTGTACCCCATTGTTGGAATACATTGATTTCTCTTAATGGGAAAAGTGACTGCGTTGTAGATGGATGAATGAAAAGTCACGTGCGTGACAGACAGTGACTCCGACAGCTGTGAACATGTTCTACTAATTGATCATACAATAATGTTTACACACGAACAAACACACACACACACACACACACACACACACACACACACACACACACACACACACACACACACACACACACACACACACACAGACTAAAACACAGGCACTTTCATTGCCTATATCATTTTTGATG
>NC_140277.1:6050747-6083247 GCF_964030765.1 Micromesistius poutassou
CATCCATCATCTGTCTCTCCCTGGGCCTGCACTGTCCTGTCACTCACAACATCTGATCTGCATTACCCCATGGTTTTAACTGAGGAGCTTTATAGCAAATTGACAGCCTCCTGTTGGCACCACAGAGAGAGAGAGACCATGATTCTTTACCATGCTGACTCATCTTCTATATATGAGTTTGTGTGTGTGTGAGATGGAGAGATGGAGAGAGATCGAAAGTGGTCTTATCTCATCAGTGGTTATCAGCTATTTAGTTGGAGTTGGAGATTAAAGGTTTGTTCGGTCGGGGTTCGGGTGGGGCAGTGTGTGTGAGCCATCCACTTATTTGGAGTGTGAAGGTCATGACATTCTCTATTTAGAGCGATGGAAAGGGTGTGCTTGGTGTGTGAGTGTGTGTGCGTGTGTATTCTTGTAATGTGTAGGTGTTATTTACTTATTTTCGTTTTTTCTTAGATTTTCTCCAGACTAAATTAAGTGCAGAAAGCACTTCATTAGTCAACAGTAGAAAGCAGGGAAGCTGTATGGAGGCAGTGAAAATATAATGGTGGTAACTTCATGGCTGGCAAATAATGGCTGTCCACTGTGTGCCCTTTCTCCATCACTGCCTATTGGAGCTAGAGCCGATAAATACCTGGGACGACTGCAGAGTCATTTGTCCTGGAACTGATTCCCACCTGTCCCACAAAAGATAAAAGCCAGATGTAAGTGGGTGTTAGTGGGTTTTTTGCCGGTGGGAAAGGGGCTTTAATCACATTAAGTACTATCCAATGATGAAGTTACGATAGTCTCATCATAGGCAGGGTGATGGTGAATGTGGGTTATAATGAGTGACACACCAAGCCACATTGAGTCACTCAACAACAGCCGGGCTGTTGAGAGTACAACAGAGGGCAGGATCAGCAGACAGGCCCAGATTAGACAGGATTGGTTATCCCAGAAGACCAGCGCTCACATTGTTTATTATTGTTATTTATTATTTATTTACAACCCATGTGCATCCATACTTACACACACACACACACAGGAAAGGACCCATGGACACATGAAGAAAAAGAAAGAATAGAAGGAAAGAAAATGCCAGAAAGAGAGGCATTTGTTGTGCAGGAGAACATTGCAGCTAGTCTGACAATCAATCACAACGTTTAAAATGAACTAGACAAGGCTTGAATCAATGACACACAGACACAGATAAACATACACACTCAACCACAGGCCTGTGGACAGCTCTGCAGATGTCAGAAAAAGATGGACAAAGCCAATCACTATTCACCAGTTATCCTGTCTGTCCGAATAAATGTCTCCTAAACCAAGGATAACTGCTCTTTATTACTCTATTATGACAGCAACTAAAACCACACTATAAAGCCGCACGCACGCACGCACGCACGCACGCACGCACACACACACACACACACACACACACACACACACACACACACACACACACACACACACACACACACACACACACACACACCATACATACATACATACATACATACATACATACATACATACATACATACATACATACATACATACATACATACATACATACATACATGGTTGGTGGTAAACCGCACCATGATACCATGACACACAGCAGTCCAACATTGTTAGCTTCACGCCAAGCCTCCCCCTCGCCCTAGACTTAAAAATGGCGGCCATCATTACAGTAACCCTGTCACGTCCTGGGTGGGGTTGCCGGAGGGGACCTTACCTGACACCTTTCTACTGCATTTCTGCCAAATTGCTGAACTCACATGAATTGTCAACCAGTTAAATCTACTGTGGCACAAAAAGAAGGCGAAGGGTGTCCTATTCTATAATGTATGATGCGCTTCATGGAATTTCATTTTTTGAAAATAGGGACACTGGGAAAGATATAAATAAATTGCTGAGCTGTGAGTAGTGTGTTCTGCTCCATAGCGTGATGTCACAACTCTGGAATTAACATTCCACCAATCGCAGCACTCTATTGTCACCATACACTCCGGGTGGCATCGGGTCACTTGTGAGTAAATAAGAAAGAATGGCTTACACTTTGAATACTTTTGCTTCACCGGGCTTCACTGCACGCTGCACTGGTTTTGGCTCTGTAGCTTTTTGTTGGTAAAGTCCCTCCTTTATCAACCACTGGTACTGGTTTTGGCACTCCCGGTGGTTCATGCTACAAAGCCATGAAGGGTTCGGCAAGCTGTAACAACTCTCTTTTCACACAAGCACACGTACACACACACACACACACACACACACACACACACACACACACACACATACACACATACACACATACATACATACATACATACATACATACATACATTACATTTCAGGTGAGTCACGGTTTGGTTTGTTTCATTTTTTTTGTCGTGGTTTTTTGTTCAGCTAGTACTATTTATATTTTCTTGGCCTTGATAAACCCATGGGTTCGGTTCAGTAATATAGATTTTTGTACCTTTTATAAACCCAGGGTAGGCTCAATATAGGATAAAATGCTTTGTTTCTTGTCTGTGCAGTTACATGAACACACATGCTTGCACACACACACACACACACACACACACAGGCCAGACCGCAGGTTTGATTGATTGGTGCTGTGACCACCATAACAGCAATGGGGTTGTTAGTGGCCAGCAAATAACATTACCGCCACAGGTGGCTCTATATATAATGTGTGTGTGTGTGTGTGTGTGTGTGTGTGTGTGTGTGCATTCATGAGTGTGTGGTGAAAGGCATGAACAAAAGAAGAAAGGGCACAAAAAAGAAGAAAAGGAAGGCAAAGAGAAATGGGAGAGGGAAAGAAAAGAGATTAATTTCCTTTTGAAATTAGACACCAGTGTCCACTTCCACAGTGACACCTGGAGGTAATTTCACAAATTGATTGATATCACACAACTTAAATAAATTAGTTTTCAGCCATGATGAAGCTGCAGGTTAATGTGAGTCCTTGCTCCACTGCCTCCACAGTGTATCCAATGTGCACCAGGAACCCAGATTGATAACCTGGAGGGGTGGATTCATGGTTTTCGTTCTTTGATGAATGTTGATGGAATATAGTTGGACACAGAAAAGGATTTAACTAGATGCCTTCAAGATGGCTAAAGTAACAATTCAACAATTACCATGGGTAAACTTAGCTTGCATGGCGTTAATTGGATATTCACCGCAGATTTATTGGGAGGAACTTCATCTTTAACAAATATGTTGAAAAAATAACAACACAACTAACAACAGAGAAACTTTTCCAACTGTAACTAATCATCACCATAGATATATAACCCCAAAATTAATAACAATCAATTAAACACTTTGCCAATGACCTTCATGCTGCAGCCTGAGTTTACATACACTACATTATGAATCAATATATTATTAATTAAATAAATCATTGTTGTTGAATCACTGCCTTAATTAGGTGCATGCCGTCTCTGATGTTCCCTGGATTGAAGCTGCACCAAAGACGTCTGGAAGACTCTGTTTGAAGACAATGTTTGGGTTAGTCAACATCATCAAGATGTTTTCCCCTAATGAGGGGTGAGCTAGGGAGAGGCAGGCACTCAGAAAAAGTCATTAAGGGTTGCTAATGGTTATTAATGAGCACATTATGGTATTCACAATGTAAAGTATGAGCCAGTGTTTACCTGCTGATTTAAGCGCTTAAGATGAACGCCGTGGGTCACCACCAGTCACTCGCTGTAATGGAAGTTATTTTTCTTATTAGGGCCAGGAAATTAGAGGTGTTTGTAAAGTTTGATAAATTGAATTGAGAAAACTATATTACCTTGATTATAAGATGTATAAATCTAGTTACATTTTGTGTGTGTGTGCATGTGGGTCCCGGAGCCTTTGTATTCCAGTATGAATTAGGTATGACAGTCTTCATTATTCACATAATTTATGTTCTTCTATATTGTTTTTCAAACTTTTGCCTTTGCAGATGCACCTATATCTCTAACAGAACCAACTCTGTTATTAAATCCTTTCATGTTAGTCCCCGGTAACTTTTGTCATCTAGCTATGACAACTCAGTTTAAGTGCATGTCTAGGTTTGTTGGTACTCATCGAATGTACTCACCGAATGTTTTTATTTATGGAGTGCAGTTGTAAAATAGTTGTAAGTCGGTCAGATCACAGTCAGTGTGATCTCGAACATCTAATGGGTGTGTGTGTGTGTCTGGTGTGTGTGTCTGTGTATGGCGTGTGTGAGTTTTAGTTTGAGTTTGTGTGGGTGTGCAGAGGCAGATCTCATGGAATGAATGTTTGAATTTAAGGACTGTTGACCTCTCCTATCCTTGACCACATGTTAATGCATGAAATATGGATTAAATTATAACATTTGCCTTTTAGTCCCTCATCTCCTTTCCTCCACTCTTTTCTCCTCTTCTCTTCTCCTCTGTCCTCTTCTTTTCTCCTCTTTTTCTCCTCTCTCCTTCTCCTTTCATCTCTTCTACTCTCTTCCCACCTGCTCCTCTCCACTCCTCTCCTTTTCTCCCCTCACCGCTTCTCTCTTTTCCTCACTCTTCCCTCATCTCCTCTTCTCCCGTTTCAGTCCTATCCTCTCTTCTCCTCTCCTGCTCTACCTCTCCTCATTCTCCTCACTCTTCTCCCTATCTTCCTTTCCCCCTCACTAGCTCCGTCTCTCAGGGGCAGTTGAGGTGATTAGGTTGGAGGCATAGTAATAGTTTGGTCTCCAGCGTCATGGCTGGGTGAACCCATGTCAAAGGGCCAACCAGCTGCATTATGAAATAATCGGTTGGTCAGGCCGTGCACGTGTGTGTGTGTGTGTGTGTGTGTGTGTGTGTGTGTGTGTGTGTGTGTGTGTGTGTGTGTGTGTGTGTGTGTGTGTGTGTGTGTGTGTGTGTGGACAATGTTTTTACCGAAAATTCAATCTGTTAACCTTTTTAATTGGCAGACATAGACGTCTACAGACTTTTGTTTTGGTTTGTTGACTTAATGCGATCTGTTCCAAAAATGCATGTGTTTAGAGACTGCAAAATACGGGTAGTCAACGGAACAGCAGGCATCCCCAGATCTACAAAATCCAGCCTGCGCACACACACACCATACATTTTGAAGACTGCATAATTAATCTCAAACACTTAACTTGCATACTGTGTGGATAAACACTCGCCGTGCACATTCCCGCACCACATACACACACACCATAACTTACACAAAGCTAAGGCTTCTTATCTACATAGGTTTTGTTTCAAGTTGTTTTATAAATGTTGTATAAAGACATTGGTTGGTTTCCCCCAACATCCGATAATGATAATTTCTACCAGATATGTTTTAAAACCCTGCTTTAGCAAAGACACTGAAGAAGAGTAGAATACACATCTATTTTCTAACAGGGCACGTATTAATAATTTACTTTTATTTTTCGATAATTCTATGTGATAGAAAGTCAAGTATCTTTAGACTGTTAATTAGACTGAAAATTCATGTTCAAGCGTGTAAGCATGAGACTATGCTTGCATTGTGTTGCCATACTGTCATTTTTCATTTTTGTCCATTTATCATTTCATAACTATGTACTTCAGGCTCCTGTCTTAATGAATTGCACGGACTAGACTGTCAGAAAGTATTGAGCCACAATGGTGGCTGCAGGGGCTTTTCATCAGATTCCCAGTGCATCATAGGTAAGCATAATGTAGAGTATGTAATTACATGAAGAGTAGCCTCCAAGACATGGTTCCCATCTGTGCTTGCATTTACTTTGACATCCTTACACACAATGTACATGAAACCTTGCAGTCTTAGTTTCTAATGAGTACATAATGTATCTCTTGCTGCATTTTAAGGGTACATTAATTTCCATTAATTAGCTTAGTTAACTAAGTAATAAGCATTTTTAAATGGCATTAGAATAGGGGTTAGGGGTTGTTTGGATTGGAGATGGTGCCAGTGCAACCAGTGTAATTTTGACTAACAAGAACCAAACTGCAGTACATAGCCTAACCCTATTAAATAGTGTACAAACTGATATCCTAGTTAATATGAACACCATTACCTTAGTTAACATGAACACGATTAGTAAACAATTACTTGACCATTAGATAACTTTTAACTAGCTGTTAGTTCATGCTTATTCCTGCATTAACAAACTAAAATCCTCTGTTTACACTAAATCCGGGCGACGATATCGCCCCCCTCTGTTTATTAAAAACAGAGCTAAATTTTCTTTTGTGCCCCAGGCCATTAAATCCCTTAATAATAATCGATAGTCACTGTTAGTGTTGGTCAGCTCATAGCCTGCTCAGCTGGTCTGACCAGGTTAAGGCTGTGATAAATATAAAGCTGACTCACTGATGATGAGTGTTAATCTGTGTGAAAGTTGTACTGTGCTGTTTTTATCTGTGTTGTTGTTGTTTTTTTTTAGATGAAATGTCAAGTGATCTGCTGCAACTCCATTTCCCTACGGGGACAAATAAATTACTACTACTACTACTACTACTAAATCGATCTGTCATTCTGTCATTATGTTATTAAATTAGCATATTTTGAATGTTACACTTTCTCTTTTGAATCATCTACTTTTATATCTTAATATCCCAGCTGATGTGACTTCTGTGGCGGCGATACCGCCTGCCTCCACGTTCTCCACACGCTCAAGCACAATTACACAATCTGATCGCACAGAATCCACCCACATGCCGACATGAATATAGATCTATAACAGGTGTAGATGTGGTGGAGGTGGGCTACTGCTGCCTCTTCCTCCACAGGTGACTCAAGACCCTTTAAATACACCTCCATGATACTGGCGTGATAATCACAACATACAGATTGTCCACCGTTTGTGCCCTGCTTTGTGTCACTCGTCGTGTCTCGTCATGGTATTGCAGTAATATAGTTCTGTGCTTTGTGTTTTCCAGTCGTTGATGCTCAGCAAAGCTTTCGTTATAATGTTGCTGCAGCTCACATAAAAGAACTCTTAAGCTGTAAGCATTTCCTGACCACGGCTTGATCTGCACACAAGTGTGCATTATGCGAATTGAGCTAACACACACACTCTGAATTCTACAGCTGTCAGTAAAAAACAGCACAATTAGACCCGCACACACAGGTTCACTGGTGCGATACCAGGCCAGGTCAGGTCAGGTGGACTCCTGTGGATTAAGAGTTCAGCTGCTGTGTGTCAGCGGGTATTAACCCTGCTTCCCCCGCCCTCATGGCCTCTCAGTCTGTCTCCACGTCTACATAACGCTCATGGAAAACTGTATATATTTAGCGGTTTCACAGCTGGCAACCAAGAACGGAAAGCCTCAACGCCAACCCACCTTGTTGCCTTATTTGTTTTATCCTTTCGGAAATGAAGTGGACTCAATAGGGTAGATGGACGATGACAGCGACCCATTGGTTCAGGGTGTCTAACGCTGATCCCAGACACACATATACACACACACACACACACACACACACACACACACACACACACACACACACACACACACACACACACACACACACACACACACACACACACATATACACACTCATGCATGTACGTGCACAAGCAAACACACACACGCACATGTCCAGGTGTGCGTGTGTGGTCGTGGGTGTATGTTTTTGCAGGGCTGACAGAGCCTGCTCTTGCCTAGCACACGGAGAACATGCCTTTTGTTCCACCACCTCAGTTCTCCATATTCTCTCTCCTCTTTTCTCTACTTTCAGAGGATGTCACTGAGACAGAGAGAGACACACAGATAGAGAGGCAGAGAGAGTTGAAGTTCACTATTCACCACAACGGATTCAATGGGTAAAATGTAAATATCATATTACCCATACCAATTCATGTGACATGCTGTATTTATATCACAATATTTGTGAGCATATTCTGGCCAATAGACAAACAAACTCTAATACATGGGTATAAAGAGTGCTCTCTTCCGAGCCTCTCTAAATCTGTCTGCCGAGTATAAGGGAAAATAGAAGCCTCACCGGGTCCTTAATGAATCCTCCACACTCCAAGCACTCTGCTAAGCCTTAGATATTCGCTCTAAAGATAGAATGTAACAATGAGGCGCCTGCTTCAGTTCTGCCCTAATAGGCTGTGATTGGGACTTTTTTTTATTTTTTTTAATGGTTCAAACTTGCTGAATCGAGCACGGTGCTTCTAAAAGAGTATTATAACAAGGCTTGTACTCAGAGAGGTTCTTTGTTCACGCATGACGGGTTCCTGGTGGAATATTTAATGTTGGAGTGTTATCTATGCGTTGATGGAGATTAGTGTAATCATTTGACATTAAGACATAAGGGAGATTAAGGCTTTTGTGTGTCTTCCCTTTGTCAGGGTTTTCTTTGTTTTATGTCTGCTTCTGTAAAGAAATTAAGGTTGATTGAAACTCAATAAGATATTTAATTTCGACCCAAGAAACATATAAAACAACTTTCTGTATACCTGGTGACATTATTTCTGTTTATGACTAGGCCAAGAAACAGTGACAGTGTGTGTAAACACGTGTGTGTGTGTGTGTGTGTGTGTGTGTGTGTGTGTGTGTTTTTGTGTTTGAATGTGTGTGTTGGTATGTCGGTGTGTGTGTGTGCTAATTGTGTTCACCATCCAGCATCTGAATGTGTTTTTCCAAATGACATCTAAAGTATTGTTCTCGAAAGAAGTAAAACGGTGACTGGTACCAAAACGGGCGAGAGACAATGAAAAGGAAGGCTAATCGATGCCCTCCTGTCCTGCTGGCATCGATTAGGCAGCATTTATAAAAAGACAAAGATGGCATGAAGGGATTATGAAGAACAAAGATAATGCTGATGGAAGTATTTGTCTAGCATTTAGCTGAGGTCAAAGCTGAAGCAGCTAAAGAGAAAATCCCCTCCTCTCTCATCCCGTCTTCTGCTGATGTGTGCCTCCGCGCCTCTTGGTCACAATCGCACATCAAAGCCCCAATTATAATCCCTCTTCGCCACTCCTTCATTATCAGCCTCTCCTTCACTGTCAAGCACACAGCACAACTAACTTTGTTTTATTAGTTAATTTCATAGCATCACACTAAGTGGTTTGGCCGTGTTTTCATCTTATTATCACGCAAAATTAAAACAAACTTCAGACTAATTCACTGCGTTTCCATGAAATGGTTTCGGGCGAATAAGATCGTAGTATTGTTGGAAGATGGCAGTATCGGTGACATTACGCATGGCGGTGCAAACTGAATAAAAAAATAAATAAAGGGCTTTTCGAATCATTGGCCAAGGATTTGACTTTGTTTTCCTGGTAGATTGTGGCACTCCGGTGCTGTTTTCCATCAAAAATGGCTGCAAGTTTTTTTGTCATGGCTGACGACAAGGAACATTTTGGCTGTTGTTTCTACCAGCCATGTTTCCGTGTGATATGAGAGAGAGAGAGCAGATGTGAGTTAAATAGTCGCCACGTCAGCTCTTGATCTGCAAATGTGTTTCCGTCTCTGATTAGGCATATTAACTGTCTATCGATAAAGGCCATATTGTATAACGTAGAAGATTTTTCCTCCAAATGATGCAGTTAAATTTTTGGCTGACGACAAGGAACATTTTGGCTGTTGTTTCTACCAGCCATGTTTCCGTGTGATATGAGAGAGAGAGAGCAGATGTGAGTTAAATAGTCGCCACGTCAGCTCTTAATCTGCAAATGTGTTTCCGTCTCTGATTAGGCATATTAACTGTCTATCGATAAAGGCCATATTGTATAACGTAGAAGATTTTTCCTCCAAATGATGCAGTTAAATTTTTTTATTGAACCTTTATTTAACCAGGGAGAAATCACATTGAGATAGATATCTTTTTTACAAGTGAGCCGTGGCCAAAGTAGCAGCACCCAATTAACATAGGACCTTTTCTAATGCAATACTTCAAACTGCGTTAAAATATGTTGAAGAAAATAAAGCTAGTTTCATAAAGGGTCAGTTTCTATGAAGTTGAATTAATGCAGTTCTTTCATAATGTTTTAGGGAACCGGGGAATAACAGTGGAAAGTCAATGAGGTTTGTGTGTAGACATGTAAATATTTTGTTCACGATACAAAACTCCCATCTATAAACCGCTCACACATACAGACAAGCTCGAGCCCATTCACTAGTATAAAACTGCACCTCACCTCAACTAACCTCTCTTCTCATTTCATTTCCTCTCCTTTCCATTCCTCTCCTCTCCCTCTTTTCTCTCCTCTCCTCTGCGTCTTTTCTCTCCTTTCCTCTTCGTTTCTCCTCTCCCTTCCACTCCTCTTCACTTGCTTCTCCTATCTTATTCCCTCCTCTCCTCTTTAGTCCTCTTTTTTCCTCTCCTCCGACTTCTTCACCTCCCTTCACCTCTCCTCTACTCCTTCATCTCCTCTCCTCTTGCTAGGGCTAGTCCTTATCACCCTCAGCCAGCTGTGGGATTGGGGAAAAATAATTTGGCACGAATCCCCATTCATAGCACGCAATCAGGTGCATGGATGCATTGGTGTGCATCCACAAAGCCACAAAACAATCACACATACACACACACACACACACACACACACACACACACACACAGGTGTGCACAAAGAGAGGCATAGCAAACACACACACACAGGTATGCATGCAGGTGTACACACACACACACACACACACACACACACACACACACACACACACACACACACACAAACACAGACACACACACACACACACACACACACACACACTAACTAGAAGTTAGAACAGTGAGCCTTGCCTGACGATGTGCTTCATTAAGTGTGAAGCCTGCAGAGGAATTATTAATGAGGGGGGGGACATATTTTCTGACTGCATATTTTCATTCTGCGACCTCACTTGGCGACTTCATATAATGCCACCTGTCTGTGGCTGTTAATTACAATATTTTCCCCAGTCTTTTCACCTACTTAAGCACTTTAATGAACAACCTCAGAGGAGAGTGTGTGTGTGTGTGTGTGTGTGTGTGTGTGTGTGTGTGTGTGTGTGTGTGTGTGTGTGTGTGTGTGTGTGTGTGTGTGTGTGTGTGTGAGCGTGTGAGCATGAAATCTAAGCTGCACAAGCTTTGGTGATTTGAACAGGAGCTAATTATCTCTACTCAACTTCTGTGCCCGGCGTACTCTGAAATAAGCACAGGAACAATGGACAGGTCTGTGAAAGCAGCAAAGAGCATGTGTGTATATGTGTCAAGTGTGTGACAGCAGAGGGAACTGGGCCGTCGTCGAGACGATTGTAGCATTCTAGTTCAATGAGAATTTAGTCATCAGCATGCATTGTGTACTCCAGCCAGGCATGCGTTTTTTTCTCTGAAATGTGTATTTTTGTTGTGTTACGTCTACCATATGCACTTATTGCTCATCCACCGCTAAAAAACCCACACATGCATGCTTCGTTAGACATTCACTGCTAAACAGGACAAAAACTGGCATTCACTTGCTTTAAGCAGCGGAATCCATTAAGAATTTTTTATTTTTTTCCTTTCAAATGGAGCACAGACACAGACAGTCCTCACGCTGATGCAACATCATATAAATAGGAGGATCCCGTTAAGTAAATGTTATCGTATGTTAATGAAAGAAAAATAAGCCTGCTCATGTGTATGTAAACATATGAATTATGCATAATGGTATAATTTAGGAGGACTTAGCATTTGGCTTGTAGTACTAGAACCTCAGCAATTGAAACTTTAAAATTAGTCCAAGCACCAAAATCCAAGGCCATGCTTCTGGATCCCCAGAAGATGTTCCAGAATATCCAGAAGATCCAGAATTAAAGTCTGTGTTCCTGTCTGGCTGCGAGATCTATTGAATTTATGTGTTGAAGACATATCTTCTTCACATCCAGCAGGAATCCATCATCCTGTCCTCAGAGACGTCCACACACACACACACACACACACACACACACACACACACACACACACACACACACACACACACACACACACACACATCTTCTCTCTTCCTCTTCGGGTTTGCAATCTCAGTGTATCTCAGATATTTTTCTTTCAGTAACTTGGTTATTACTGAAATTGTCACCATAGCAACTCATTTGAGGCTTGTCAAATGAGCCCAGTGTTACCTTTCCCTCTGGCGTCCAGTGAGTCGCTAACTTAACTTTTTCTGGTTTAGGAACGGTGAAGAGTTTAGCACAAATGAATAGTAAAATTATTACACCAAAATAACATAATTCATCATTGACCCTGTTTGCCATTCTACCCGCCCACAATAACAGGCAGTCGTTTTAGCTACACAGATGCAGCTTGGATGTGTGTTGTTAAAGATGGATGCAATGAATAAGGAGTTTAATTAATATGATTGCCTCAGTTGAAAACAGATTATTCTTATTATATTATTATTAATAATTACTTGTATTGCTAAATACTTCAATACATTTTGGGTCTTTATGAGATCATAGTAGCATTTAGAGAAGTCAGAATTTATAGTTGCCATAGATGCTGCCTTTAAAGTTTGTAAAGGGTAGGCTCTCTAAAGGCTGTAAAGTCTGCCAAACCTTTCTCATTGGGCCTTGGCACTTTCCGATCACGTATGCTGCTATCCCCTGGCAATTGCCAATAAACTGATGTCCGAGCAGGTAGCAGCGGGGGTTTAGCTGACAACACAGCCATTGTTTATTCTGCCCTCCTCTCTTCCTTTGAATTACCCGGTCACCTGAGGCAGCAGTTTCAATCTACTTGTACACTTTAATGGAGAGTGTGGCTCCTCTCCTCCGCCACCTCCTCCACCTTCTCCACCTGCCTCTTACTTTTTCCTCTCTCCCCTGCTCTTTTTTGTGCTCACTCTGCCTTGCCTCTCTCTCCCGTGCTCCAATGCCCACAGGCTTGCCATGGGTATACGGCTTGGCTCGAGATAGGGGCTGTGAAGCATCGAAGATGTGCTGAGCAAGTTGATGAGGCAGGACGATTTGGCTCAAAGTGTGTGTGTCTGCATACTTTTCTTAATGAATGTGCATGCATTATGCAAGGCGGGTTCCCTTACGTGAGATCCATAATCAAGAACACAGGTAGCCATTAGATTAGAATACTCATATATATATATATATATATTAGAAATTTGGCATATTTTTTCACAGTATAACAAAATTAATTTAAACGCTTGATATACTTTGTAAAGTATTCTAAACAGCAGTTTACTTCCACATCACTGGTCACCAATGAAGCCACAGAAATAACTGTAATTGGCAAAGTGCTTGTCAAAAAAGATATAATTTGCTCAGCATGATTACAGAGTGAAGAGAAGAAAATAGAACAAAATATATCAAACAAAATTGTATTCAATATTTAATAAATTATACTAAATATAGACACAGAAATAGGTAAGAACATTGGCTAGAAACATAAAATCATACAACACAAGATAGAATTCCTTCTCTTGGCCCATGGCTCTGTATCACTGCAGGAGATTAGGATGATGTCAGTCCTCTCTAAACAAACACACATTCCTGTGGGTGTGTGTGTACCTGTGTGTGTACCTGTGTGTATGTTGTGACTGGCAAGAGCCAATGCCAGCCCTTCTGCTGTCTCTGAGGTGTCTGTTCAGAAAAAGGTCAGTCCAACAATTAACCTGGAGAGAGCTATATAAACAGGACAGCAGGTCCCGGTAATAGGGGAAAAGTCTGGGCTCATACACCACTTGCACACACAGACACACACACATACACACATGTAAACAAACAATCTATCCACCTCGATGGAGCCCAGCTCATTCTCAAAAACAATTTTGGACACCGTCCTAGATTTTTCATGGGGGGTATAGATGAGACTCGATCAATTGATCTACTAACTCCTTGCTTTGGTACCGGGTCCTCACAGCCTATATAAAGGGACGGGGGGGATGTGAAAACAGCTTGCAGGTGAGTCATAGAACACCTGGCCAGCCAGCCTGGGCTTCCACATCTCATCCTCTGGGAGTGTCTGCGGAGGTTAGTGGGAAATACAGGGGCAATGGAAAATGGAGGACATTTTGTGGTGATTAAAGTGTGCAGCAGACCTATACTGAAAGTAGAGATGATTACAACTGATTTATTATGGGTTCTAATTCTCAAGGGGTTTAGAGGAGTTGAGGTTGTTGCTACAAGCTGGACGTAACATGCACATCTATTATTTTGTGCCTTTTCTAGCAAGCACTTAACTTAAAATTGATCTTAAGTCAAAGCTTAAAGCACCCCCCAGTGTTCCCTGTGTTGTATTGCAGCACTTAAGAGAGATAAAAGAAACAGACAGTTTCCAACTGAACGCAGAATTCCACATTCATTTCCATCCCCTTGCTCGTGTTTAGAACCACAATGGAACCAAGCTGGCCGCTATAGGTGAATTCGGCCCTTTGGAGGGTGTGAGTGCCTGCCAATACATTTTGTCCCTCTCAGCCTTCTTCCCCTTCCCTGCCATGGGTCCTCCTCTAGGCGTGCTGGGGCATCTCTACTGGGACTCCGTTACCAAGGTGAGGAGTGGAGGAGCCAGGGTGAGAACTGCATCTTCCACCCACTGCTTCTGCTTCAAAGTACAGGAGGTGGCATGGTGCTCTTTTGTGCTCAAATGTCATTCGTCACCTGCTCTCTCTTTATCCAACAGCAAGTGTCCACTAAGTTCCTGTTTTTTCTTGAAGGTATGTGTGTGTGTGTGTAAACTAAACCCTCCAGAGACACAGTAAATAAAAACATCATGCAGTTTTCATGAGGGAAGGGGGGGGGGGCTGGGACACGCGCTCAGCAACCCAACCCAACACACAAACACACTGTTATTTAATTCAGTGACCTGCTCTGTGGTCATCTGTCCTTGAACGTCTCCTGCATGTCAGCTCAGCATTTATCTTTTGGCTCGTTCTCCCGATGTGGGACATCATAAATCCTGAGGTAGACACCCTGCCGGCTTTGGGTTCCTCTCAGACCATTCATCAATAACACAAATACAAATACTGGCTGTCTACCGATGCTAATGTTGGGGTCATGTAACAAAGCGCAGTTCGTTACTGGGATATTTTTGCACATGTGGGTAATTGTTCTTTTGCACAATCACGTAAAGGTACAGGAATAACGGCACTTTGCACTTTAGTCACGATAGCACTTTATTTGCCAAAGTTTGCACAGTACAGTTGCACATTGCGTATTTGCACAGTCGATACCGATATTTAAATTGCTCTATTTATTGAAGAGGGATTGAGTTATTTATTAGACCGTGTGGCCACAGAGGATTGTATGTCTTCGGCCAGGTGCGGTACTCGGCTCCGACGTAAGACTGTAATGGAAAGAAGAACATAGTATGAAGAGTGTGCAGTGGGACGGGTAAATATATCGGGTAGATGTGGGTGCTGTACATGTACCAAGTGAAGTTGTGTGTGTTAACACTTACCTGTCTGGTCCTGTGTCTGCTCCAGGGTGCGCGGCCAAAAGATTCCCCTGGGGCACGGCACCGTGATAAATGTTCCGGGAGAGACCAAGTGGCGGGATAGAAAGAGGGGGTGCTCTAAATGTGTGGTGTTTAATTCTAGTTGTTGTAAATATGTGTATAGGTTAGTGGCAGGGAAATAGCATGAATAGGAGGGTTGTATATATCAAGGGTTAGAGGTAACTTAGGAAATTATTGTTTGGGGGGAGATAGCCAGGGGATGATATTTTCAGGTTACCTCGGTAGTAGAGGAGGCCAGGGATAGTTACCGGTGGCCGGGTATAAAAGGCGCCATTTTACCATCTGCCGGGGCTGCTGGTGTTAACTCTGACCCCCTGTTCGGTTATCTGTCTGTTACGGAGAGTTGGCTAATAAATCAATGGAAAAGTGGGAAGCCTCGCTGTCGTCGTCTACTTTCTCGTGTCCACCATCCAGCCGCTCAAAGGCCTCCTTTCACAGGTCACTTGCAATATGTGAATGATTTGCGTTTTCTTTTCTGGTTGGGTTTGCATGGTTTCAGCTGGACAACGTTTTTATTGGTTGTATCCAGCTTGGGCTCTTTCTGCACGAATCAGCAAGAATAAAAGTAATCTTGTGAAATATTGTAGAGTGTCCACAACAAAAGAAGGATGTATCTGTTTAAATGCGCATGACTGTTGAGTGTTGGTTGAGTGGGTGCATTTGGGGTTTTCATGAAAGACACCACAGACAACTCAAACACTGTATTTAATTCACTCCTTATTTATTCATGCCTGTCTTGGTCAGTCTCCCTTCTGTTCCGTCTTCGGCTTTGATGCTGTGAGGCATATTTCCCCCATCTTATTCTGCCATCTGCTTTTTCTTCATGTCTTTACTTAACAGCTGCCTCTCTCTTACTCTTTGTCTCTGATTCTCTTTCTCTCTGTCTCTTTCTCTCACTCTCTCTCTCTTGTCTCTAACTCACACTCTATCGCTCCCTTCTCCACCCTGACTCCAACCCACCCTCCCCCTCTCTCTCTCCCTCCATCCCTCCCTCCCTCCTTTCGCTTGCCCACCTCTCTGTCTTAACTTCTCTCTATATCTGGCTTCTTGATGGCCTTCCTAATTGGCAGGAAAAAGTTACAACAATATAGGAATATGTGACAGGACTGGGCTGAGATTGGCTGAGATTTAGTAGTTAGAGTAAGAGTGATGTGTGATATAGATACAGTGAGAGTGATGTGTGATATAGTTACAGTGAGAGTGATGTGTAGATACAGTGAGAGTGATGTGTGATATACAGTGAGAGTGAGGGGCTATAGTATTACTTTTATTGTTGATGTAAAAATGTAATAAGTGCTTTAGTGGGGCTGGGGGGAATGGAGGGTGTGAGAGACAGAGAGAGTAAGAGAGAGTGGCGGAGGGAGAGAAGATGTAAAAATAGCAGGGAAAGCGTTTATTTGACAGTGGAAGAGGAAAGGACTACTGTGGGTAAAAGAGGGGACATCCTTTCCTTTCAGGAAGTTTTCTGATTTGTTTTTATATTTCATGTTCATGTTAATGCCTGATGAATATTTTAATATAGTTGAAACCATGTGGAAACTAACCTCACTGTTGACATCCTCACACAATTGTGTAAATGTTTAATCTTTTACTTTCTTAATTTTCTCTCTGCTTCTTTGTAATATGACAGTGTACTGCTTCTTATGTGTGTTGGGAAATAATTGCCCTATTCAACATCCACACTTGTTTCCGCAAAATAAATGCAGTGAAGTAGGTCTATTGAAATTATTTTTCCAAATCTGACCAAAAGAGAAGGCATACCGTTGAACTACCGTGAATGGTCCACATTTTTGGCAGAAATTGGATGATTTCGATCGCAACTCTTTCAAACTCTTGTGAAGCAATACTCTCTTATTAGAAATTAGGGATTGTAATGGCTCCCCTTTATATTTATACTCCCCTTTAAGTATAGCTTGATTCTAGATAGATTTATAATATGTTTTCCAATGATGAAATGTCAAGATTGATCAATATATTAATAATCTAGTTAGTCGCCAAGGGAAGTGACAGAACACAACACTACTGTCTGTGTAGAAGTGAACTTGGTGAAAAGGAAGAACGAAAGAATGAGTGTAAGACACTGAAGCTAATCCTGCCCTCTTCTCCCCCCACTGCCTCCGATCCATACCTGTCCGCCTACTGCGTTTCCCATGAGGCTCTGGGTGATTCTGTGAACTCAGCCAACTCTGACTCTACGACATGCTTGTTAGGCATGCGCACCGCTCCGCCCCCCTGCACACGTACGCACACATGAACGAATTAACACACACAAAAATGCCTGTGCATGTGTAATATCTCTCATACAGTGAATATGACCTCTCATGGGATTGGAAGACACACAAACACACTCACACACACACTCAAAAACATTCACTTGCGTCTGAACCCCTGGTTTCTGATACCTAACGTAATTGCCTTGTTTGCAATGAAGCAGCTAAAAGAAGTATGGTTAGGAGGAGCCAGGAAACCTAAACAGTAATAATTTGAGCGCTGGGTGTTATTCAGTGACCCATATTTATTCACCCTTGTTTGTGTGACCGTGTGCAACTGTGAGTGTGGGTGCTGTTGTTACATTAGCTTTTTATTCATATCCTGAGTCTGCAGTGTCTCTCTCATGGCTGGTGTTCTCTCTTAGAAGATGGATGAGCTCAGCCCAAAGTTCAGGGCCAGCTATGGGGATTTTTCCACTTGTTGAGAGCAAAAGAGTAAGATAAAGTGAGAGCAAGAGAGAGAGACAGATGAGAGAGAGAACAAGCGAGGAGAGAGAGCGATAGAGAGAGAGAGAAACAGAGAAAGAGATGGTGAGAGAGAAAGACTTGATTGCACTCCCTATTGCTCAGGGGAATTCTATACTCCCTCATAGTTCCTCCCAGAACTAGTGTAAATCATACCACTGCACACACACACACACACACACACACACACACATACTCTACCAAATTCTTTGTAGTGCACATACGCAACTGTGTGTTAACATTAAGCACACATACACACACAGACACATATAGACAGACATAAACACTAGAAATTGAAGAAGAGTGAGAAGTTAGGGACAGCAATTAATCTTTTGGGTGAAGAGACATGTTGGTGGAGAATCAGAGAGACAGACAGAGAGATATAAACGGAGACACAGGGACACAGATAGATATAAAGAGAGACAGAGATGTAGAGATATAAAGAGACATGGAGACAGAGAGATATAAAGAGACACGGAGACAGAGAGATATAAAGAGACACAGAGACAGAGAGAGATAAAGAGAGACACAGAGACATAGAGAGAGATATAAAGATAGACAGAGACATAGAGAGGGAGATAAAGAGACACAGAGATGTAGAGAGATATAAAGAGACAGAGAGAGAGATATAAAGGGAGACACAGGGACATAGAGAGAGATATAAAGAGAGACACGGAGACATAGAGAGAGACGTGCCGTCCATATGGGCAGGTGGGGCATCGAACTACTTGCCAAAAAAATTGTTCCTCCGTAAATCATTGCTCCAAGTCTATTTTAGAATAATGTGATTGTCACATCAACTATCTATAGTTTCTGTAGGCTTTCCGACTATTTTTGGTCTGTTGACATCACATTTTGGATGATGGTGGCGATTCTAGTTGAGTTTAACGTGTCATGCAATGTTGGGGCAGGGCAGCTCAACGGCCGCGTTCCTCCATATGTTAGGGCTGGGTGATTAATTGAATTTTGATCGCGATTTCGATTTCAGAGTGAAACAATCACCAAACTAATATAATCGATTTGAAACAATTATTATTATTATTTTTTAAATTTTAATAGAATAGAATTTAATAGAAATTGCAGAACAGCTGGATTCATATCTGGACTTTATTTTCTATTTGACCATTTTGTGTATATTTTTAAAGGGAAATTTTCTCATTTACAAAGTGTTTTTTTTTGGAGAGAAATTATGAATAAATGCTTCATGTTTTCAAACTCAAAAATTATCATTTGAATAATCGAGATTTCAATATTGACCAAAATAATCGTGATTATGATTTTTTCCATAATCGAGCAGCCCTACCATATGTTTATCGCATAACCCTGCAGGCTGCAATAAGAATCGCAATCCACGCTAAAAGATGCCTATATGGTCGTAAAGTAGTCAAGTTTAACTCAAATTATTCCGCCAGTATCTTTCGTCGTTTCTATATCAGATGCAGATATGAAGAGTGGTGTTGCACCTGCAGTTTCAGATATTGAGACAGACAGATTGAAAAGCATAGAGGGAGAGGAACAAAACAGGTCCTGAAGAAGCATGTAGGTAATGTTGAGTGTGGAAAGGTATCACACTTAGAGGTTGTTTTACTAGTAGTTTCGTGAAGCAGTCTATAGTCTAATAGTTAAGATCATATCTGAAAGAAGAAAGAAACTGGGGCTTTAACCCCATGGTAGATGGATCAGGTACTAAGGCCAAGTCCACACGTACCAAAACAATCTTTTTTTTCCCCGTTTTCCCTGGCATCGTATCAAGAACATTTGCGTCCACACGGATCCATCTCAATACGACTCAACACGCTACTTCATGTTCCAGGCGTATAGGTGGCGCTGTTTTAGTTTTAGAAATTCACCGGAAACGGTCACTATATTTTATATTTTGCGTAGTGGTGGGCCGTTATCGGCGTTAACGTGCTGCGTTAACGCGAGACTCTTATCGGGCGATAAAAAAAAATATCGCCGTTAATCTATTCTCAAAGTTGAACTAACCAGAAGCTGAGTGTTTAATAAAATATACTGTCCATAATCGCGCCATATGCTGGAGACAATGTAGCAATGATAATAGAAACAACTTGGGTGAGCGATGACACGTTTTGGGTTGATTGTGACATCAGAGCGTCGAAATAGTTGGTGTTGTTGTTGTTGTAATAATCCAAATCTTCCTCCGAGCTACCCGCCTTGGTACGGCGGTAGGCGGACGCGTACCAGCCGTCTGCCGTCAACGCCGCCGCCCCGGCTGCCGCGACGCGCACCGGAGACGAGCGTGCCGTGGACCTGGCGTCCCGGCGCCGTTAAATATAACGGCGCCGGGACGCGTTTGAGTTTGTGATAGTAAGCGTGTAGAAAGTTATACTAGAGTTTGTGATGCATTTTGGAAACAGGAGATGAGCCCCTGGTCTAATGCGCCACCTGGCTTGAGAAACCCGTTCTCAAAGACTTACTTTTAGTCATTATTTAGGTAGCACAAACATATTATGAATTCAAATGAGCCATTTTAATCTAGATTAATTCCTAGATTAATCTAGATTAAAAAAATTAATCTATGCCCACCACTAATTTTGCGATAGTAACCCTAATAGGCACAATATCTTCTCCAGCAGGAACACGAGCATGTAGTCGGCCATTGTTGTTGTTATGAGACGTCGTCACAGGTTACAAGAGGTTACGCTCGAGGGGTGTGGCGATGACATCATCGAAAGTCAGTTTGCATGCGATGCGTTTACAGGATTCGTTTGGACGATCGGCCAAAACTATGCAAAACATCTGCGTTTAAACCAAAAAGCGTCTCCGTGTGGATGGCCCCTAAGTCAACCACCTGATTCAGTCAAAGAATGGGAAGAGAATAGTAGGAGACCAAGAACTGCCAAGGACCAGATGAGTATATACACATCTTAATGTGTGTGTGTACACACATATTAAACCTGTTTCTGGTTGGGATTCTGTGTCTCGCTCAATGGCAGCCCTTGTGAAGGTCGAATCTACAACCTTTGAATGACAAAGTCACATCACAAGTACACACACACACACACACACACACACACACACACATACCAAACATTATTTGTTTGGTATGTATAAAGGTTACTAGAAAAGTCACCTTTTTCCTGACTGTTGAGAGCATAGCGATCAATCTTCCCTTACTTCACTGTGATTACATTTTGATTGCATCATTTGGTTGCAGATGGGATGTTCCCCTGCACAGATGGCCTAATCATACACACCTTGCTGAGCCCCAATGTAGGGGGCGCGGTTTATGTGGAACAGGTGGTGAAGGGGTCACAGACAGAGATGGACTCAGAGGCCAGCTGGTCGAGGAGCAACATTTGCTGAAACAGTAATCAGAACGGATGCATTAATAGTGTGCGTTACTTACCTCAGTGGCTACTCAGACGGCTTTTCAGTGACCTCACATCCATCCATTCATACAGGCATTGCTACAGCAGCAACTGCACTGGCATCAACCATGCAAGGCAACAAGCAGATTGGGGACACCTTGACCCAACTGCCACTTCTTAAAGGAGAACTCTGGCAATTTTTAATTATTGTTTTCCTGAGGGTCACCCCAGTTGAGGGAAGTAAAAACCTGACAAATTTATTTGACCAAGCCAGAGATCTGCACTGGCTGGTGGCGCTACAGAATAGCTATAATGCTAGCTATAACTGCTATCGGCTAGTAAGGGCTCTCTGGATATGTCAACGGGGTAATCTGTGGTGAGTGTTTACATGCAAAAACGCAAAGTTTATACTGTTTCGTCACACTATTTGAGTTAAACGAGCACGGTGTTGTCTCGTAAGGAACCAACTCGTGTTACCGAGGCCTTGGAATGGTTTTCTGAATGTGTTTAGAAGCCCCAAAAGCGGATAAAGAGCTTGCACCCATAGATTAGTGTTATAGCTATTCTGAATTGAATTGCGCATTCTGTACCTGGCAGGCCCCTGGAAGAGTGCTGGAGAGAGATGTTGTCTGTACTTTGAAATGAGGTTTAAGTATTGAGAACATGCTCTTGTTTTCTCATCAAAGGAATAATAGTGCTTCAGCTACTCTAATGTAGCTGGAGCTACATTAGACTAATGAGGTAGAATAAGCCAAACCTACAGAGAACTAGAGAGGCAGAGGGAGAGAGGGAAAGAGAAGGGCAAAGAAAGCGAGAGATGTTAAGAGAAGGATGGAGAGAAATAAAGACGGGGATAGGGAGACAGAGAAAGAGGGAGAGGGAGATGGAGAAAGAAAGAGCGATGGAGAAGGAGATCCAAAGATAGAGGGAGAGAGGAAGTGAGATAATAGTGTCTCTGCTCAGAGAGAGAAGTAATGCCCTGGTTTTAACATTCAGCGGGCTTTAGATATTGATTAAGAAAGGACACGACAGATTTGCCAGGCTTTTCTGGGTTCCCTGTTGTGTCTGGAATACATGTGTTTTTATCCACATAGACGTGTAGTTCCCTTAAGCCGAGCTTGACGCTTTATCGTCCTCATTTTCCCTTCTCCCCTTTTTTCCATTTCTGTGTCCTTCGTCTCCCTTTGTCTTCTTCCTCACTCTCCTCTCCTTGCCTTATAAGTCCGTGTCTACATAGTCGTATACTTTCAGGTAACCAGTAACTCACTACATACACACACGATCACACACACACAAGGCACACACGCAAAGCCACACACGCCCGCATGCACACGCACGCACACACACGCACACACACACACACAGCTTTTAGTGTGAGGATGAGAATTGGGTCTGGTGGTTGAGATGCAAGTGGTCTTTTATTCTAAAAATTAAGATGTGTTGGTGTTTCTCTCTCTCTCTCTCTCTCTCTCTCTCTATCTCTCCTCCTACACAGACAGCCGCTCCATCTCTCTGCTCTGAGTTGAGAGGGGGAAGCAGTGCAAGCCTTGCTGCCTGAGAGAGAGAGAGAGAGAGAGAGAGAGAGAGAGAGAGAGAGAGAGAGAGAGAGAGAGAGAGAGAGAGAGAGAGAGAGAGAGAGAGAGAGAGAGAGAGAGAGAGAGAGAGAGAGAGAGAGAGAGAGAGAGAGAGAGAGAGAGAGAGAGAGAGAGAGAGAGAGAGAGAGAGAATCATGCTTACTGGATCGTGTCTAGGCATTTCTACCTAGATGATATGCTGTATATGTTTATTTGATGTATTGGGCTTAAGTGATAGTGAATTTTTATGTGCACCTACTCAGACAGATGAATGTGATGAAAAATATACCACAGGGGATAAAACAATAAGCATAATTGAATCTTTATAAAATTGAAGTGTGGTGTCCTCCATCACTGTAAGCAGAGTTTTTCATACATCCGGTTTAGCCTACTGCATGCAGAATGAGTACAGATCCTCTTACAAGCAGAGTGAAGCAAAATGTGTAAGGCTGAAAAAAAGACCCAAACGTTGTCAACTGACATCCAAACATCAATTGACTTTAGTCCTGGGAATTTCTGGATGATATCAAAGTCAGCCTCACCTAAACCCCTGGCTTTCATTCCTGTGAAGTTTAGTGGTGGAGATGTGAGGTGTGTCAGCCGAGGTCTTGCATGGATCTCCCGTGCAGTAATGTACAATGCTGTTGGATGTCTGTAAGGAGGTGCAGTTTAGGGGCGGAGGCTGCCTGAGAAAGGGCTGCTGGCGGTGTCTGCTGGGGTTGGAAGTATGACAGTGAACGCCAGCTGTCAAACCTCCCCGCACGGGGACTCCCTGTCTCATCTCCGTTCCAGTTCAGTGTCGACGCGGCCCCTGTTATTCCCTTTCCATTCCTTCTTTCTTTCCCTTATACTTCCCCTCAATGTTGAACTTCATGTACAGCCTTAAAGGTGCTGGGTTAAAGCGCCCATCTCTCCCTGCTGGCAAGATGTCTTTTGCATACAGTTCCTTCCCCTTCATGGTGCGTGTCTGAAGGTTAGCCTTCACAGACTTGCTTCTGCAGAGTTTGGTACAAAGCTGGTGTGTGTTTGTGTGTGTGTGTGTCAGGCATGCAAACTAGTCACCTTCGTTTTTTAAACAAAATTGGCCACTTGTGTGATTCGTGGAGATCCATTGAGAAAACATTGGCGGGGGGGGGGTCCTACAGTCTGACGAAAACGAGACGATAACTAAATAAAAATCAATTTAGGATGACAAAAACTACAACAAAATCTTTTGACACTTTCATTAACAAATAAAAACGAGACAAAAATGTAAGTGGGACGATTTGGGAAGCAATCCAATCAGAACTAAGCTCTTTATGTGGGGAAGTACTGATCGTCCCGCCTGGCAGGTCAACTAGCAGGCGCTTGCTGCGTCGCAAGCAAGTGTCCCTTTGTAAACAGTTTGGTGCAACAATCACCGGTTAAAACACAACCAACTTGAAGTCATTGGCAGACGAGTCATCCCGAAATTCACGCAAAGATAAGCATACTTAAGCAGTTTTTTATGGGGTCAGAACAGTCTCATTAATAATGAATGCACAGAGAAGGATTCACAAATGTATTTTGTGATTTATATATAAATTACTCTCTTCTCACAAATACATTTCAATGCACACACAAATGGATATCGGCATGTATAAATGTAAAATAAATCCATAAACAAAAATAAGTTTCACAAACACATTTCTGATCCACACACAAATGTGTCTTGTTTAAAATAAATGTAATATAAATCCATAAATATATAAATAAAAAAAAATATTTGCAATTTTCATCAAAAATGTATTTGGATGTTGTTACATTTATATACAAACTGTTAAACTTGAATTTACAAGACGCTTTTCATTTGTGAACTTGTTTGCATTTGTGTGTGAACTGGTCTGTATTTATATGTGGATTTTTGAGACTCCCCTGACACGGCTGGATTCACAAATGCATTTTTTTCACCAAGGAACTCTCTGTAGCCAATCAGATGCCTCCTTAGTTTTCAGCCAATCACATGACTGCAATCCCACGAGGGGTACCTCAGCATAGACCTCTGAAGAAGTTGTCGGGAACTGAAGAAGTTTTTGAATGATCGTCCATAACGAACTCTGTAGGTGGTGAAGAAGTAAAAGCTGCGTCACGTTTTCAACTACAACCTTTTTCCATCTGGTTTCCACTTGGGTTTTGGATTGTCGGGCCATTAAAGTAGTAAACTATTATTAATGCTAACCGGGAGCTAGTTACAATCTGCACAGACTTCATACGTCATACTTAGGGAGGAGGGAGTGCTCGCAACCAGTCACAACCTAACGATGGTCATTCCACACGCGATTTCAGTGGTGTATAAAACTTATTCACTGGTGAGGTTCAGCCTCTTTTCTCCACGACTTGACTTTTTGGTTTGACCGTGATAAGAGTTTGTTGGCTGTTATTGAGAATTATCGATTTCGATTTCACACATGAACGAGCAGCGTTGGCTCCACCTCCATAGGCGGGCTCTGGTGCCACTGAACTCCATTTCGGTGAAGACAAAAAAAATAAACATTGCCGTTGCTATGCAACCTTGACTGGGAGAGTCGTGACGACCTAAGTCTGCGCAGATCCGCGTTAGCATAATACTTCTTCATAATAGTTTACTACTTTAACGGCCCGACAATCCAAAACCCAAGTGGAAACCAGATGGGAAAAGGTTGTAGTTGAAAACGTGACGCAGCTTTTGCTTCTTCGCCACCTACAGAGTTTGTTATGGACGATCATTTGACCGAGAGACACAGGAGCCATGTGATTGGCTGAAAACGAGGCAGGCATCTGATTGGCTACAGAAAGTTCCTTGTTGAAAAAAATGCATTTGTGAATCCAGCCGTGTCAGGGGAGTCTCAAAAATCCACATATAAATACAGACCAGTTCACACACAAATGCAAACAAGTTCACAAATGAAAAGCGTCTTGTAAATTCAAGTTTAACAGTTTGTATATAAATGTAACAACATCCAAATACATTTTTGATGAAAATTGCAAATATTTTTTTTATTTATATATTTATGGATTTATATTACATTTATTTTAAACAAGACACATTTGTGTGTGGATCAGAAATGTGTTTGTGAAAC
The DNA here is from genome assembly GCF_964030765.1 of Micromesistius poutassou. Classification (NCBI taxonomy): domain Eukaryota; kingdom Metazoa; phylum Chordata; class Actinopteri; order Gadiformes; family Gadidae; genus Micromesistius; species Micromesistius poutassou. The sequence continues at coordinate 6,076,844 of NC_140277.1, forward strand.
TTATTTTTGTTTATGGATTTATTTTACATTTATACATGCCGATATCCATTTGTGTGTGCATTGAAATGTATTTGTGAGAAGAGAGTAATTTATATATAAATCACAAAATACATTTGTGAATCCTTCTCTGTGAATTCATTATTAATGAGACTGTTCTGACCCCATAGTTTTTTTCTTTCAAGCTAATGTTATGTGTGTCAAAAAAACATGCGCGCAGGTCAATTTTTTTAAATTTATTTTTAATTTATTATTTTTTTAATATATATTTTTATTTATTATTTTTTATATATATATTCTTTATATATATATATATATATATATATATTTTTTTAATATAATTCTTTAAAAAATATATATATATATATATTTTTTTTTTTTATAACCCTTTTTTTTATAACCCTGGAACCCCCCTAGTGGGTCTGTGTTTTCCTCGGCTCACGCATCATTCTCACCTTTTTCACCCCAAACCAGTTTGCATGCCTGTGTGTGTGTGTGTGTGTGTGTGTGTGTGTGTGTGTGTGTGTGTGTGTGTGTGTGTGTGTGTGTGTGTGTGTGTGTGTGTGTGTGTGTGTGTGTGTGTTGGGGAGGGGGGGGGGGGGGGGGCACATTCTGCTGTATGTGTGTTCCACAGTGTTCAAGTTTTCACAAATTATTTTGTGTGGAAGCGAGCTGCAGTTATTTTGCAGTGCAGTGTGTAAACATCTCCTTTGGAGTGGATTTAATGTGATGGAATGACAGAGTATGGATCTCCCCAGAAGGATATCAAGCAGTGAAGGAGATAAAAAAGCACTAGATGACTGAGAGCGAGAGCAGAGTGTGGAAGCGAAGTGTGCGGTCGGAGGAGGTAGTGAGTGGAACCTGAAAAAAAAAAGAAATAGAGTTATGGGGAGCATGCACCCATACCATAGTATTCTGCCTTTTCTTGTTTCTGTGTAGGCTTGTGTGTCCTTGCTTAACCATAGTTCAATCACTGAGTGAGAGCGAGAGAGAGAGAGAGAGAACAGAAATTTCTACATTTCCGTACAAAGGTTGCTGATTTTCTAAACCCTCCACAAATACTGTACCTGAATTAATTGAATTACTAGTAGATTAGTCGTTATATTTGGTGATCATAATTAAAATGTGCTATTCTATGAGCCTATTGTGACAATGAAAAGCAAATATAAACCCCTGTTAAACCTTAAGCCCTAGTATTATTCAAGTCATTGCAAACACTAAGTGCAAAAACACATTAAGTGTATTGATTTATTATAGTATGAGCAAGTTAAATGTTCAAGTCAAATAGTTTTCTTTGTTATAATGCTGCCATTAAAGGAGACATATTATGGTGTTTTCCCAAGTAAACATAGTATATGAGTTCCAGAAAACATGTTTTTGAAGCTGTTTGCTGAAAATAGCTTTTAGGAAAGAAAATCTTGCCTACCACTATTCCCCTCTGTTTCAGTCCCTTTCAGTATGTGCTGTTTCTGGTGTCTGTAGCTTTCATGCAAATAAGCTGCTGCCTATTCATACTTTGCACGTGACGTCACAACCACTGGCTGGCGGGCAAGAACTCCAGCAACGAAACCTAGTAACATAATCAGGACGTCGCCAGTTTTACCACACGAACGGTCCCCAAGTCTGGTAGAGTCTGCCAGCTTCAAAGCAATGAATAACCTACATCAGCGGGTGCTGTGTATGGATCACAAGTTCCGAGTATGTTTATCTTCTCTTCGTATCTAATTTTAACATTTTGTGACAAATGGTCTAAATAGTTGATTTATTTAAGTATCGGAAATCTGTATCGGCCAACCAGGCTGCAATTCCCCTGGTTGGCCGTTGTTCGTCGCCATTTTGCCAGCGTTTGTTGCCCTCCAGGTATCCAAGGTAGTCACGTGACCGCAAAGTATGAATTGACCAATGAGCTGTCAGAGTGAACCACAGCATGCAGGAGAAGTTATTGTTACCATTTGCGGACTCCTGGAGCTCTATATCTATATAATATAATATTATATAATAAATAATAATATTATATTGTATTATATATTTAAGCAATAGATCACGACAGGCTGTGGTATGTTCTCTCACAGTTAAGGGGGTCGCCGTCCCTTAACTGTGGTATAATGAGCACATTTCACTGACTGAAGTGAACTATTGCATTTATAAAACGGTTACGTAAGTATGGCGAAATGAAAGTCATAGACAACCTCAATTTTGAAAAAGCGAGAAAGTCGGAAAAGCATTTTTTTTTAATGAATACAAAAAAGTAGTCCCTCCTGGCTGCCTGCAAAGTGTACGGCGGTTGCTATGCAACACACTGTAGCGTTCTTCAGAGAGAAGGCTAGTGAAGGTAGCTTGGTTCGCCGGCAATTTAGCCTACTATCGAGCAGTTCACTCACCGTGTGCTTTACAACATTTCCACCCTCTCCAGCAATCAACATATTTCTATGCTAATGCTTTTATATATAAATAAACAACAGTTCAAGTTAGGCGCGGAGTGATACTGAACTCTGTAAACTGAACGGTCATAGCTGTGTGTATACGCTCAATATACAACAGTTGGGAACCAATCAGATCGCTTGATTTAAGCCACCCGTTTTATAAAAGTATCTATATGATATAATATCTAATATCACGGCCAAAAGCTATGTGCGCCTCGGATGACATTATGAATCATAAAGATTGTGTCTGACGTCTTTGGTACAAGTTAAAGACAATTTCTTTTTTTTTCCTTTTTTTCAAATGATGTGACAAGCTGTCCAGCATTATATAATCACAGTTTAACTGAAAGTGGTCAGTCTTTACTGGTCTGATTCTGCCCCCTACTGGTGATACAGCTTAGTAAAAATATCAACCCAACAAAAATACCTCACAGACTGCTTCCTTCATTCCATATTCATTCCATCACAATTTAGGGAATATGTTTATTGGAAATTTGGAGACACTAATTAGGCACCTGAAATCCAACCGCGTGACATGTCTTTCTTACATGAACAAGCCGACACGTGTTAGATGTCAACATGTGACAGCTTATTTACATAAATATCTTGTATGTGCTGGACCATCTCTATTGGATGAATCTGATGACCATGAAAGCTGTAGTATCATGGGATATAGTGCGAAAGGAAGTGAGTGTGCATCACTTATTTTACGGTGCATTATTATGGTTATTAGGTAGTGGACTATAGGGAGTGAAATTTATGCCCTTGATTTTGGACAAAATCTCTTCAAAAGGGTGACACTAAATCAGGGGTTCTCAACCACTGGGCCGCAGAGATTTAGAAATTAAGCCTACAAAAAAAATTGTAATACAAATATATATATATATTAGGGATGGGTCAGAATATTTGATTATTCGATTATTCATTCCTGAGGGTCAAAGTCGATTTTCAACATTTTTTCCCATTCAAATAAACAAGAATTAACGGACGGAACTAATGTTGGTTCTGTAGCACTATTAGTTTTTTTTATTATTATTATTATTAATCATGTACAGACAATACAATATACACAATACACAAGCATAAATATTAATACATATGCATACCACACAAACACTGATCACTGTTAAAGTTTGTTTTTTTGCGTTTAAGATATTAAGTGATTTCTTGCCGATGATCCATGGCTGCCTTTGTGAATGTCGGCACACATCGAATAATCGATTATTCATTCATTCCACCCACTGATTATTTGACCATGAAAAATTTGAGTTATTCACATCCCTAATATATATGTATAAAAAGGAAAAAAAGTTATGTTTTTATTGGCTTGATGTTTACACAGCATATCACAGTTGTGTTGTTTGACCGTTGGATTCTTAGTGTCTATCAATACAACTGTTATATTCTTAATAATGGTCCTACAGTCTCTGTGTTCATTAGATTAGACCTGGTCACTTTCCTAAATAGTGCACTGCCCTATGTTGGGCCAATTTGAACAAAGCCTGGGATTTAACATCCTTCCTATGGTGTCCAGATTTAGTTTATTACCAAATTGGTTACCGATATTATGAACATGGCTGGAGCAGTCTTTTTCTAAGTGGTAACACTCACTTGAACCAGTAGATGGCGCAAAAGTATAGCCAAATTCACGTCAACTGAACATCTCCACTAGCTCTATGGAAGCTAAGCCCTCCCCTAACCCCCCAGAAGTGATGCTAAACAATTCTAAACAGAATGTTTTTTATATTGGTAAAATGATGTCCTACCTATGGCTCTTGGAAAATTGTTTCTCCAGATGCTTACTTTTAACATGAAGGTATATATCTATATAGATGTATACATATATTCAAGTGAGGGAGGGGAGGCAGAAGAGGTGATGGGTTTGGAGGGGTTGTTCAATATGAATGTGTGTGTGTGTGTGTGTGTGTGTGTGTGTGTGTGTGTGTGTGTGCATGTGCGTGTTTGCACATGTTTGGATGCAGTGTGTATTTATGTGGAAGTGTGTGCATGTGTATTGGTGGGAATAAGTTTAGACTTTATATCTCCATGACATCTATGTCCCACTTTCCCTGCCCATCTGTCTGCCCTGAGGTTGGAGGACCTCTACTGGGGAAACAGCAAACACGTGTAGTACTACGTTTAGCCATAGGGTGGCAGCAGTGATCCTTACCTAGTCTATATCTGCTGGCTAGTGGACAGAGCTCTGACTGCAGCTGTTCATCTATTGTTTATATTTTAGGACTTTAGCATTCTGTGTGAAGTTGAATTTATTTTCAAAGCACACCACCTTGGATAGCCTATATAATTGTATTCCAATGTAATCAATCAAACGTCATTATATTGTGTTTCTAACCAATGAAAAGTGAACACAAAACAAAATGAGTTTATGATAATAAAAAGATCAGAGATCATTTGGGACGTATATTTATATAAACCGTATTACTTTACCACTTTAGAAGAAAGTTAGGCTGCAGTATTTTTGGTAAAAAAAATATGAAAATATAAGAACAGATCGGGATGCCCAGAGGCAAGAACCAATCTTTTTCTTATTTGTGTCATCCTGACAATACTAAGACTCTAGCAGAGTGTGCCACAGTCATTGCCATGGCAAACCCCCGCCCTATCCCCCCCTCTCAGTGTAAGTGTAGCGCAACATTTCTGACATTCAAAGCAACTGAGAATCGTTTTTTATTTTTGTATAATCATTATTTATTCATGTCCTTCACAATCTCTCCTGCCTCAGACTCTCAACCACACATTTACACTCAGAGGCTCGGAAAGTCAGTAGCTTGTTTAATGGAAACTATGAGAGTTTCGTGTGAAGTTAATGGTTATTTATTAATGCCTAGCCCGCTATTAAATCTTTTGTATATTTTTTATTTAGTAGTCAATCTGGAGTTGTGAGGCTACATTTTCAATCATGCACCAATCCCAGCTAACCTCCTCTCTCCTGCTGTTTCAATTATTTTGTGTTTCAGGGGATTCAGCCTCAGTGGATATACACTGTGTATTAATAATAGATATGGAAGACGGGACTGGGTTTTGGATAAGGATAGGGGGTGTAGAAATCGTATTTGATGTTGGGGTGATTTAGTGGGTCTGAAAAAGGCGAAGTGTGTAGTGATATGCTCAGCCCAGTGTGTGTAAAAAATATATCAAATTACTGCATTACGCAGAAATTATGTGTGCCCCTGTTGTGAAATTATTTGTCATGTGAACATTTTTGAGTTCTTTTTAATTATAGATACGGTTTGAGTTACGGTTTGAGTTACTGTTTGTTTGTGTGTATGTTTTTTTCTCTGTGTGTGTATGTGTGTGTGTATGTATATGTCTTTGTGTGTGTGTGTGTGTGTGTGTGTGTGTGTGTGTGTGTGTGTATGTGTGTGTGTCTGTGTGTTCCCAGACATTTAATGGTTCACCGCTTGGCTCCAGAGACAAGTATTTACCACCTGTGCTTTCTGTCTCCCTCTTCCCTCCCTCCCTCTCTCTCTCTCTCTCTCTCTCTCTCTCTCTCTCTCTCTCTCTCTCCATCTCTCTCTTTCCCACTTTCTCTCTCTCTCTCTCTCTCTCTCTCTCTCTCTCTCTCTCTCTCTCTCTCTCTCTCTCTCTCTCTCTCTCTCTCTCTCTGTCTCTCCATCTCTCTCTTCCACTTTCCATCTCTCTCTCTCTCTCTCCATCTCTCTCCTGTCCTTCCAGAGTCACATGTTCCCAGTGAATAGAATGTTGAGTGGGTCTCACCAGCTGGTGCCATTGGCTGTCACATAAATAGTGTCAAGATGCAAACGTGTATGTGTTTCTGCCAGTTTAAGTCCTTGAGTGGCATGTCAGAGTTACAACATCTCTGTTCTCTCTCTGTGCAAGTATGACGTTTCCCTGTGCAGATTTGAGCCACCATTTGAAGACCTTTTAAAAAAAATTGCATTTTTCGCATGCGTACACACACACGCTTGTCCACACACACGCTTGTCCACTTGTTTTGTGTGG
>NC_140277.1:6093247-6190747 GCF_964030765.1 Micromesistius poutassou
CTAGCTAAGGGATCTGAATCGCGTCAACGTCTATTCACAAATAGGCTGGAGCCCTGGCTGCGCTATGAACCAATAAGCAGGAGTCCTGGCTGTGGAGCAGCCCGGAGGGAGGGTTTATCCCCTCAAGTCTCTAGGCTACGAGAAACAAACCCGCTCGTATGCCTCGTTTCCACCGAGCGGTGCGCTACTGTTCGTTGCATTACAGTGCAGCTCTGTTCGCTTATATTGGCGTTTCCACTGAGCGGTGTGGTTCGGTTCGCTTATATTGGCGTTTCCACCGCTAAAAGTCCGCCGAAATAAACGCGAGTCTACCTATTTTTCGGTACTCCACCGTTGGGTTACCAAGCCGTCTGAAAGGGTGGTGATAACGTGGAGTTACACTCGCCGTTATTCTGAAATCACTTGAAATCACCTGTTTGTTATGACCAGGTCACTGATATCTTTGCAACACAAACAGCGAGGAGGATTGACTTGATCTACAAAGTCCCTCAATCTTATTTGGCTTAACACCATGACCAACATTCTGAAACATCCATTAACATGTGTGTGTGTGTTACTGTGTGTTCACACCGCACATTGAAACGTGTCGCGGGGCGACACAGTTTTCCCGAAACGGGCGGGTGTGTTCACGTGGATTTGTCGCACGAATGAGCGACAGATTTTGCAGAAGTTGAAATATTTCAACTTCTTTGCGGCATTCGTGTTGAAACAGGCAATCAGCGTTCACTCCCTGTGGGTAACGTGGGTGAAGTAATGTAAAACAGCCAATCAGCGTTCACTCCCTGGGTGACGTAACGTAACAGCCAATCAGTGTTCACTCCCTGGGTGACGTAACGTAACAGCCAATCAGCGTTCACTCCCTGGGTGACGTAACGTAACAGCCAATCAGCGTTCACTCCCTGGGTTAAGTAACGTAAAACAGCCAATCACCGTTCAACCGGCTGGGCCAACCGTTCCCTGCACTCCGCAGTGAACCGCAGCTTGGAGGAGAAAGTGATTGTTGCCGTTTTCGACTCCCGGAGCTCTATATATAATATTATATTATATTACATATATAATATATAAATATCTATATAATATAATATATACGATATATATAATATCACAGCACAAAGCGGTGTGCGCCTCCGGATTATATTATTAACCCATAAACGACGTTCCGACGTCTCTCCCTCTTCCACAATAGGTACAGACACGCAATGGTGGTTATCTCCGCCATGGTTGATGAGACTGAATTGGCATGAATGACCGTTGGCGGGCAAAACGCTCCGCGACAAAATTCGCCCCGCGACACGTTTCAATGCACACATTATGCACAGCGACAGATTTCGCTGAGTCGCGCGACAACATTCGCCTGTTCGCGCGAACAGGCAAAAATTGTGTCTTTTGGTGTGAACGCACAGTTAAAGAGCCCAAGGTAAATATAAACTAGAAGTCACAGGAAAATGTATATTCATACATATAAACATCTTCATGCTCTTGTAAGAAATATATATATGCTGTTATATCATACTTCATAGCTAGTTTTCACCACTTTCAGGATATGTGAGTTCCCATGAAAGTAATTTCCTCTTTTTAATCAGCAGTCATTTGTTAGGTGACTGACGTCGAGCTAAATTAAGTTGAACTTTCCATTCCCTGTCCTCCGGTATCCGGTAGAACAGGTAGAAAGCTGTAACTTCTTATTAATAAACACAGATTACCACGTCCAAATTGTTGTCAGTACTATGCACATGCCTGCAGGCTGCCAAAGAACATACAAATATGTGTTATGAATCGATACATGCACATTTGTTGAACATTTGTACAAGAGAACTTACACTCACATATTCTACACGCACATTAGATCACCTTTTCAACCCTGCAACGCACATGCACACACCAACACAACCCTGCAAGCACACACAGGGATGATAAATCCTTGTTACATGCCAAAATGCACACATATTCTAGCGCAGGGACACACACACACACACACACACACACACACACACACACACACACACGCAACAACGGCACCTGGGAGCTTGGTATCTTGGCTGTCCAGCAGGTAGCTATAACCAAAGAGAATACAGTATGAACCCGGCTGATGAATAAAATATGTGAGGTTCAAGCTCTTGGCATCGAGGTAACCATGTTCGTTTGAAGGAAGTGTGGACTGTCTAACATGTGGAATTCCTGATGAGAAACACCTTTGCTTGTTTCTTCCACTGTTTGGCTTGTTTTTGAATGGCAATCCTAGTTCTAGGATTACAATAGAGTGTTTACTATAGTATTTTTTAATACCTTATCTCAACAACATAAAGATACACCCCACAAATCCTGTGTTTCGGGGAAGACTTGTTTGACTGTGCTGCAAGGATATAAATATGTATAGAAGACCTATATGTGTCTTCTATACATATCTCTATTTCCCCGTGGCACGACAAGCCTTTGTGTGCTTAATAATGTCAGATCTGTGGCTCAGTCTTAGTATCTCAGCAAGACGTTGTTATGGAGCCATCCATCAGGCGCCCTGCCTCTGACCAAATTGACAGAAAATGTCAACTTTAGGACATGAATAAAACATCAAATTCTGCAAAGTTGGGAGCACTTGTGGAGGGGAAAGGTGTTTTTGTGCTTTGTGTCTATGTGTGTGTGCGTGCATTTGAGTGTGTGTGCATTTGAGTGTGACTTCCAGTGGGGCTATATCACACCGAGTGGTAATGGTGGTGGTTGTGGTGCGGGAGGGGATTATTCATTACGAGGAGGAGGATAACTTACTCCAAGCGTTGCCCTCCTCCTCCTTCCTTCTCCTCCCCTCTCTCCCCCCTGACATGGGGTGATGAGCAGCAGACAGTCTGCTGGGCTGATGGATGGATGGATGCTGGTTCATTCCAGTGCAACAACAGGCAGCATCAGTAATCAGCAGGGTGCGATGCTCCCCAAGCCTTAGCCACAGGTAGAGATGTCGCAAAACACACAGAGGATGAGAGGGAGGAAAGAGGGGGGAGGGGAGAGGGGGATGGTGGAGGGAAAGAGAGAGAGATGGTGCAAGAGAGAGACATAGGGAAGAGAGGGGAGTTAGGAGAGAGAGGGGAGAGGTAGCAGATAGAGGGGGGAGGGAGGAGAGAGAGTAGGAGGTAGAAGAGAGAGGGGGAGATAGGGTGGGAGAGGGAGGGAAGAGAGGGGAGATTAGGGGAGATTAGAGGTTATACAGAGAGAGGAAGAGGGGATTGGGGGGTCGTGGAGAGAAAGAGAGAGAGATGGAGCGAGAGAAGTATTGGAGAGAGGGGGGAGGTAGGGGAGAGGGGGGAGAGATGGAGTGAGAGACACAGGGGAGAGAGGTCATAGGGAAAGGTGGAGAGGGAGGGACAACTGAGAGGTACGAGAGGGAGGGTGTGCTATATATAGGGGAGGTAGATGGAAAGGGGAGGGAGGAGAAAGAGGTGGTAGGCAAAAGGGGAAATAGAGGTGAGGAGAGAGGGGAAAGGTGGGGAAACAGAGGGGGGAGACAAAGAGAAATAGAGTGAGAAGTAGAGAGATGGAGAGAAATACACCTTTGCTCCAGCTGAGGATAAGGTTGGCAGTCCAACCGGTACTGAACGTTGTGACTATTTTGTAATTTTGATTATGTCTTGATCAGTGGCGGCTTCTCCAGTGAGGAGAGGGAGGAAGATTCTCCTTAACATTGTTGAGAATAAAAAATGTAGATTGCCCAGATTACTGTGATGAATTAATGCCCTTAAATATGACTACTTTACGAATAAGCAGGAGCCCTCGCTGCACTATGAACTAATAAGCAGGAGCCTGGCTGTGGAGCAGCCCGGAGGGAGGGTTTATCCTCTCAAGTCTCTACTCTCTAGGCTACGAGAAGCAACAAACCCACTCCTATGCCTCGTTTCCACCGGGCGGTGCACTTGTTGCGGTACAGTGCGGCTCTGTTCGCTTCAATTGGCGTTTCCACTGAGCGGTGTGGTTCGGTTCGCTTATATTGGCGTTTCCACCGCCAAAAGTCCACCGGAATAAACGCACTACCGCCAAAATAAACGAGTCTACCTATTTTTTGGTACTCCACCGTTGGGTTACCAAGCCGTCTGAAAGGGTGGCGAAAACGTTAGACTTACACTCGCCGTTATTCTGAAATCACTTCCCGTTACTATCCCGTTTGGTATGACCAGGTCACTGATATCTTTGCTACATAAACAGCGAGGAGGATTGACTTGATTTATAAATGAAGTCCCTCAATCTTATTTGGCTTAACACCATGACCAACATTCTGAAACATCCATTAACATCCACATTTGGCTCAAACAATGTTAGGCTTACAGCCCATGTCAATAGTTGTGAAATTATGTTCTTGTTCTTTTAATTGTTTGTTACTCTGACTGTTCTGTTTAATATTGTGGAAAGGATGTTAGTGAATGATTCAGAGCATGATGCATTTTAAATGGCATCACTTTTGGTCTTGTGTCTTCATTTTGCTTAAAACAATTGTAGCTGAAAATAAACATATCCAAATTACAACCAATAGCTTCAGTCATTGAGGGCAAATGATAGCCCAATGATAGGCCCAGATTTTTTTAATTTAGTTTTACAAATCAAGAGTAGGCCTGATTTGACTAATTGGCTTTGCGTCCTTTCCTTCTGCCCTAGTCCAAGACATGCTGCCCACCAACTTTCAAAGTACAATGCTGCCACTGATGGATTTGTATAAATTTTATTCACATAATTATCCCTCCCTGCTATTTTGTAGTTCACCAAAACACCCTGAAACAATTTGATTCTCACATACTTATGCCACCATACGCCACTAACAGTGGAAGCAGGCCAATGGCAACCAAGCATGCAGTCCTTCCTCCCTCACTTTAAAAACCACCAGCCGCCACTGGTCTTGATTGATACTATGTGTGAACTCTGCTTAATCAGGAGGGAGAGAGATTATTAGAAGAGGATTGCAAAACATGGCAGAAGCAAAATAGGGAAAGAATAAGAGAGCGAGAGCAAGATGCCTCTTATCACCTCTGAGAGCTCGGATGCATTTCCAGAGTGTGGTGGTTAACAGTATACTCTGCAGACGCAGAAGTGCAAACTCTCACTAAAATTACATTTCTGGTGTTAATTATTTACCTTGCTAGTCAGATTGTCTATATTGACGGCACTTTAGCGACATCCCATTCTATATATAGAATATATCTAGACAATAGACCAGCAGAGAGAGATATATATACAGTGTGTATATATATATATACAGTATATATATGTGATATAGAATTATACATGCCAGACAGGATGGATGGATGGATGGATCATCATGGATAGATAGCTAAGTTTATTGAAGTCAGCTTAAATCAAAAGTTGGGTTGAGCTGCATTTTAATAATGCTTGATCTAATTGGTCCGTTGACCTGCTTTGGATGTGATTCAAATTAACTGTGTGTGTGTGTGTGTGTGTGTGTGTGTGTGTGTGTGTGTGTGTGTGTGTGTGTGTGTGTGTGTGTGTGTGTGTGTGTGTGTGTCAGGACGAGGTCAGGTCACAGCCAAGTCCCTGACCCAGTTTCATTCCACCCTGGGACCACAGCACCACACCCCCTCCCCACCCCCCCTACACACACACACACACACACACACACACACACCTCCGTCAATACCCATCTCTGTGTCACCTCAACTCCTCTATTTATCTGCCTGGCATTTCCCACCCCCCCTTCTCATCATCCTTTGCCCTGCCCCTTTACTCGCATGGTGTGAAACATCACCTCCATCTTTCATGGACGTGCACGACACACACACACCCGTACACAGACAGGTGCACAAGTACACATACACACCTCACACTTACTAAAAATAAACTCCTATTAGCGGCCGTCTGGTCAGAGTAGAGAGAGAGAGAGAGAGAGAGAGAGAGAGAGAGAGAGAGAGAGAGAGAGAGAGAGAGAGAGAGAGAGAGAGAGAGAGAGAGAGAGAGAGAGAGAGAGAGAGAGAGAGAGAGAGAGAGAGAGAGGGGGGGGGGGCTGAGGAGGTGTGAAGTGTTATGTTCGGGTGCATTTGAAGATTGGTCAAACGGAAGATGAGAGGAAGCAGAATTGATACAGCAGTGTTCAGGGTACAACTAGAATGAGACAGGGTTAGCAAGAACAAAGATTAATATTTATGAGTGTGATTTAAAGAAAGAACGTAATACATGAAAAATGGTCAAAACGATGTCACTTCTGGCAAACTAGGTCTATGCACTATGTCTGATGTAATGATTTAGTATGTGACTGGGAGTCAATTCAATCTAACACAACCACGTCATAGGAGGCATGTAGGCAAAGAATACTGTAAAGTATTTTTTACTTTACCCTTAGAAACAGCTGAATTATCAATTCAAATATGTGGATGGTTGAAATCCAAAGATGTGAGGATTTTATGTATCAAAGGAACATTTTTGTTTTGTGAATATGTAAATCTGATTAAATATTTCCTGACAATTATTCCTGAATAATTATGAATTGTTTTAAATACATTACAGAAGAACACATTTTTATTTGTTTTGCCAACAGAACAATAACTTTTTATTCTGCTGCACTTAACTATGAGTATACCTGACTCCTCTAACTCGAGAGATTGTAAAATGTTGTTTCAACATTAATCTCTCTTCCTATAGCATGTATCACAGCATAATGTATCTATAGGAGGAGAGGGTTTATCATTGGTATAATGTGTGATGATTACATATTATATCAGATACAGTACATCTTGTTCTCTGTTCTTCCACCTTTTCCCATGCCATCCTCCCTCTACTTTGTAACTGCTCTTTACAATTCAGGTCATACTTTACTACCTTCTCTCTCTGAGTGGCTACACCATTCCCCGGACAACCTCTGGCCCCTGGGGAAAATGACTTGACTATCTCTGTTTCAGTCTCATTGTTCTCCCTCTCACCTCTCTTCTCTCCTTCACGCTTTCATTCCCTTTCCTCCATCACTCAATACCTCAACCTCCTTAGCCCCTCACTTCCTGCATTCCCTTTCCCCTGACAGTTGGTGCATTTTAACATTCTGTTCTCCATGGTCCGTCCTTGACGATGCAATGGTCCAGCTCTTTACCCCTTGCAATGTATTGCAGGCAATTGTTGTGCTGTTTCAAGTTTGCCTCTCAAAGATGTAGGGGCACTTTGAAACATGTTGTAATAGAACTGTCCCTGGTCAGAGCCATGTTTGGGTTCTCATAAGCTAAAAAACAAATAAGAAATTGACTGAGATAGCTTTGACCCCTATCCTTGGGCAGAATAGGTGTTTTCAGCTGGGTGTTGTCTGTTTGACTTCCAGGCGAAAGGTTCTGGGACTCCAACCCCAATGTGAACAGTCTACCTGTTATTATCTGTGAGCAAGGTGTATAACTCCTCCCTGCTTACTGATTACATGCTTTTATCTGTTGCTTTGCATACAAGCGTCTGCGTCTGACTAAATAGTCCACAGCCCCATACATAGTTGTCATGAAGGAATTAAGAGACATGGAAGTATATCTCACACAGGAGAACCAGGAGAGGAACTCAGGAACTCAGAGCTTATGGGAGGATGGGTGGGATGGGTGGGAGGTGGGAGGATGGAGGATGGAAGGAGGGAGAAGAGGGGAGGTGCAAGGTGGTGAAATGCAGGTCTAGGATTGATAGCAGTGTTGTTGTTTTGGGACAGACCCTACCAGTCGAACAGCCAATCACTCACAGTTCAGTTCAGGACAGATAGTGAGGTCACTACTGACACCACTGAGAAGAATGAAGCTTTCAAAACCATAAGCACACTTCTGTACACACACACACACACACACACACACTCTCTCTCTCTCTCTCTCTCTCTCTCTCTCTCTCTCTCTCTCTCTCTCTCTCTCTCTCTCTCTCTCTCTCTCTCTCTCTCACACATATGTGTGCACACAAAGACAAATAAACCTATGCCCAACCAACCTCAAGTGTGAATTATGCACCCACATACAAAATGACATACCCGATATGGCATCCAGAACATTTAATTTAACCTTAATGACCCAAGCGCCATTTTTCAATTTTCCTGGGAAATTTTTAGTAGTATTTTGATAAATAATTGATTTTCTAATCAGCCCCTTTTTCCCAGCCAGCTCTTCATCATTAAAGGCTAACTAACTCGAGCTAAGTGTATTTTCCAGCCTGGGTTGATGTATTCCTGTGGCAGGTGGATAAATTTACTACTAACAATAGCCATCACAGCGTTAAATAAATCGAGGCTATCTATAGCTATTAAATGCCTCAGAGCTGCCTGCATTAGCCCTTCACCTCTGTGTGGATGTCAGGGCTTTGCTTTATTCACTTCTATTCTCTTCCTTTAACCACTTTTAGATCCTGCTCTCACCTTCAAATGTTCTCCAACTGAGCTTCACTCTCTTCTTCCTTATTCACAACCGGTGGTATAATTGAGTTCATATTTCGTGTATGCCAGTTGGTATGTGTTAGATTACATGTATTGCTGCATTTGGACTTGGAGTTATAAACTTTAGATTATGCTGGGAAACCATCCCTTACTGCTGATTCTAACAGAGAAGAATAGAGGCTGCCCAGTGTATCACGATGAGTCCCCTGGTCAATATGTCTACAGAACTATTTGAATGGACTTGTTATGTTCTTATATCCTTTTGTATCGTAATGTATAATGATATATACGTTCTCAACAACACCTTCATCCCAATCAGTCATTTGGATAGTAATTAATATATATTGATATTGCTAAAACAATTTTGAAATCCACTTGCTGACACAATATGCAAAACAAAACAAAAAATCATATCCAATGTTGTTGGATGTTCAATTAGACAAAGTGTGTAGGTGTACTCAACACTAGAACACTGACAATGTGCTGATGTGGGCGCCGGAGCCCTTAATGTGTCTTGACTTGGAGTTTGTTATGCAAGTGTCTACTCCTGCTGTGTTTTGAGCTGTCTGCTTGTGGATCCGATACTCCAGGATGGATATTTAATGCCAAATGTGAACACTATTAAATTTTTCTTCCATATTTTTTAACTTTCTCTTTATTTCTCACTCGTCGTTCTTTCTTTCAGTCAATAAAAAGGCAATACACGCACACACAAACACACACTCACACACACCCCAGGGCCACTGAAGATATCAGTGGTCAGAAGCACTAAAAATGTGCTGGAGCTCCCCTGGGACAGAGCTACCGTTTCTACTCACTGAGCCAGGCATGAGGCATCCGTACCAGGGACTGATACCACCTTGAAACTCAGCCACTGACCTCCAGGATCCACTGATCCACTGCAGGAGGAGGATGCAATGGACAAAGAAGAATGAAGGAAGGGAGGAAGCAAGGGAAGGAAGGAAGCAAATATGGAAAGGGAGAAGTAAGGAAAGTAAATAATGAAATATGAGGAAATATGAGAAATACAAGAAATGAATGACATGACAAAAGGAAGGAAAGGAGGAATGAAGAAAGGAAAGATAGAAGGAGATAACGACAGAGAGAGTTGGATACAAGAGAGCTATTCCTATTACAATGGAGAAAGTTGTAATGCATGACTGCATACACAAAAAAACTGCCTGTCCAAGAACTGTTATGTTGTATACTGTAAAGTTATGGAATGTGAAAGTAGCAGGAGGGGAGACGTTGGAGACAATGATAGGGACGGTCTCTCTGGGGGTCACAAGGATGAGCCATGAGGAGTGGACTATAATGCCATTTGGGTTCTCGCACCCCTGTGTGCCTCTCTCCCGAAATGTAATTCACTCTTTAACTGCAACGCCTCACACTGACACTGCAATCCCCTCTTATTGCTCTTCACCTCTGCTGCCCGCTAGAACTTCAAGCTGTGCTCCAACTCTTAAGTAGTCCACTGGGCCTTCCAATATACTGTATCTACAATGCACATGCTCTTTTTGGTCTTCCAAGGACATCTGGCGAAAAGTTTAGTTTACACTTTCATGCTTTTTTACCGTCATTCTTTACCTTAGCTAAAATTCTGAATATTTAAGAAGAAAGTGATGTCTTTCTGATAGCTTAAGGCATTTCTGTAAGGGCATTCATAATATAATTTCCGATATGGGTGTATATGCCTCAAATATATTAAATTGTGTGTGTGTGTGTGTGTGTGTTCATATGACAGCCTGGCTTACACTTTCACTAACAGTAATCAAGTCCTTGGACACTCACATTTCAATCACATTCAAAAATCCATAATCCTCATAAAATTCATGAGCCATATAACATACATGAGGTTGTGTATGTAACGGTGTGTGTGTGTCATTATTACAGTGGTTGTCCTTGACAGTTATTTTGTGTTGATGAACGAATTGATGAGCCCTTGAGCAGCACACTATATGGGGCCCATATGACCCACAACCCCTTGCTTGATTAGTCCTTGGTTTTTGGTAGCAATCATAAAGTTAGCCATCATAATTCACCGCATGTATGACCAAGATCAAAGTTGTTGTCATTATCATTATGAAGCGTTGCAACAGTCAAACATTGATGCTTGTCCTGAAATGGGGATTTTTTTTTGTGTCAATATTATGCCACACTGCTTAATGTCTATTTGTCTGCCTGCCTGTCTGTCTGATAGCCAGCCTGTCTATCCGTCCATCCATCTGTTTGTCTGTCTGCACGGTAACAACTCTATTTCTATCTCTCCTCTCAGATTAGAATCTTGGGTTTGTTTGTGAGTGTGTGTGTGTGTGTAGTGAACATGTATGTGAGCGTTGGTGCTAGTGTGTGTGTGTGTGTGTGTGTGTGTGTGTGTGTGTGTGTGTGCGCACGTGTATGTGTGCATGTTTGTGTGTGTGTGTGTGTGTGTCTGTGTGTTAGTGAGAGAAAGAGATCTGAAATAGAGAGCTGTGTGTGTGTGCCCCCATGTGCGTGTTTTTTTTTTTGCCCACAATCATATGTGCATGTGTGATGTCATCAGCTCTCCAAATCTGGTTCCTCTCAGGTCTATTTATAGCCATGCTCCTATAGGCCCCAAGCCTGCTGTGATCCGGCCCTGCAGGCCACTCTGCTCTGTGTGGCACCGCCCAGGCCCTGCCCCTGACTAATAGCTAGCTTCCCTGCTCCCCCTGTCCAATAGCACGCCTCAAAAGCAACAGCCCCTGCCCAATAGCTGTGCAGACAACTCAGGGCTGTATACACAGAGAGGGAGAGCGCTGCCACCAGACAATGTTTTAAAATGGGCAGAATGTGTGTGTGTGTGTGTGTGTGTGTGTGTGTGTGTGTGTGTGTGTGTGTGTGTGTGTGTGTGTGTGTGTGTGTGTGTGTGTGTGTGTGTGTGTGTGTGTGCAGTTCACAAGTAGTAATATTTCTTGATGATTTGATATATATTTAAATATTGTTTTTTTTATCATATGCATCATATGGAGATGGTGTGTGGTAATTGAAGCAGGATGGAAACAACTGGTCATTTGATGCTCATTTTTGATGCATGACTTTGACACAAATATATATATATAAATGCACAATATTTGGTGTATGTGGGCATCATTGTGCACATATGTACTGGTTATGTGACATATATATATATATATATATATATATATATATATATATATATATATATATATGTCTTGATGCTAAATGTAGCCTATATGGATACTCATGGTAGCAAAACTAGGCCACACTGTATGCAGTAAAGGTCTGGTAACTAGAATTGACAAGAATTGAACCACAGAACATTTTGTGTCATTGTGATAGAAAGGCTGTCCATGTCATCTCTAACAATTCAGACGGGTTAAAAATAGACTTCACTGTGGTGTGTGTGTGTGTGTGTGTGTGTGTGTGTGTGTGTGTGTGTGTGTGCGTGTGCGTGTATGTCATGCTGTTTTGGTGTTTGTAATGGTGTTTTGTGCTTGGGGATTGATATCATGTCGTATGTCAATGAGAAAACATTTTTCTCATTCTGTTCTCATGTCAGTTGGCCTATTTCTCTCTCTCTTTATCTTCTCTTCCTATCTCATCTTCTCTTGTTCCGTTGGATCTCACGCCAGCTGATTAAACATTATATGGTTTATAATACAATAAACCCTACATTCATTGTTACCATTCTTTCATTTTCCCCTGATCCTCTCATTTCTTCCTCCTGTTTTCTCACACAGGAGAGGAGAGGCATTCATTATTTTCCTTTCCTATTATTGTCCTCGCCTCCTCTCCCCCTACCCATCTCCCCCTCCTCCTCTCCTCTCTTTCCTGTCCAACGTCCTCTCCCCCCCCCCTTTCTTCTACTCTCCTCTCCTCTCCAACCTTCTCTCCGCTCGCCTCTCCCCACCTCTTTTTTCTCCCCTCCCTCTCCTCCCCACCTCTCTCCACTACTCATTTCTCCCTCATCCTCCCCTCTCTTTTCCTGTCCAACCTCCTTGATTATTTTCTCCTCTCTTCTCCCCTCCTCTCCTCTCCAAGCTCCTCTCCCCCCTACTTCTCTCCCCCTCCTCCTCTCCTCTCATATCCCTTCCCCCTTCTCCACCCTCCTCCCCTCTTCTTCATCTCCTCTCCTTCTCATTCTCTCACCCTCTCCTTTCCTCTCCTCTCCCCTCTGATCAGTAAATCAATATCCATTTTATATATATATATATATATATATATATATATATGATGTTTTCTATATATGAGGTTTTCTCCAGCGTTGTGCTGTGTTGCTCTCCATGCCTTATCTTACTGCTTGCAAAGAGAGAAAGAGGTGGTGCATAATGATGCTTCACAAAGGCACATGTGTCTCAGAAATTATCTTCACCATCATCAACACTAGCTTGCATTGAACACTGTTTGACTTTGCAGTGTGGCTGATCCAACAAGGTGTGTGTGGGTGTGGGTGTGTGTGTTTATAGGGGGGGGGTGACACACACAGGACAGAAATATCCTCTTGTCCTCTGCTATAACTTTAGGTCATTTTGTTGTGTTTAATAAGTTGCTGAATCAGCATTGTCATTGACATTGTCCTTTTGTTTTGAGTAATGTTGGGTAATGACTTAATAACAAAAACAGATTTGATTTTCAGCTTTAGAAAAGGCAGGATTCTAGTTTGGTGTTGACTGCATGATGGCACTGAATATGTTGGTTCAGAGAGATTGCAGAGATGTAATGTTTTGTCGTATTTGTGGTCACTTACCCTTTGATTTTGATCACTTTGTAAACAATGACCTCTAGTGGAACATCATCGAAGTTGCACCTCTTACATTAGCATGATTAGCATTGTAATGTAAGGAACACATTTTTTTAATCTGTGTGTGTGTTGTTGTGCTTGAACAGGGTATGTTTTAGAGAGACATAGACAGGAGGGAAGATAATTCTCTGCTATTTTCTCTCTGAGAGATGAGAGATGCAGTCTTAGACTTTTGTGTCTGTGGCCCCTGCTTCTCTTCTCTTCCCTTCTTCTCTCTCTCTGAGCTTTCGTCTTTCTTCAATGTCTGATCGCCCTGTTTCTATTTTCTTGCGTTCCTCTCCTCTCCTCCTCTGTTTTGAGTCTTTGTCTTTGGCCGTCTCTCAGCTCTCGATCGGTCTGCCCGTTCGTCTCACTCTCTCTCCCTCTTGCTTTTCCTCAGTTCTGTGTTCTCCTGTGAAGCCGTCCAGCACCACCTGTCTGTCTGTGCTGGCTTTTCTTGGATTATGGATAGAGTCGGCTCATACTGTATTCGGTCCTCTCCCCTCTGTCTTTTCAATAATAAATGGCGTACTTTTGAATGCTGAAATACACAATCCTTCTCATTTGTTTTCTTTTGTAGTTTTCTATTGCTGTTGATGTGAACTTGGAATATCACATACTTTTTTTTGTCTGGTCACTGTTTGCTTGCTTGGAATGTCTGGTGTATCAGGGTTTGTTTACATAAATGTGTGTGTCTGTGTCTGTATTCATGGGTCTGTGTGTGTGCGTACGTGTGTGTACCTGTAGCTCTGCCCGTATTTGTGCATGTAAACGTGTATAGTACACGTCTGTGTGCATGTGTATGTTTTTCTTTGTGTGTGAGTGTGTGTTTGTGTGTGTGCTCATCTCTGTGTGTATGTATGTATCAATGTGTGTGTGTGTGTGTGTGTGTGTACCCACCTGTCGGCTCCCCCTCCTCGTTATTCCACAGGTGCTGCTGTGTGGGTTCCCAGGGCACAACACTAACAAGCTGATTAATGGCAGTTTAGAGGGACCACAGTGTCGGGTGGAGTGCATCAATCAAGTGACAGGAGAACTCATGCAGGCGCAGACAATAGTCACGGTGCACCCAGCGTCCAGCCTTTGTAAAGCCTTGCAATAGCAACCTAATCATGAAAGGAAAACACTGCACGGCTTATCTACACAGGTGGTGTGCAGATGTGTGTGTGTCTTGTGATGGTGCATGTCTGTGTCGGTGATGTGTGCCGTGGGTGGGTGAGTGTGCATGTGTGTGATGGTAGATGAGTGTGTTGACAGTTGTGTGTGTGTGTGTGTGTGTGTGTGTGTGTGTGTGTGTGTGTGTGTGTGTGTGTGTTGATGTGTGTTGTCCCAATGTGAACACTTTCACGGCCATGAGCAGCATGAGGCTGAAGGACGGATCCAGGCAGTCCCCGATTTTCGGCAGAATCTCGAAACAAACAACAGATACACACACACACACACACACACACAGCGTTCCTCTGTTGGGATGGCTCCCTTGTACTCGCCTATAATGAACACGTCTGAGTTTGAGTCGACACTGTGGCCGGTCACATTGCAGGACGAGGTCAGAGGGGTCTACTCCTACGTCCTGTTGTCTGTGCTGCCACTGGCCTGCTGGCTCTTCATGAGGAGAGGTGAGTGGTCCTCCTGTGTGGGATATGGAGACCTGGAGAGTGTGTGTGTGTGTGTGTGTGTGTGTGTGTGTGTGTGTGTGTGTGTGTGTGTGTGTGTGTGTGTGTGTGTGTGTGTGTGTGTGTGTGTGTGTGTGTTTGTCTGTGGTTTGTGTCTGTGTGTGTGTGTCTGTGTCTGTGTGTGTGTGTGTGTGTGTGTGCGCGTTAGTGAGTTAGTGAGTTTCGATTTTGGATTTTGCAATGCGTCAAAATTGTCATGGTTACTACTTTGGTTGCTACTTCTATTGTTTAGAATTGTATCACAGATGTGGAGCTTATATATTTATGTATATATATATATATATATATATATATGTATTAATTGAGTGTAATATGCCACTATAATTCAGTGGCATATAGGCATGCTTTAGAAATATGCCCAACCTTCACCTGCTCCTCTATGACATGTATCTGAATTCACTAGTCACTATGGACAAAAGCTAAATGACTAAATCTAAATATATACTTCTGAACATGGTTGAAGAGCTACTAGTAGAATGGCAAGTGAGTGCCCTCATTTATTCTGACATAACATGATATGTAAAAGAAAATATCAGTTTGTTGGGCATCCACTAGGGGTCCTGGTTGAGCCAACAGACGGCTGCTGACTATTAATATTATAATAATATTTCTCTCTCTATCTCTTTCTTTCTCTCTCTCTCTTCTCTCTCTCTCTCTTAATTGTTATGCTGAGCATATGCCCGCATACACATCCCTATTTATGTGCCTTAGGTCATCATCTGGCATGCTGATTGAGAGTTTGATTACCCCTTTTTTCTAGCATGCTTCAAACTACCTATCAATCTGTATGGATGAGACCTTGTTGTTCAAGCAACAAACAGGTCCCACCCAGGTCCACTACACTTATATGTTACTATACCCAACGTATACTCTCTCCCATTATGGAACCCATTACTTTCCTGACAATCCCTGAAAGGAGGAATCCCTCTTTCTGCAATATTTTTCCAAGTTTCTCCCATAATAACATAACAATTTCCGGGTTGAGCTGTACAACTTGGGGTTGTACAGAAGTTGTACAGCTCACCCGGGATATTGTTATCATTATCGATCACCCCAGGCTTCATTTAAAATAAATAAATTGGGGGGAATTAGGTGTAGTGCTTTTGTTGGTTAATAGTGAGAGACACACAGTACCAACATTTACTTTGTGTTGTGGTTCTGGAGGGCCTATAAGGTTCAAGGTAGCTTATTGCTTGTCTTGTCTTGTTGAAAGACCAGCGCTCCTTGGTCAGGATTGTATATGTCAAGGGATTTCCCGGTCACAGGATAAGCTTGAAAGAAGCCTGTCATAACTATACTGGTGCACTGGGTCCAAGGTGCAGAGTCACAGTCAATACAAGCCCAACTTTGTTATTCTACTTCACCCCACACCACTGGCTTTCAAGTTATTTCGTACAGCATTCTTCTGCTGTCTTCATGACTTCCCGGGGAGCAAAAACGTCACCAGCTGTACTGGACAGTCTTGAGATTCAGATATAGTGATATATTGTTGATGAAGAAAACTTTTCTTCAAAAACCTCTGCCTGTTCGTCAGTTTGAATCCAGTGGTTGTACAACGAGGCGACCATGTTTGTTTACTGTCGTAATGAAAGAGATTAGGCCTGCTTCATTTGTGTTGGTTCTAACAACAGCAGTGGTTGTGTGTGTGTGTGTGTGTGACATCTGGGAAAGACTTACCATCTTAACCTTGCCAGCCATGAGATCTTGCCTTCTGTGTGCCTAATATGTGGCTCCTTTTGTTTGAAGAAATGTACCCAATAGTGAAGATTAGAACAGAGAGAGAGAGGAAGGATGGGAGAGGGAATGAGAAAGAAGGTAGATCGGGGATAAGAATGAATGAGAGAGCAAGAGACATAGGGTAATAATGGAGAGTGTGGGACACATCTGTGGCTCCAATCTTGCATCCTGACAGCCAAAATGAGGTGAAAAATCCTCCCAGAGAGGGGAGATGCTGAAAGCTAATGAAGACTAGACGTGCCCTTACCCTCACTCCCTCCCTCCCTGCTCTCTCCTTACCAACAAAGGAGAGGAAAGGTGGGTGAGATTGCATCCCACCTCAAGTGGGATACGGCCTCACACACCTCACCTCCTCCACTTTGTCCCCCCGCCCCCCCTGTTCCAGCGTGTTGTATCACTCTCTCCATCTGCATACGTTAGTTGATTCACTTTTTCCATTGTTGTTGTCCACGTCCACTTAGCTGGCAAGCCTCCCGTTCTTTAAAGCCCGCGTGGATGACAACCGATCAATGCAAGTGAGGAAAACAATATTTTATTAGCCTACACATGCCAAATATGGATTATGTCTTGTCTCTCACAGTCTCTCTTCTCTGTCTCTTAGATATGTGTTTTTCAAGAGGGTTGTGCAGTGTTTCTTTGTTTACACTGAGAATGTCTAGAAATAGTCTTGCTGCACTACAGCATGCATGTCATCATAGTGTGATGCGTGAGATTCTGGCGTTGCTTTGCTTTCACAACAAAACAAGAGTGTCAAAGGTAGATTTGGTGTGTGTGTGTTTTCGGCTGATTTAGGAGGTGGTGTTGTATGAATATGAAGGGAGTTGGGGGTGAACCTCTGCAGCCCTTTTCCTCCAATGACATGACATGTGTCTTGGTAATGAGGTAGATTTTGTGTCGCAGCCACAAAACCGCAGAGCCGACATCCAGTGTCACACCAGGAACCCAATACAGACACAAGAACATGTGTCAAAAATTCATTGGCCACGGTTCTTTCCTTCTTTACTTCCTCTTGCCAAACCCATACAGAGAGGGAGAAAGTGAGTGAAGCTGGGGAAATGCCATACTGGGGAGGGAGGGAGGGAGGGAGAGAGAGAGAGAGAGAGAGAGAGAGAGAGAGAGAGAGAGAGAGAGAGAGAGAGAGAGAGAGAGAGAGAGAGAGAGAGAGAGAGAGAGAGAGAGAGAGAGAGAGAGAGAGAGAGAGAGAGAGAGAGAGAGAGAGAGAGAGAGAGAGAGAGAGAGGCAAGAGAGGGATGGAGAGAAAGAGAGCGAGAGAAGCTTGGGAGGGTGGGAGAGAGAGCGAGAGACAGACAGAGAGGGAGAGACAGAGAGGGAGACGATGAGAGAGATGGTGGGGAACACACTTTTCTTGATTCATTATTTTTGAAACAAAGGGCAATGGGATATCTGCATGGGGACTTGGACCAGGAGATGTATTGGAGGGACACAGAGCGGTGCCACTGCAGCAGGCAAGCATCAAGTTCCATGGCGTTATGTCTGTGAGCCAACACGAAAGATGGCCAGAGCGACTGACACATCATGCAGCAACAGTCTTTCACTGGGATTGCCCGTAGCTCCAGGTGCTCTGGGATTATTTCCCGACCAGTTCCTGCATGCTAACATAATGTGTGATCAATCACAGTGTGGAATATCTAGCATGTCAAACATGTTATTTTATTATGTGTCACATATCACATGTGTGATGTTTCACAGATATTTTACATGGTTGAAATATAATACTTACCCATAGATTCACAGAAGAACGATTCATATTCTCAGCCTCAGTGTTTTGAGGGTTGGCTGCAATCCTGGTTCTATTGATGTCATAATTTGTTGTTCGGAAGCCAAGCACATTTTGGACTTCCAATAGAAAAAAAAAAAGTTCTAAAAGGAAAAAAATATTTTTGACAGGTTGTGATAGACAGACAGGCAAACATCCAGCAGAACAGATGCAGTTATTTGCGGGGGGAAATCCACAATGAGACTTTCTTTTCTCACTGTGTGCCAAGTCTGATTCAAAATACACTCTCTCCCTCTCTCTCTCTCCCTCTCTCTTTCTCTGTTACCCTGGAAACCATATTAGACATATCAATGGAGGTAATGCCCCTTAGGAGGGAGGAAAACCTCTCTCAACCCTCCATATCTCTCTTCCTTTCTTTTTCTCTCTTTCTCTCTATCTCCATCTCTCTCTCTCTCTCTCTCTCTCTCTCTCTCTCTCTCTCTGTCTCTATCTCTGTTTCTCTATCTCTCTGTCTCCCTCTATTTCTCCATCTCTCCTTCCCTCTCTCTTTTCTGTTTATCTCCAGTCTCCCCACACATTTTTTCAACCGTATCTGCAGGCTCCTGCTTTTTCCCACTCACTCACACACACACACACACACACACACACACACACACACACACACACACACACTCCCCCCATCCTTCCCCCTCAAACAACACACACACACACACGCCTCCTTGCAAGCGCTGCCAAAAGGACTAGCAGCCCCGGCAGCCTCCCCAGATTCCACCACACTTAAGGGGGTCGACGGAGAGGGGAGACGGACTCTGGGACCCTTAGCTTCCTTGCTTAACTTGGACCTCCAGGCGATTGCTGGCAGGTGGGCTGGTGGGGTGGTGGTGGGAGCCCGTATCACCGTGTGTTGGTGTAGCCTAGCTCAGGGCTCGTCTGGCTTGTCTTGTCTGTTTCCGCACCAGGGAGGAGAAGGAGGAGGAGGAGGAGGGACAAGAGGGGGGGTTAAACCGAGGTGGGACGACTAGCTTTTGGACCAGAAGAAGAGCAAAGCAAAGACGGACACACCGCCAAGTTGTCAGACACCTCTGCTCCATGCCGCCGCAACGTCCAGCCATACAAAGTTTCGGAAGTGTTCCCAACTGGAGGAGAGAAGTTGAAGTGGGCTGAGGGTGGTTGTCTTGGACACAGAGTTTTGTTTTTCTTATCGATATTTCTTATCGTATATTCTGGGTTCTGGTCCCTGGCCCGGCCAAGCCCAGCCTGGCTCTTCTGGCTTGGTTGTGAAGTTCTGGGCGATGACAGAGAGTGGTCTCCCAAGATGTTGAGTCTGGATGGATTGGAGATGATTGCGGTGTTGGTGGTCATGGGCCTCTTCATTAAAGTTCTGGAGCAGTTTGGGATGTTTGAGCCCGTCGGTGGTGAAGGTAACTACTCTGCCTCCATGATTTATTGTATTTTTGTTATGGTAGTTGCCATACACTGGCACATTGCATGTTGACATCCAGGTATTTTATTTTGACATGAATGCACCTGTTGACTACTACTGATGCTATAACTGACTGGGCTGCACTGTATTAAGGGTTCTGATTAGGGATGTGCATCTTGGCTCTGTACCACACACAGGCACACACACACACACACACACACACACACACACACAATCAACATAAATGCCGATGCACACTCAGGCATCAAACTCAAACATGCACACACTCACAGTAGCACAGACACACACACACACACACACACACACACACACACAAACACAGCTAAAGTAACTTTGGCTCTGTGTGTGAGGGCTCTCCCCTGGGGTGTGTATGCGATTATCCATCAATCAATAACTCAGGGCGGAGAGGGTCTAAGTGCTCTCGGAGGCTGCCATCTCGCTCAGGTTTTAGTCTCAGTACCATCGTCAAGGACTCATCCGTACGACCATATAAAAAGGACAGGAAGACAAATCTTATCGTGGAAAAGAAGACGACAAGCACAGCAATTGTAGGGCAAGTTGTAAATGAGTTTGGGAGTTTGGGTACCCGCCTCCCCATTGAGCCAAACTTTGCATTTGTCATTTCAAGGTGACCCCTTTGCATTTCCCCAGACCCTTCCCTAATTGGCTGTATTCACCTAGTGGCCATCTTGGATCTAAGCACTAGCTGGGTGGGGGGAACTGAATTCCTCTACCCAGTTCGTGGTTAGAACCAAGATGGCCGCTGGGTGAGTAAGGCCCATACACATAGACATTATTCATGGACGCTGCAGTGACCTTTGGATTTTATGTTTACTACTCTGCCATATTGAAGAAGCAAAGACTGGCCTGTAAACAGGATAAAAAGCACTAATATTCCAATTTTATCCAGACAATATCCAAACAATGCAAGTTTACTTGCATTTGAATTTAGAGGCTATTACACTATTAGTGTAATACACTACTAGGTGGAAGCAGTCAATGCGGTGTCTATGTGTCCTTGCCCATACCTTCCCCACCATGTGAGGGGGTTCATACATCAGTTTTGCTGATGCAGGTTCATTAAGTAATATATGTGAGGAGCGGACAGGGTAATAGCCCACCAGGTCTATTCCTGATGCACCTGCTGGACTTTACCCAGGAGTCAAGGTGTGCCAACAGCAATGTCATCTCCTAATTCACCCATCTGTTGTCACTGTGCGTGCACACACACCCACACGCACCCACACACCTCAACAAATAATAGACTGCAGTCCATCACACAGTGACGGCATAATCATATCTGTATTCTACTCTGTTTTACATGAATGCACTAGTTATAAGGTGTGTGTGTGTGTGTGTGTGTGTGTGTCTGTGTCTGTGTGTGTGTGTGTGTGTGTGTATGGGTTTGTGGGAACCTGGCTCATCACTTATTTAGGGCTAAAAGAGATCCGTAAGGCAACGCTGCATGTTATTATTTCTCATCCAACAGCTGCTGGCCTTTTGAGTCGATATACCACATTTGTACCTGTGTGTGTGTGTGTGTGGCTGTGTTTGTTTTTGTGTGTTGGAATTCATTAAAAGTGTCCTTCAATGTCTTCCATGGACACGTTAGCTCAAACAGGTGTTGGCATATAGAAACTGATCTGAACATTATACAGTAACACCTCTGGCGTGCTGTGTCCTCACCACAGTCATGGTAGGGACCAGTGACCAGTAGTGCGTATGAAATCCATCGTTCATTGCCTAGAAATCAAAGCATACTGTATATGCACACAGAGCATACAAACAGACACATCAAATGTGACTGTAAAATGGTCTGCATATTAGAAGTGGGAATCTCTTGGCACCTCACGATTCGATTAGATTCCGATTCAGAGGTCAACAATTCCATTATAAAACGATTATCGATTATCTTGATTCAACAATTTTTTTTAAATACATTTCCATGCAGGATTTTCAAAATATATATATACATCTGACTTTGCTACTCAGAGTTTGCTAATCACTTCCTACTCGTGTGACAATCAACAGTTGAATTACCTTATCTAATATTTTATATTAGATAGAGAAGTCGGTTCTCTGCACAGAGAACCCGCAGGCTGAAAGGAGTTTTCTGTAGCGCTCTGCAGCAGGCAAACTAATTTAATAAAAAACTAACAAAAAAATGTATATATATATATTTTTTTTTTTATTAAATTAGTTTCAGATTTTTTTTTTTTCTGCATCGAGACAGAATCGTTCTAGAGAGAATCACGTTGCATCGAAGAATCAATTATTTTTCCCACCCATATACCCCGTATTCCTGGATGTTCCTCCAGAAATGTATAGCTATAAACATGTCTCCTTCACTTGTTTGTTTCCCTTTAGTTAAGCTTTGTGTGTATTGTTTTTAATCCTTTGGGAGTGGAAGTCTCATTGGAACGACGATTGAGTCTCTTCTAGAAGTTTTGACAATAACCACCATGTCCTCAACTCAGTTGTCTCTCTCTTTCTCCCTCTTGCTTTCTCTCCGGCATCTCTGTCTGTGAAAATCAGCCCAGTGCCACCTGTTGCTCACTGAGGCCAATCAACACAGACTAATAGGACTGATCTGTCGAAGTGTGGCGCAGGAAGTATTTATAGCTATGCCATGTTAGCTTTAAACATTAGCAGTGGCATTGTGCCACAGCGGACAGAACACTAACCCTAAGTGCTAGATTTTTTTGAATAAGATTGACTTGGCTCTGGACTTGATGAGTTGTCGGATTGTTAAGGGGGATCTATGCCAGAGCAGCCTCGTAGCTTCTGAAGGGCCTCTTGCTGTGTAATGTCTGCGCTGGCCTTCATATCAGCTCATATCTGATTTGTGGCTGGGATGTGAGCCATGCTTCAAAGGTCTAATCCACTTAGCCTGCTCAGTGCTGTAATGTTGGGCTGTGTTGGATGTGAGGTCTGGCTGATTCTACATAGAGCGCTGGCACTGATTGTGCGCTACTATGTGAGAAGATGCTTTTAGTTTTAAATATATGAGATTTTCTGATGTTTACACATCCTCTTTATGAAATGGCTCTAACAGTTAATTGGAAAGTCACGCCTGAAAATATTTACAAATTATCATGTAACATTCAAGGGGTCACCTTCGATATACAATCTTTTTATTTGCTTTATATAACTGATTGTGTGTATGTGCGCACAAACACACAGTTGATTGTGTGTGTGTGTGTGTGTGTGTGAGAGTGTGTTTTTTTGGAGTGTTTGTGTGAGAGAGAGGGGAGAGAGAGAGCAAGAGAGAGCGAGAGCATGTGTGTTTGTGTGTGAGCAAGTGTGTTTGTGAGCAAATTTTTGTGTATTTGTTGCGAGTGTGTGTGTGTGTGTGTGTGTGTGTGTGTGTCTGTGTGTGTGTGTGTGTGTGTGTGTGTGTGTGTGTGTGTGTGTGTGTGTGCACGCAAGTGCCTGTGTGTCCAGGGTTAGTGAAAGGTAATGGCTGTAATGTAGGTGATGTTATTGTGGTAATGGGAGTGAAATGGACGGTCCGTAATAGCTCTATGGCAGTTAAGTGATGGCTCCATCATGGAACAATATCCTCCCGCCATATACAATGCTGCTCATCCGCCATTTGCTGCTTAAGATGAGATTTGGCAACAATTGCTGTCAGGAAATGTGCACTTTGTGAACTGTGTGTGTGTGTGTGTGTGTGTGTGTGTGTGTGTGTGTGTACACACAGGGCATGTGCAGCAGTGTTAAAGTAGTAGTGGCTTTACTGCATGCTGCATGCCGTTTCTGCTTGCTACCTTCTGCTTTGAACTACCGTCACCAGCTAGCCCCCTGTTTCAGGGGGCGAAAAGAGGAGTCGAGTGCGTAAGCCTCCTCCGCCGGTATACAGCCTCTCCACTGCCAAGACTCGTACACGCCTCCTAGTGGCCACACACGGTAACTGGCACCCCAGGGTTCCAGGCAAAGTGTACGGGATCTCGGAGTAGCAGGGGACCCCAGAGACACGGTTTGCAGGCCCACTAGTATGTGGACATGTGCTGCTGCCCGTAAACCTCTGCCCCAGCTATGGGTAAATAGTTGAGACCCCAACGGCGGACCAGGTGGAAGATGGCAGCAGTGAGAAGCACAACAACGGCTGAGAAGGCGGATGAAGGCTGCAACAGAGGGCAATCTCCAGTCGTCTTGGATTTCCATGCCACTGGATCCAGATCCCTCTCTGCCAAGGACCGTATGGTGGATGCAGGCGCATCAGTCTCCCCACGTTAAAAGATGCCACGCGCAGGCGTCCTCCCAAAAGGGAACCCATCCTATCCACACCCCGGATACAAAGTCCTGTGGCGTTCGGGGAGAGGTGACGGGGGCAGGATTGTGAAGTCTGGCAGCCCCTAGCCACAACCTGGCACACAGGCGGTTAGATGATCATTAAGCCCTTGGACGAGGCAGAAAGAGCTTTTCGGTAGCTGCACCCATGACTGAGCAGCCCTATTAAGGATCCACTCTGCTCACCCCAGGAGGGGAGGGGGGGGCTGTCTGGATTACTACATCCAGAGGGGTCACTACCATGCGGTCAGAAACACAAATTATATTTTGGATCCTGGAATGTGCGAACCCTCACGGACAACCAAACCAGTGAACAACCCGAAAGACGAACAGCCATCATCTCCAGGAAACTAAAAAGGTTCTGAATTGACATCGCAGCTCTCTGAAACCATGATCTATGGAGAGGCACGCTGGGGAGAGAAGGGGTTGGAACTCCACACTAACTCCAATGGCTTACTGCTGTTAACAGTGCTGTTAACAAGTGCTCCGAATATGACCTGGCCATCACTAACACAATTTTCCGTCAAAAGACCAAGTTCAAGACATCTTGGATGCATCCACGCTCTAAACACTGGCATCTCATTGACTGTCATTGTCCGCTCACAAGACTGCCATGATGTGCTCAGCACGAGAGCAAAGAACGACAACATGTCTGCCACTGTACTGACTGGTTCTGGAGACGAAACGGAACCCTTTCGGGTCGACACAGGAGTTACAGTCTGCCACTGTACTGACTGGTTCTGGAGACGAAACGGAACCCTTTTGGGTCGACACAGGAGTTAAGCTGGTATGCGTCATTGAGTTGAAATTATGTACAGGACTGACGGACTTCTGAACATCAACAGATTCAGGGCTAAAGGTCGTACCACCACCGTATCCATCACAGAGCTGCAGTATGCAGACGATAATGCTATTGTAGCCCTTTCAGAAGAGGACCTACAGTGCACCTTGTCTGCTTTCGCGAAAGTGTACAAACAGCTCAGTCTGGCCATCAACCTAAAAAAGACACAAATCCTCCATCAGCCACCACCAAACAGCAACACTCCCCCAAACATCTCCATTGACAACACCAGGTTAAAAAATGTGGACCAATTCCCATACCTTGGCAGCCTCCTGTCATCTAAAGCCACCATTGATGAAGAGGTACATCACCGTCTTAGCTGTGCCAGCGAGGCATACTCCAAGCTGAAGAAATAGGTCTTTGAGGACCGCGACCTCCAGTCAAAGACCAAAATTCTGGTCTACAAAGCGGTACTGCTCCGTACTCTCCTGTATGGGTCAGAAGCCTGGACCACACACAGCAGGCACTTGAGAGCACTCAAGGCCTTCCATCAGAGGTACGGAGAATCCTCAGGATAACCTGGGAGGATCGACAGACTAACACCAGCATCCTGGAGGAGGCTGGCATGTCCACCATCACTGCCATCATCGCCCAACACCAGCTCAGATGGACTGGTGGTCACGTGATTCAGATGCCTGACTGTCGACTTCCCAAACAAGTCCTCACAGCTTGCTCAAGGAAAGCGTGCCACAGGAGGCCAAAAGAAAAGGTTCAAAGATAACATCAAAGCAATCCTCAAGAAGTGCCACATAGGCCTTCAGACTTGGGAGGCCACAGCAACAAACAGGGCGGCCTGGAGACAACTTGTCCAAGATGGAGCTGCGCAGTATAATGTCGATCTCCATAGTACTGCAGAAGACAAACGCAGACGCAGAAAGGAGATTGCTTCCACCAAAAAGGTTCCACTCAAACCCACAATCGCCACTTCCCACCCATGCCCACATTGCCCCAAAATATGCGGGTCCAGGATCGGCCTCTTCGCCCACCTGAAGACCCATAAGGACCAAGAAGGAGGACAGACATACTCGACCTTGAGTGTCCGCCGATGATGATGATGGTGTGTGTGTGTGTGTGTGTGTGTGTGTCTCTTGGACATGACAGGATGAGGAAAAGTACTAAGTGCAGGTAAATTATTATTATTAGGCAGAGATATCGTCCCATGTGCCTGTTGGTGTGCGCGCACACACACACACACACACACACAATGCGTATCTAGTTGTCTAGCGTCATTGTAATTGCCCTGTGATAGATTGTGTATTACCCGTAATGTTTGTGCCTGTGTGTGTTTGTGAGTGTGTTCGTGTTTATTCGTTTGTGTGCACGGAGTGAGATGGATTGCTCCATACATTAGAGAACGGCTAGGGAACACAGGCTGTTTGGATTCTAATGGCTCGCTACAGCCCAGTTCTCCATCATATACTGTATATATAGTGGAACTGTTGCCTCTCTGCCTCAGGAGAAGGGGTTCAACCAGATGGGCTATATATAATACAAGGAAGTTGTAAAGAGGTATTAAACCGCCAATCTATAAGTCATGAACCTATTCTGCTGGAGGAGGTTTTAAAAGGGCACCAGAAGAGTTTGAGTGATAATGGCATTGACTCATCTGTCTGCAGCTGGGGGAGTGGGCAACTAGTGACTCGGTGACTTGGCTTTGAGAGGGAGGAGAAAAGTTAGAAAATTCATCCCCAGGAGTCTGTCTAGAGATGGACCTTCTTGTTGTCCTTGACTTTCTCTCCCTTTGTGCCTCAGTCACTGTGTCTGTATGATCCCTCTCTCTCTCTCTCTCTCTCTCTCTCTCTCTCTCTCTCTCTCTCTCTCTCTCTCTCTCTCTCTCTCTCTCTCTCCGTCTCTCTGTCTCTGCTGTGCATGATGACGACAAGTCATGTAGTAGCATACATCAAGTAAGGATGAGACCGCAATACATTTTCTGTGTCTCAGTATGGAGAGACACATATTCTTTGTTGATTTTTTGTAAGATATAGTGCAAAGAAGCAGATAAACAACAATAAATAAAAACCTACCTACCTACATACCTTTCAGTATCCAGAAACCTGTTTTTGTCTGAGTTGTAGAATATGGTGTTTGCAGTATACACAGTAATGTAGCAATTTATGATTCCAATGTCATCTAAAGTGCAGGTTATTGTTAGCAACTAGCAAGTGTACAAATTCATCATGTTCATACACACAAACACACATTAGTGACAGGACATTATGAACTGACAGCCACTCTTGACAGCATTATTTTTAGTTATATCGTGTGTGTGTGTGTGTGTGTGTGTGTGTGTGTGTGTGTGTGTGTGTGTGTGTGTGTGTGCGTGTGCGCGTACAAGCCTGCGTGCATGCATGCAATGAATATGGGTGTGTGTGGATGCTAGTTTGATAATGACTACTGAACCTTCAGAACCCTCCCACAGTTGGTCTCTGGAGCTGAATTTAAATGAAGGGCAGTAGAAAGGTACAGGACCTGGTGAATGCCTGTCCCTCTGCTGTCCTCTGCTGGTCTAACAGTACATTGCAAGAATAAACTCATAAATAAGTAGATATTGTGTGGTGGCGTGCAATATACTTGACTTCAGTCACCTTTTCATCTTATATTTAGACTGCTTACATAAACATTGAATATAGTGAGTAAATATCTTTCATTTCCATCAGAGGGAAAATTGAACCTAATTTAGGTGACTTCAATCCCACTTGATTGCAAAGGCTTGGTATTCAATGACACCTCTTTGTTGTTGTAATCTTCCTTGAGGAACTCGTTTGCCTCTGTTGAATTGATCAGATGTTCTGTTCCACATCGCCGTATTGAAAAAATGCCCTCAAGTGCTAATAATCTAGGCAAATGGATCTCTCCTTTCACTTAACTAATTGAAAACACGCTAGCCAATTTAGAGCATAATTTGTCATTGACCTCCTCTGTGAGTTATTCAAAGATGTACACACCCACATGAACACACACACATACACACACACACACACACACACACACACACACACACACACACACACACACACACACATACAGGGGCAAACATACACACTCACGCATACACAGGGGCACACACACACACACACACACACACACACACACACACACACACACACACACACACACTGCTGCTTCCCTCCTCTTGCTCAGACATTTTAATCAGTTTTGGGAGGAGTAATTGCCCAGGTAGACATCTAAATAGGGAGATATTTCAATTATTCGCTGTGTCTGGCCGCAGGCACAATATTTCTCATGGAGACTAATCAACCAAGCCTAATTAACCCATCAGATGATTAGGGTGTGTCGGTGTATGAGTGTATGTAAGATTATACCTCACATGCATAGCAACATGTTGCCATTGCTTATTTGATGAAGCAGATGTATATATGTATAATATCCTTTGATATGCTTTTGAATTCCTTACATCAAACATGTTTTTCAGTTTCTGTAGGAAACAAAATTGTGTGGCTCAAATTTCCCAAATATTGAGTATTGATGGTTGGCTGCTCTCAGTATGCATTGCAGCCACCTCTGTCTCTCTCGAGACAGAAGAGTACGTCCAGCTCTGGGTGACTCAGTGGCTGTAGCGATGGATCTCATTGACAGTGTAGGAGTCACTGATCAGGGCACGGACAGACCAGGGGGTCCTCTACAATCCTCTGTTCACCCAACAGCCTGGATCAAGCCCAGCCTTCAGCCTTGCTAATGCTACTCCAGCCAAAATTTTGAGAAAACACACAGAAAGATAGCTCAACAGACACACACACACACACAAACATGACATACTTTTCCTTCCATATTGTGGAATTATATTATTTTTCACCATTTTATGGTTGCAGCAAAAAATGTAAACAAGTGGAAATGTACATATGCTTTTCAACAAAATGTTCCATTCACTAAGTCAAGATAATATCTGTTTTGTTTTTTTATTGGCACTCAGTCCTCCGTCTGTAGCCATTGAGGCATCATGCCACGTGACATTGTGCCAGATGAGGCGTCAATATATTCCATGGCAGCTGTAACTGCCCCATGGCAGCTGTAATCGCCCTACAGCATGTACAGCAGCACTATGCTAAAGCTTTAGCATATACACACACGTGTGTGTGTGTGTGTGTGTGTGTGTGTGTGTGTGTGTGTGTGTGTTTATGCAATGTGTTTTTGTGCATGTGGGCGGGTGATTGCAACTCGTCACTCAAGGGAAAGGGACCACATGTGAGCTGCTGGGTCACTTGGTTCGCCTCCATCTTCCTATTTTAGTAGCTCATCTTCTACCCCCCTCCCCTTTCTCTTACCTATCATCCCTCCTCCTGTTGTCCTCCTGGTCCCTGTTACTGTCTCTGTGGACTCATACCCTCCATCCCTCCTTCTTCATCTCTCCCTCTCTGTCTCTCTCTCTCTTTCTCTCTCACCCTGCTCAATCACAGCCCACCTCAGTCGGCAGGGACCTGCCCCCCTACTCCCACCTCCACTCCCCCACCTCCCCGCTCCCCCTGTCACTTGCCAGGAGGCTCCGCTTCACCTTCTTTTCTATTCTCTTCTTTCTTCCGTTCTCTTTGGTGTTGTCCTCTCTTGATTGTCCCCCTCGCCTCTCGTTTCCCTTCACTCAGACCCTCCACTGACCCAATTTCACGCAGCAAGGGGGAGGGCTAGAGACACCAAGAGAGAGTGGCAAATTAGAGAGAGAGGGGAGGGAGGAAACGAGAGGAATGGGAGGAAAAGTGAGAGAGGGATGATGAGAGAGAGAGAGAGGGGGAAAAGGGTGAAGTAGGGAGAAAGAGAAGGAGACATGGGAGTGAGAGTGAGGGAAGGAGAGAAGGGAAAAGAGAGTTAGAGAGAGAGAGAGAGAGAGAGAGAGGGAAAGAGGACACAGAGGTAAGGAAGAGAGGGATAGACGAGAAAGAGAGAAACCGCGAGAAGGAGGGAAGAAGCAAGCAAGCACATAGAGTTTGAGATCGGTGGTGCGTAATGCGGAGCGAGCATTAGAAACATTTCCCTCCTGCTCGCGAGCCCCTCCTCCCACCAACAAAACAACAAAAACAACTTCACCTGGAACCTAAACTACCTTTTGACTTTTCGTGGAGAAAGAGGCGTTCCTCTGCAAGCGGGCGGTGTAGTTCCTCGTTCCGCTACGGTCCTGCGAGGAATAACGATCTGCCTCTTAGAGAGAGAGAGAGAGAGAGAGAAAACTAGCTGCTCCTCCGTGGTTCTGGGTGATGCGTGGCATCAGGATGGCTGAGCTCCTGTGTGAGGTGCTGGGGACGGGGACCAGGTGGGGCACAGCGCTCAGGGCTGGACTCTAATCTCCATATTTGGCGAAGGGGGTGGGGGAGGAGAAGGAGGAGGAAGGGAGGGAGGGGGGGGGGGGTCGCTGACAACGGTGGACATACGTCTGATCTGGGTGGGCGGAGTGGGGGGGGTGCAGCAGCACAAGCTGGGGAGGCAGCCGGCATGAATCTGTTCTTCCAGGAGACGTGGGAGGTGGAGGGTCTGCAGACTGTGGGCATTCTCCTGGTGGTCTGCAGCTCCCTCAAGCTCATGCACTTCCTGGGACTCATCGACCTCACCAGCCAAGGTACAGTACCCCCTGGGGGCACGCAGGCGGAAGTCCCCTCGCAAAGTCTCTGCAAAGTCGTCAGATAGGTGCAGAGGAATGTAGTTGTGAAAAAGATTGTATTCTTTGTAGGTGTGGTTTATATGGTTTATATACATTTTTTCGTGTGGTTGGGGTATGGTTTGGTTGCGGGTGCCTCCATTTCTCCAATGTGTGTGTGTGTGTGTGTGTGTGTGTGTGTGTGTGTGTGTGTGTGTGTGTGTGTGTGTGTGTGTGTGTGTGTGTGTGTGGTGCGTTTGTGTGTGTGTGTGTGTGTGTGTGTGTGTATGTGTGTGTGTGTGTGTGTGTGTGTGTGTGTGTGTAACACTAGCAGTTTGTGTTTGTGTGTCCTTACCTGCACACGCCCTTCTGAGTGTGTGTGTGTGTGTGTGTGTGTGTGTGTGTGTTGAATTAGTTGCAAGTGTGTGTGTGTGTGTGAGTGTGTGTGAGTGTGTGTGTGTGTGTGTGTGTGTGTGTGTGAGACAATGAAATGGAAAAAACATTTTAATACCTCATTGTGAATTTGGGTACACAGTGATTTGACTGAACCAATGTTTCTGCATTGTTTGTAACACAATGAAAACATATTCCTTTCATGCTCTATTTTTAACTCCAACTCAATTGATAGTTCTTAAAATAGCGACCACTCTTCAATAGCTGTATTATGTCAGTCTGTATGACCGTGTTACTTGGTGGATGTTTAATAGTAATGTATAACCTTTAGCCTGACATCTCCAGACCTATTCATAGATGTGTATTAGTCTGGAACCTCAGTTCATTTTAGATTCCAAAGGGTGCAGACCAAAGTTCTCTGGACGTAATTGGACAAACCTACAACCAATCAGAGTCACCTAACGTGTGACACATAAGCAGCAGCCATCTATCTTGGTTTATGAAATGCTCCCATAGGGCGCTCTCTGCAGTCATCGTATCAATCCCGCCCCATATAAGATAAAAGGTTGTGAATGGCCCGGCCCAGGCCAGGAATCTGTCTGAACAGGAGTGGTTTTGAACGTGCATCTGAGGGCAAATAAATCATAAACCTGCAGATTTGTCTGGTTCCTCCAAGTATATAATGTACTTATTTGAGTGGAAATTAGTTACTTATTTTGCAGGTTATATTGCAGGTGCAACATTTGAACCACTAGGTGGCAGGTTAGACAACAGGTTCATGACATGATTGAACACTGTGGCTTCAACCCCACAGTGTGTCTGTCCTTAACAGCCATTTCAATCAGTTTCATGTGTCCTCAAAGAACACCCTGTCACATGATTGTATGTTGTAGGTATGTTGCGGTATCCTCATATAATACAAGTAGATCACTTGAAATCTAATTTCTCCTGCATTTCTTTACGATCACCAGTGCAAGGCTTAGCAGTGTAGGGCATAGTGGAACAATTGAAAAATACTTCTATCGTCTAGCAATCACGCAGTACTCTAATAGTGGCGTGTTTTCCGAATTGAAACAGATGCACTGTGTTGTCAGACTCATTCTACCTACGTATGTTGGAGCCTAGTTTCAGGAGATAAATTACCTCTCTGAGATCCTTCGTCTTTTTGTTGTGAACGAGACAGAA
Source organism: Micromesistius poutassou (assembly GCF_964030765.1). Lineage (NCBI taxonomy): Eukaryota > Metazoa > Chordata > Actinopteri > Gadiformes > Gadidae > Micromesistius > Micromesistius poutassou. The sequence goes on from NC_140277.1 coordinate 6,125,257, forward strand.
AACCAATGGGAGAGAAATCAAACAGCTTCTTGCGGTTCAGGAACTGAATCTCAATTGAGTGGTTCCACTCAATTCTGATCCTGGATTGAAAGAATACTAAAAGAAGATTAATTAATTTATGTTTATGTTTCTTGAAATGTGATGTGACTCTGACAATATATTCAATACATCATAACCCTCTGTGAACAAACTGAAGATTTTATATTATTTTTCTTAACTGAATTTAATATCGCTGTATGCTGGTACAAATGATGTGGATGTACAAGCACCTCACTGTCCAACTGGAAGCGCACACACACACACACACACACACACACACACACCCTGGGGCAAAGAACTGGCTGTGCGCTAGGTTACAGGGCGATGGTGACCTGGTGTCTGGCCAGAGCATCACAAGTGACGCCAGAGTCCCAGAGCACCAGAACCACTCTCACTTAAACAGGGATTAGACCAGAGGAGGTATATAAGACAGAGGCAGAGACAGTAAATAGAGGCTAGTGGCTAGAGGCTTTGTATTGGACAAAGGCTAGTGGACAGGGACTATTGGACAGAGGCTCGTGGACAGGGACTATTGGACAGAGGCTCGTGGACAGAAGTCTAGTGGAGAGAAGCCAAAGTCAGTCACACAGCCCAGGTAGAGGTAGAGGTGTTCTGGTTGGACCGACCCCACCCATCCATCCCCATGGCTTTCATCCCTCAGACAGCTGGCGTCCTGCTGAAAGGGGTCAAAGGGCTGTTCCCATGGAGAAGCAGTGGCAAGAGTGAGTATGTGTGTGTAAAGCGGTGTGAGCATGTTCGAAGGGTACTCTCTCCAGCTCTGTTTCTTTCTTCTATCGGTTTCTTAATTTATCGATTAGCATAATCAAGCCTTGACTATTGAAGGCAGTGATGGATTGTGTGATTTGACCAGATAAGGTTATCAGTATAAGAGATGTTGGCTGTTTTTTATTGTGGTCGCTCCATATGGTCCAAACGTCTGGCAAATAAGACTCGTTCCTGGGGTGACAATGAGCACCTTCTCAAGTCTGCATCTGGCACTGGTGAAGTGAGAGCCAGTCAATAGTGGCGCTGTGTTCTCGGGGTGTAAGGGTACAGCGTGGCGGAGCTGCGATTACCGCTCTCTTACAATCTCTTTGCGTGGTCTCCCGTCCATTAGCCAGGTCAGCAAGTCAAACTAGGCTGCATGATGTCTGTCTGTGTGTACGTGCGGCGCTCAAGAAAAACGATAAAAATCACCTGGCATGTTGTGTGTGTGTGTGAGTGCTCTGAGTTTAACCTCTGTGCTGTGACTTGGTGCTTGCAGGTAACCCTTCCAACAGCCAAAGCAAAAAAAGCATTAAGCAGCGGTTCCTCAAGCTGCTGTCGTGCTGCAGCACCCCGGCCCCGCCCTCTATAAGTGAAAGCAAGTGACCCTCCGCTGTCTCTCCATCTCCCATGTGACCTTTGATAACCAATACTCAGTAATCACAAATACATTGACTGAACAGGACTCCGTACCCTTGCTAGTGGGCACGTAGGTTTCGACTAGAGACACAAGCAATGGACACAGGCACAAGGGCACAAACACGGAAACAGACACACACACACTAGTGCATTAGTGCTTTATTTCGCCTAATGGTGCAGGCCTGTTGGCCCATTTCGTGATTCAACGTTATTGTTCCCTTTGGCAATGAACTGTCTTTTTTTGAGTGTGTGTGTGTGTGTGTGTGTGCGTGCGTGTGTGCGTGTGTGACAGAGAAGTAAGTGAGTGTTCCAGGGGAAAACTGATTGAGAGGGAGATAGAGAGGATACATAGATGTTCTGTGCTAGATGTATCTGGTTTTAGCCTGAGAGAGATGCAGGTTGATTTAAAGCAGTGGTTTGTTGATGACAGATTGCTTCTTGAACGAAAAAGGTTAAAAAAAAAGGATCTGTTAAAAAAACTGGAATGGAATGCACGTCTTTCTTTATGCTATCTCACTAATAATATCCTTCTGGCTTTTTAGTCATCATCAGCGATGGCAATTGCGTGATCAATTTTCCGTCTAATAAAATAATGCTATAGTATAATTTAAAAGTGATGAACGGGGACTAAAAATATAAAATAACGATAACATATCATCACAGAGGGATGCATCCCCTACAAACCTACTGAATACCTTGTGAGGAAATGTGAGAAATGTGAAGTATATTGATACACATCTCAAAGTCAGCTAAGAAACTCAAGTCAGCTAAGAAAAGTCTTAGAATTGAAGGGGTGTGGTCCCCCCCCCCCCGAGCTTTACCGTCGCCGTAATGACGGTAATTGGTCCCTGGCTTTGCCACGTGAGTGTACGGTAATTGGTCAACCCCCTGGCTATGAGGCCATGGGGGAAAATAGACTCCACACATTAAATGTGGTAAAGAACAGAAGGAAACCGAAATGATGTATAGATTGCAATGGATTCCATGGAACATCGTTTTCTGAAGCTAAATGTACTCCTCGACAACCCAGATAAAAAAGAAGAAAAAAAAAAAAGGAAAGTTAATTATAGATCGCTGTTGTATTTCACATTATTGGGTAATAATTCTGTTTATGCCGGTTGTCTGAATAATCCACTCCAATACAAAGGCTGTGTGGCTCGTTGTCTGACACGAGTCTCCGTCCCTCTCCCACAGACAGCATTGAAGATGACTTTGAGTTGTCCACCGTGTGCCACCGCCCGGAGAGCATGGACAAGCTGCAGGAGCAGACCAAGTTCACCAAGAAGGAGCTCCAGGTCCTCTACCGGGGCTTCAAGAACGTACGTGGCACCCTGGGGAGAACGGGCGGGCGGGCGGGTATGGGGGCAGCTTTTATCATCTCCAGTATTGATTATATAGTATAGATTGAAAGACAAAGGGCAATTAGTTCTGCTGTACTGTAGCAGAGACCATATTTCTGAATTGGACACAATGATACATTTAGTAATTTACTATCAAGTTATTTAGCTCTAGGATTCCTACAGATAGACTGAGGTCAGGGGGGATCAAATCCGGTAACTTTCGACTGGGCGTCAGAACACCCTAACCCCTCCCCCCCTGTCATGCAACATATAGAAAGACTACAAAGACTACACAACTAGATACTATGCTGCTTTAGATTGAAGGAGAGACCAAATTAGAGGGTTGGTAATGACACTGTGTGGTAGTGGATAGTGTGGATGTTCACTTCTATGTTTGTGTTCTGAACCCCAGGAGTGTCCCAGTGGGGTGGTGAATGAGGAGAACTTCAAGACCATCTATTCTCAGTTTTTCCCACAGGGAGGTGAGAAGTGCTGCAGTCCTATCGGCTTCAGATGTTATGGCTCATCACGACTTTTAGAAATGATTCATTAAGCATACGTTTCGTCTCATGAAACAACATGCTATTCATGTTTTGATTAAAGGAACACTGTGTTGCCTCCTCTAATGCTGTGCCTTATACTAACTTTCAACATGAGGAGTACACTATAAACACAATTTTTATGTGGCAATTATATTCCCCAGCAGCCCTCGGCTAACCCTTGAGACGGATAACAAGAAGATATTTTCAAATTGGTGCCTGACTTCACTTTGTTACTATATACTTTATACTTGGATAATAGGGCAGCACAGAGAAAACCCAGGCTGACCATTATTTTTCTTTATTACTTTCTATTCATGTCTTATATGTTGGTAGTTTAGAGCCAGAGAAAAAAACATGTGATATTCCAATGATCAGTGCAGATTTCAATTTCAAACATGACAGTGCATATCACATCCCATATAAACATCATATACAAATAAATTGAATATTAAGCGGTAAAGTTAGCGTTGTTGCTATATTCAGCTTAGCTCATGTTCTAATATTTGTTGGTGTTTGGCTTCTTCAAAAGACGCCGTTCATGTCTCAAGTTCTGCTGCTCTCTCTCCTCTGCCTTTCTAGATTCAAGTATGTACGCCCACTTCCTGTTTGAAGCCTTCGACACTGACAAGAATGGCTCTGTTAGTTTTGAGGTAACTGCTATTTTTGTTTTACTGTCTCAAAAAAAACAACACAATATATTTTTGTCTCCAGCAGGTTAATCACTTTCACTGTCCCAAGAATAATAGGACATGGAAGAATTATGCATTTTTTTTGTACCTGAACACTAAATATACTGCTTATTCATAATTTAATTTGAACCAGTGCCAGTTTATTATGAGAAGTCATTGTTGTATTTGCATGCATTTTCTCTATGGTTTTGGGTGGTTCTTAAATGTGTTATGTTTCAAATCAGATCTTTCTTGGAAAAGAGGTGCTTAATCTCAATGAGACTTACCTCTATGAATAAATGTAAAATAAATACAAATACTGTACTTCGGTGAACCTTCTTCCAAGGACTTTGTGTTCGGCCTGTCCATCATCCTGAGAGGGACCATCAACGATCGCCTGAACTGGGCCTTCAACCTGTATGACCTGAACAAGGATGGATGCATCACCAAAGAGGTAATGCACAGGGGACACACAGACACACGCCTCTTGCCCACTGTACACGTCCATCGACGGAAGAGAGTGGGTGTGTCCAACGCATGGGGTAAAACACGATCTGCGTATAACGTGCGTGTAACGCGATCTGATTGGGTGACGGATCCGTCGCTGCCTGAAAAGTTAAACTTTTCTCAACTTTTGGACGCAAGAGACGGAGCCGATTTGACGGACAGACCTACAATGCATTTCGGGAGCATCCCATGTAAAGTCAATGAGATCCGTCGACGGACGTGTACAGTGGGTAGGGGGTGTCACTCACTCACACACGCTTATACACACACATACACACACAACCACAGGCACACGCAAAAGGGTTACAATTAAGCTTCCAAGATGAATCAGCATTTATAGTGGGGTTCTTTTAGATAGAATGACACAATTTCCTTTGTTCCTTTTGCAGGAGATGCTGGACATCATGAAGTCCATCTACGACATGATGGGGAAGTGCACCTACCCCAATATGCAGGACGAGGCCCCCAGGGAACACGTGGAGAACTTCTTCCAGGTCATATGCTCTCTCAATTCTAGTGTGCTCCTGTAAGGTCCCTGCCTGCCTCACTCCTGATTATTCCCCAGAAGAATAGAATATAATAGAGCAAGCAGAGTCTACAATGCTTTTTTAAGAATAAAACATTTCACGCAGAAGAATGGCCTGGCCAACAATTACTTTTATTTGTATCCCCAAACTTTTTACCATATGCTGATGGCAATTGTTCGTGTTGGCTGATCAACCTTGTGGGTTGAGACATCTTGCTACATGCAGATTTGGGTCGCCAGAGTTTATTGACTTAAAAATAATTTTCAAAATGCATGTTTTTATTAAATACTGTATATAAATGGTGTTAGTTTTGGATACAAAGAAAGCATTGGGCTTTAAAAACTTGATTTCATTTGAATAAACCTCTGTGTCTGTTCTTTCATCTCTGTATTTTCAGAAAATGGATCGTAACAAGGATGGAGTGGTCACCATTGAGGAGTTCATCGAGTCATGTCAGAAGGTAAATGTCCATACATGGATGTATATGAGTTTTACCAGAGTTGATGGCCTGATTCCTGCTATTTTTCATTTTCTCTCTGCAGGATGAGAACATCATGCAGTCCATGCAGCTGTTTGACAACGTTATTTAAAGGAGCTGGAGCAACAGAGAATCCACCACACTGGGATTGAGGTGGCTATGTGGGGTATGGGTCTACAGTGTGTGTGTGTGTGTGTGTGTGTGTGTGTGTGTGTGTGTGTGTAGGTGCGTACGAGTGAGCGCGTGTGCCTGTGTATGTAGATTGTGATAAATCTCTATCCGTGTGCTGCTGGGTTGAGGGGCAACATGAGAGAAAAGAGAGAAAGAGGGTGATGAGAGAGAGAGTGTTTTGTCATCGTGAAGATTCCTATCAGACAATAGATCTCTTACTCATTTCTTGTTTATCCTGAAAACGTGTACGGACCTCACAGGAAGAGAGAGAGAAGATGACAAACAGCTCACACCCCGAAGACATTCCCATGTTTTATTCAAGGTTACGTTTGACAGAACTTAAAATGGCTGAGTTCCATCAGGATTGAAGGCACCGTGATTCCTGCTTCAAGTATGTCTTAAGAAAGTTTCGGGAACAAACTGTCATCTTGGTCCGTGTGGGTACAATCTATACTCAAAAGCTACAATTTGCCCCATCTTCTGCTGGTTCCTTGCAGTGAATCTAGCACCACCTGGTGGACTAAAAGGATCCCAAACAACCTCTAAGGGAACTATGGACCCCGACAGTGAGAGAGAGAGAACTGGTCAGCTTTTATCAAGGGTCAAATGGCAGATGAATGCACAAGTATTGTTTTCAATAAAGAACTAATTTCAATATCGCATGATGATGTCACCAATATCCAATTATGTATTTATAGTGGAACTCCAAAGTCTGCCTATATCTGTCAACCTTCCTTTTCATCTAAAGGTGCCTCACCCATAGTGTGTGTGTGTGTGTGTGTGTGTGTGTGTGTGTGTGTGTGTGTGTGTGTGTGTGTGTGTGTGTGTGTGTGTGTGTGTGTGTGTGTGTGTGTGTGTGTGTGTGTGTGTGAGGTTGGGGTATTAGACAGAGTCATCAGTTATCGTTCCCGTATAGGATAAATACTGCAGCTTCTAACCTGTATACTCATCTCCAGCCCTTCATATAGAGGACAAATAGTTTGTGTGGCCATATGTTTTGTGTGTGAATGTGCGTGCAATACAGACTGTGTGTACACATGTTTGTGTGTATGGCTGACAGCGGTTTGGGAGGGTACTGTTAAGAACTCCTGTGCCCCTCTTCCCACATTCTCCCTCTTTCTATCAACACCAAAGAGTCACAGTTCTACTGAGGATGCATAGAGAGCCATGGATAATGGGGAAATGGAGAGACTACCACAACTTATGAGGAGAGAAAGAGGGGGACATGCTAGCTATCGATAAAGCGGCTTTCAGAGATATTAAACTGTTCGATCTGCAACCCTTTGTGATGTAGAAGTTGCTGACCCAAATGTAAGGGTTTGGACAAATATAGCTTTATTTAAGTAATCCTTTATACCTATTTATTTTAGTTATTATTAACTGTCCGTATTTTATCTGAGCTACTGAAAGTGTACGTGCAATAGGTTCAACAGGATAGTGAGTCACTAACATGTTGTGAGGTACTTTTAAATGGCCAGACAAGCAATAATGTTCTCAGATATCATCTAATATTTTTCCACTCACTCTACCTTGTTTATCAGAGAAATAAAACAAAGGTGAAAAACATTGATGTCCTCACCACCTCATCCCGTCAGGTGAACTCAAATATGAATCTCAAATCAGGACCTAAAACAACATGACTATTTGTAATTTATTTTTATTTATTTCATTATATTTTTCTCTTGGAAATATTTTTTGGTCCCATGAAAAGGCAGCGTAGCTTGGATCCCTCCTTGCACTTGTCACTAAGTAACATCCATTCCTGACCTAGGGTTCGACCTGTCTATATACCCGCATGTACTGTGTCTAAGGGCAATGATAACCTACTAATCTGTTGTGCTGAGTGTGTCTAGTTACCTAGCCTCAACTGGTTGCATTGCATATTTGAGATGTGTATATTTTGTACAGAGACAATAAACCTACCATTGCTATGCAAAGATTGACGTGTGAATTGAAGTGATAATACCAACAATTATCATGGCCTGTCCTTTATTCAACACGGACAACACTGTCACACTTCTGGATGACACATAGAAAAGTAAAGGCAATGATTCATTTCATTTATGACATTGCTGTTTTTATCAAAAGCTTGAAGACAATAACTTAATACAAAGTATAACATAATTCCATAGGATTTCCTCACGCCACTTCCAGATATCCTTGCTGGAAATGGATTTATAAAGACAAACTACTAAGCAGTGCATAACCAGACCAAGGATACCCTCTAGTGTTCTGATTGGTCCAGTTAACTATAATATAGTATCAAAATACAAAATGTTTGAATAATTTAAGAAACACAATTTGATTATTGGATAATGTAACACAAACGTCGGATTCAAGTGTATGTTTAGGATGTGTTCATCCCTATATTACTAATCATATTCGAGGATGTTTGTTCTAAACAGATTTTTTGATGAAAACATTTTTTGGGTTGTGATTTGTATCTTTCAGTGAGGAAAATCGTCGAAAAGGCAACAGGTAAGAGAGAAAGCACCTGTCTTTTGCATCAGGCACCAACAAGATAACAACTCTAACACACACAGCGGTCTAACGCTGTATATAAATATGGTTAATAGTAGCATATTCTTGTTGCATAAAAGCTCTAACACCCAGTGAATCAAGACAACCCAAGTCACACAAGGTGACCAAAATATGTATTTTCCAAAACAATTTCTTCAGTTAGGAAACAGACCATATTGTACCTTGCGGTTGAACAATCAATTGTGATGCTATGGGGCGCCATAAAGAAAACTTCAATGCAAAAATCCATATCAAATTTCCGTCAGCCATTGCTCCTGCAATTTCCCTTGGTAAATAACGAGTCCATTCATCTTTGAAAGTTGTGATCACGGTGCACCGCCGGGACTCAGGTGGTGAGGCTGGAAGATTCTCAAGTGGTCCATTGAAGAGGCAGGCATTTCATTTGGCCACCTTGCGGAGCTCTGCCAAGACCCAGATGGCCAATGAGAGGAGGGCCACTGAGCCAGACTGGTGGGTCGCTGCCAGAGGCGTTGGAACGTACAGCAATAGTGTGCTGATACCGAGGGCCACCTAAAGAGACAACAGTGAGTCAATGGTTACTGGCGAGTGTCTATTTCACTCTAATACAGACCACTACATTTGAATTAGAAAATGAAAGGCACACTTCTCTTACCCTTATACCCTTTTCTTCTGACAAATGTACTTATTGTAAGTTGCTTTGGATAAAAGCTTCTGCTAAATGCCATAAATGTAAATGTAATACCTGGCTATAAGCCATCGCTGTGAGGAGACTTATTGCGATCCTTGCCCTCTTGGGCAATGCCACCCTCCTTGAATACATGTACAGGCCAGTGATGGCAGTCAAAGATGAGATGGCCTGGGAAGAAGAGCAGAAACAGAACAACCTTTAAGAAGCATTCGTAGGAATAAGGGTTACGCCCAGATCCTGATGTTACTTGATCAAAGATGTAAAGTAATTGGCTCGGCCCCCTACCAGGATTCTGTGGTCAAACTGTACAGTGGTGGGGTTCTCAAAGAGGTTCCTGAGCGTGGGGGAGAAGGCCAGCAGGTCGTCTGGGATCCATCGCTCCCCCATCTTGGGGAAGGAGTTGTACACCAGCCCGGCATCCAGCCCTGCCACAAACGCCCCTGCGACACGTGTTCAAACATATACATCAATTTTGCATCTAAATATCAGTATTTAGAAGATGCCTACACAGATCAATATCGATAGCGTATGGAAGGGGTTGCTTTGCACAACTGATGAAGAAAGAGGGATCAATTCCTTACCAGACAGAGCGGTGAGGAAGACCAGACCACCAGTGCCTTTGGCAAACCGCCTCAACTGTGTGAGACGGGCTGTGTCTGCCAGCTGAAGGGAAATCGATAGAAGACAATCAGGATGAGAGGATGGATTGGAAGAACCAAAATGCAGAAAATTCAGACACACCCATTACTGTTTCCTTTTAACTTGTTAATATTCAAGTCATATATTGTTTACACCAATTTCACATTCCGGTCTAGATTCTTTACCGGACCTTATTCATGACTCTCTTCTCAAGGTTATGGATCCCCACTTTACTGTCTGCCTGGAGGGTTTAGGATCAGGTATGCCTTGAAATGTAGTTTGTATATGGGCCTCTGAAGCCCTTTGAGACTTACTTAATAAAATAAGTGAATAAGTTTACATTTTAAATCGCATCAGTTTTGTTTGTCCCTTTAACAAAGCAGACACTGACTATTAAACAGCCAAGGTATCCCGCTGTCTGAGCCGTACCTTGTTAACGGGAAGTATCAGTTGGAGGCCGGTCCAGAGGCTGGCGCAGTACAGCAGCAGAGCTGAACCCAGGTGAGCCGACAGACGGTACTGGCTGACCCGCGGCACGTCATGGGACTCGGGCTTCTCCTCCAGGCCGCTCTTCACCATGTACCAGCCCAGGAGGCCCTGTGAACACACACACACACACACTCAGGTTAACATAAGGGTGTTTGATACCCAGCCGAAAAGGTTATGTGTTCAATCCCCAGCATCCACTTGAGCAGGAAGCCTGCCCTTTTACTATCGATCAATGACATCACTGTAAGTCGCTTTGGATAAAAGCGCCTGTTCGATGTCTAAATGAACATTTTAGGTAAGAATATATTGCAATACAACTCACCTCCCATTTCAAATTCAGTTTTTCAAATTAATTAAATACAATTATTAATGTAGAGCACCCCCTGATTGCACAAACTATACTAGAGAGGCTGTGGTCACTGTTTACCTGGAAGAAGACAAATCCACACAGGCCGACCACGCGTCCCTTCATAGAGCGGGTGAAGTAGCCTTTCTTCCAGAAGTAGACGGTGGGTAAGATGTAGGCCAGTCCGACCAGTCGACCCCACATGCGGTGGCCCCACTCCATGTAGAAGATGAACTTGAACTCCGGTAGGGTCATGTTATGGTTCATTCTGAAAATGCAATTCATAAAATACTAAATAATAAAATAAATCATGTCAAACGTATTTAGGAAAAAGGTGAAAGGTATGTCATCGTAAGCCTAAATGGCTATGGTTGGGTAAGAGGGACAATTACATTTTAAACTCGGGAAACTGCTGGTACTTTGCAAACTCCGCCTCCCATTCGACCTGTGTCTGAGGGGGCCTCATTTCTCTCACTAGATGCCAGTCCACCATGGACAGTCCTGATTCGGTCAACCTGTTAGATTACACAAAAACAACATGAAAACACTGCAACATTTATGAATGAATAAATTAAAAATACATACAAGCCAAGGCTATACATCTACAAATACGGACTCACTACATGTCATAAGTTAACTATTCACCTTGTGACACCCCCCAGGACAACAGCCCCGACCACCAGACCGCTGCATCCGAGCAGCCAGCGACCAACGATGCGATTGGAGGCTGCGTTGGGGACAGCGCATGCAGCCGGGGTCGTGGAAGCCCCTACCTCCGCTGTGATGGTGCTCTGCCCTCTCTTTACCAGCCATTGCCGCAAATGTGGACTCTTCTGTGATACAGATCAGGGAGGTGATTAGTTGGATGAATCAGGAAGTTAATTGGATACGACCAGGAAACCATTCAAGGACGTGACAACCACTCAGTGCAACTGCTTAGGTAACGTAGCTAAACAAGCTAGCATGTATCATCTTATACAGTTACTCAAAGTTAAAATGGCATGCATTTGTACTTAATTAATATGGAAAATGCATTCGCTTCTTGAAGGAGCACGGTAAACAAAGAACAACTTGAATCAATCGCTTGCGCGCTAACGATACAGTAGCAGCTGACCTTTGATACATAGTTGTAGCCTAGCTTCCTAAACGAGCTAATCGTACTGTAACGTTACTCACATTGTTAGATCGCAGGCCCTTTCCAACATTTCTACCACCACAAATCAACAGGGTCCGCAACGAAAGCATATTTGAATTGGTTCTGGTTCGTTCCCGCTAGGTAGATGTGCCAGGCAATGCTTAGGTAAAGCGTTACGACAGCATGTTTCCTAACGCAGGGAAACACGTCCACTTTGACACGTGACGTCACGGGCGTACTGGCGATCGAATACGTCATGAATTGAATAAGCGTTTTCATATTTCTTGAAGATATGCCGTTATGCCGTTTTTTTTTATTGGTTGAATTTGATCTTTTCAGTGTGAACTGCTCTTAGTTTCTTTAAGGTGTTTTAAAATATGGATTAAAGACAAGTCTAGGCGACCTAGAGTAGATTACTGGGGGGGGGGCTACCTTTTAATCGAAACAATTTGTTATAGACCAAAGCATTGTATTAAATCTTTATTTAATCTTAAAACTATTCATATTAAATACATTTTGGCAATGGTTATTATGGTTTTCATCTTTCTACATATTTACAGTTAATGTCCATATTAACATTCTTCATATTTATGCATACAGTCTGTATAAAGCATTTTTAATTGTGATGTCCTTGCCTCCCCACACAAATCAGACAGAAGGATGGCGGAAGGCTTCTTGATGGAGGTGTGTGTGGATTCTGTTGAGTCTGCGGTCAACGCTGAACGTGGAGGTTGGTGGAACACACTGTATTTTCTCTGGTGTAAAAGTAATGACACATAATTATGAATGGACAGGGTCAGCTGTGAACATGCTTTGCATGAAACAACATTTAATTCAGACATCTTATAACATTATACTACTGATAGTACAATGAGTACTGCACCAATTGTTGTCATGCGATGAGATCAATGCTGGTATAACCGTTTATCTTTCCTAATAGGTGCGGGTCGGCTGGAACTGTGCTCCAGCCTTCTGGAGGGGGGGCTGACTCCCAGTGTAGGTGAGACACAGATACTTAAACTTACTATGGATGGAAAACAGGTACCTTTTAGTAGTACCATGTTCCCATATTTTCTGTCTATGTTTAACAAGTGTAAAACATTATTTTATGTCATCCAATCCTTCCTATTGCTGTGGTCTGGTTCAGGACTCCTGCAGGTGGTGAAGCAGAATGTCAAAGTGCCGATCTACGTCATGATTCGCCCGCGAGGAGGGGACTTCCTGTACTCGGAGCAGGAGGTGGAGGTGATGAGGAGGGACATCCAACTGATGAAGAGCCACGGGGCGGATGGACTGGTGCTGGGGGTCCTGACGGAGGACGGACGGGTGGATGCAGAGCTCTGCATGGAGTTACTGGGTACATAGTTATTAGTCCTTGTCCATTTTAGCTCCCCTTTTGTAGCTGCGGCTCATGACATCATTGGCCTGGGCTGAAATTATTCTCAGAAAGCATTCGTTTAGCAGTTTAGATAACACACATTTAGATTACACAAAATAGTACACTGTTTTGCACACATTTATTACTGTTAGTCACTTGTATCCAAAGCCATCTACATAATATTCAGATCTCACATCTTGCTCAACGACGCATGCAGAGATTGGCTGTGGACATTGGCACTTGAACCCAGGACCTTTGTGTGGGAACACCCTAGACACTACACTACGCTACACCACTATGTACTCGTCTTGAGCTTCAGCCTTGAAATGTTCTGAGCCAAAGAAACGTTGTTTACTATTCTGGATGTGGGTTATAGCCGATAAAGAATTTGAGTAAGGAGAATGTTATTGATATTACTGGCAATAGTCATTCTATTTACTGTTTCGTGACACAGTGAATAGTAGGCATGGGCCATTCGCGAACGACTCGGTCGGAACGAACGAATCCTGAAGGTGAACGACGAGAACTGATTCCCAAAACAAGAGAACTGATTTTTTTTTTTTACATAAAACACAAATATGGTCACGTAAATAAAAGATACAAACGAACAGAACTTTGTTTCCCCTCAACTTTATATTGATTGAGTCTAAAACATTCTCATCGTGGTTGAGGCCGCTTGCGCTATTCTTTTTAAAACCACACACGTGTAGTGCTCGAGCGGAGTCGTAGGCTAATGCTACAGAAATTTGCTGTTTTTGCTGTTTGCTGTTTTAAAAGGATCCATTTGCGGGTGTACCTCATATTTAAAAGCAAAGTGGTGAGGCCAGACACCTGAGATTCCCTGCCAAATGACGTAACAGACCATATGACTTAATGACGAACGAACGGAACGAACGAATAGTGATAGTGAAGGGAACTGAAAGAACTGATTCCCGGAAAATAATCGTTTTGCCCATGCCTAGTGAATAGAACTCTTATCCAGCTGGCACAACATTTATAGATAACATTTTTAGAAGGCCCTTGCTCAGGTAGTAATATGTCATGGGGAGAGAAGCTGAGTCGCAAGTGTCACCAATACTGACCTGAAGAATTCTTTTCTTCTTTAGTCTTTATAAAGCATTCAATATGTAACTGAACTTTTAGTGTTTGTTACGTCACTTGCTAAGGAAAGGGGAGGCAACATAAAACCGCAGCCGTAACAATGTTGAAGTGTTTCATGTTTTACTGAAATGACCTAACATATTTGTCTATTTTTAAATCCACAGCTCTTTCTCGTCCTCTTCCCGTCACCTTCCACAGAGGTAATTTCCATCTCCAAATAAAGGCTGTTTGTCTAATAAGGTGTAAAGTGCAAATGGGGAAGTACTGTTCTCTTGCATATTCCTTATTGTTATCCTCTCTCCACCACTTTTTTGGTTGCTATCACGCAGAAACATAAACATAGAAAGACAAAAATATATATCCTATGATAGGTGCTATAATGGAAAAGTGTGCCAGAGCTTTTCTAAGCAATGACATGATACATGTAGTTTTTAAGAAAATTAAAGTTATGTAATTTCATCAAAATATCACAATTTATTTATAGGCTATTAAATATTACACATTTATATATTTTTTAAATATAAAAAAATAGAACTGGTTTTAGCCTAATAGCAATCATCTTGAACATAAATGTACATACATTCAGTCTTGTATAAAGTACTTGAAAGCGATACTTGAGTAAAAATACAAGTATCTTACCAGAAAATGACTTTAGTAGAAGTTAAAGTCACCTTTTAAAATATTACTTGAGTAAAAGTCTTAAAGTACCTGACATTTAGTGTACTTAAGTATCAAAAGTAATTATATAAAAAATGTACTTAAGTATTAAAAGTAAGAGTAAAAGTAAAGGTATTTAAAAAAAAAAGTGAGTTAGAGGGTTATATATGGTTTAAAATATTTCTTGCAAATACGGCCACGTTATCTTCGTCACCACCACGGAGTTCACCAAGTTCGCCACTGTAGTCGAGATGCTCGTCATCTGCTACCGGAGTGGTAACGTTAGCAGCAGAGCCTGCAGCAGGTGCTTCCATGGTGGCATCAATAATGTGACATGCCCGGACAAGCAGGACTTCTTCTTCGTGCTTGGCGGTTGACATGACAACAAACGGACATTACGTCACCAACTCAAACTTCTTCTGATTTTAATTTGTAGTAACGAGTAACGAAGATGGTTAGGAGAAATGTATTGGAGTAAAAGTACACATTTTATTTAGGAAATGTAGTGGAGTAAAAGTGAAAGTTGTCAGAAATATAAATAACGAAGTAAAGTACAGATATGTGAAAATTGTACTTAAGTACAGTAAAGTAGTAAAGTATTTGTACTTTGTTACATTACAACACTGCATACATTGATTAATCTAAATTGATTCAACAAACCAACATCACTATAATTAAAAGCACAACAAGTAGCTGTTATTTGGAGCAGTCGTTGTTGTTGTGTTCTTGTTGTATAGTACACAGTAACACCAATGTTATTAGCCCTTGATCACAGTTACTTTCTCAAAGGTCTTCACGGCCACATTTTATGACACTAAGTCTGTAAGCCCCTAAAAAAAGAACAAGGAAAGACCCTAATTATCGGGAATTTGAGAAGGAACGCAGAAAGAGGGATTCCTCCTCCTAGGGAAGGTTAAGAGTGCAATGGGTGCCACGATGTCCATGAGAGGTGCTGGTGAATAGGCTGGTAGCTGTCAGGTGGGGTGGTCAGGCGTCCAGTCATGATCACTGTAACTAAACCAAAGAGAGCATTATGGTGAGATGGGGAAGGGTGGACAATTACACTACTTACACATTCAAACTTTCTCACATTTATTCAGCTATGCAATATTTTTTAAACCTCTTATACATTACACTTATATTCACATTGTTGTTACACTTTATTCAAACTGAATCACTTATTTGACATTTTTTAAATGTTCTTTATCTTTACATTGTTGACTCAGTTTAGACTTTAAACTTTTGAACCCTGTTTAAATCTTTTCACTCGATTTAAAGCTATTCAACAATTATTTACATCTTAAACTGTGCAGCTTTATTAAACATATTTTTAAACCTCTCTTTACACTACAGCATATGAAGTTCATCACAATCTAGACACCCCACACCACCAACCACCAAAAAGTAGACATTACAGAGAACGACTTCAATCTATAAAAACTCACAGGCTAGGCAAGCACTCATAATAACGGCATCGGTTGATGAATCCCCATGTGTTGAAAAGGTGTCTCTCTCCCTGCAGCATTTGACATGGTCCAGGAGCCCGAGGCAGCCCTGGAGACGCTGATGTCTCTGGGGTTTCACCGGCTGCTGACGAGCGGCTGCGATTGCTCCGCGTTGGAGGGACTGCCTGTCATCAAGCGTCTGGTTAAACAGGTATGAAGGACGGGGACATGGGGTGCTTTCAAGCATCACTAGAGGAGCGTGACGTTTACATTGCCATGGGTGAGGGGTCTCAGGATGTATGCTCTCGTCAGATACACTCTGTACTCTGTACACTCTGTTCTGTACATGTTTTCATAATTGTAATCTTTTCACTTTAACAGGCTAAAGGCAGAATTGCCATTATGCCAGGTGAGTACGAGCCAGTTGGTTTTCTTTCACCTTATCTAACAAGAGTTACATTTCTGTGTGTAAATTAGGTACTTGTGACTATGGGGAACTATATGGACTATATGGGGCTTTCGTCATATGACAGTTGATTGATGGATGGGTACTTGGTCCCAGTTTGGGGAAAGCTCTTACATCACCACACATCAGCAGAAAAGAGAACATATTAACAAATATGAATATATTTAAGCCCTGTGGCTTAATATGTTTTTGCGAGGTTTCAGATTGCAGGGGTCTGATGTTATTACAGGGAGTCCTCCATGCATCCTCCACACAGTTAGGAAATTACTAACTGAGGGATCATGAAGGTGCTGCCAAGTGCATCCAAAAGACTGCAAAAGAACCAACGAGTCAGGTTGACGCGTTGGTTATATTGAGGGCCTCCTCAGCAGCCATTCATCAGTGACAGCAGTTAGACTATTTCCAAGTTAGTTTTTGTCCAACATTTTTGTCAATGACAGGCCGGCTCATGGTATGACATCATCAACATAGATTGACCAAGCCACTTGTTGGACTATAATACACAATTTTGGGCCATAGGGAAAAGATTGGCACTTTGGCACAATCTACATGTGACATTTTTTAACATTTGTTTGGTTTTGAACTCAGGTGGTGGCATCACAGAGAGGAACCTCCAAAGAATTCTGGAAGGATCCAGGGCTCAGGAATTTCACTGCTCGGCTCGATCGGGTCGGGATTCCGCCATGAAGTTTAGGTGGGTTTCAACTTGGATTATTAATATGGGCCACGGAAAAAGAGTAACCAGCTAGTACAAGGAACCAACTAATTTATTGGTGCTATTTTTGTGAGCGGGGAGCAGACCCTCGGAAGAGGGTGTGTGACACTAGGCCTGGGCGATATGGCTGAAAGACATATCACGATATAACTTGATCATATTGATCAATATTGATAACTATTGATAATTTGAATGACCTAAAAAGACTTGGAATTACCATGCTGGATTTAAACACTTCTGTTTAACACTTTATGACCTTCCACTGTTCTTCATTGATAAATACTCCAATGTCGATACAACAATGAAAAACACTCAAATATTGTAAATAAGTATGGAACCGTGTTTGTGTAACAAACCCAGCTGCTAGATTCGGTGGTCCAGTCTCGTATCGATATATAGTGAACATGTTTTATATTGATATTGATCAAAAGTCTATCACAATACGATAATTTATTGTTTTATTGCCCAGGCCTATGTGACACACCCAGCTTAACGGACCTGTGTCAAACCCCAGGGTACACAGGCTACCACAGATCCTTGCACAAGACGCCTTAACCCACTGACCTGCTCCTTTATGACTTGCATCTTTACATAACAGATTCTGTGATCTCTCACACAGGAATAGCTCAGTGACGATGGGAGCCTCTTTCTCAGCCCCTGAGTATGGCCTGAAGGTGGCAGATGCGAGCAAGGTTCGCACCCTCAATGCAATCGCCAGAAACGCCATGTGACAACGGTGTGTGGAGGGCATCAGATGATGTCACCATGGGATGGATTCGCCTCAAGTTGCTATAACAACCATACTTTGTGTGCTTTGGAATGCAACGTTCTAATGAGGTTTGTCAAGGTTGTGGAGAATTTAATAAATTGAATACATTTTTCATTGATTCATTTGATTGAAAGTCCTTTCTTTTCTATTGGAGTTTGGCCTCGTCCACAGTTAATTAAGTAGTTATTAAGTCTTTCTCTTTCTTTACACACTCATGTAACTATCTTTACATTGACATATACATATATTGATACTTTATAATATTTTTTAAATATGTACAATTACTTGGGCCTTAGAATATTTGCCTATGTCATGCTGCCATCCGTGGTGTCTCACACACACACACACACACACACACACACACACACACACACACACACACACACACACACACACACACACACACTCAAAATTGCAAACTCATCCATGTTTGTCTGATGTTGCTATCAACAGGGATGTAATGATTAACCAAGTTGTGTGTGAATGGTCAGGGTCATCTTGCCAATGAGTACAGCACCATACATGACATCTTTACACATGTTTACTATCAGCAATACAGAAAAGAACCAATGAGTGAAGCGCCTTGCATAACATTTCCTTAGTTGCCTCCCAGCTGGTACATAACCAAAAGAGTCATGCAACAACGATTGAAGCTCAACTTTATTAGGCTATGACTAATTCTTATCGTGCTATCTTGCTAAATGCTATAGTTATTGCTTTCCTTAGCTCTGACCTGGGACACGAGAGGCATTGGACTGTAGACTCTGTTTACACACATTCTCTGATTGGAAGCCATGTTTATTGTTTGGCAGTACATACTTCATTATCCTTAACACACACACACACAACTGCATGAATATTGTTAATTGGGCTAATTGGTTAATTGGGCTAATCTGATGGCATTTTACCTCTTACCAGTGTTATTTAATGGTTTATAGCAGGCGCTCCCCACAAGCAGAGATCTCTAATCATATGAAGGCAAATTTAATATTTCCTGTTTGTTTGTTGTAAGGAGCGACAGGACACTCCCAGTGATAATCACCCCCTACAATGGGAGAAAACAGAGGAAGAGCAAACAATCTGTTGTGCTCTGGTCAAGATGTGTTTTGGGGAACCAGCTCTTTGAGGTTTTCGTGTTCCGAATGGGAAACGGATGCAGAGAGAGAAACAGATGGAGAGAGAGAGAGAGAGAGAGAGAGAGAGAGAGAGAGAGAGAGAGAGAGAGAGAGAGAGAGAGAGAGAGAGAGAGAGAGATTGAACGGTAGACCTGCTTCGCTCTCATATTGTAAACCAAATGTCCTTGGCTAGCAGCAGGGACCCTCTTAACTGCGTCCAACCTACCTCAGACCCATTGTTCTCTAGCAAGCATCAAAGCAACATATTTGTTGGTTGAGCCTTAACCTTAACTGTATTCACGGCTGTTCTGGATGCAGTGGGTTCATGTAAGAAAATAAAAGCTCACAATGATCTACTACATGTTTTATAGAAGCATCGACAAATATACAGATGCACATGCAGTGATACTTGTGGAATGCCAAGCACACGCACATGTATAGCTGGAGAATTAAAGGGATGCTACGTCAAAGACGTAAAGTCTGTGAACCCCACGCCCACCCATCCCCGACAACCCTTCTACGGAGCGCTTCCATAAACACATGGGCAGGAAGGGGGAGGAGGGGTCTGGTTGTGCAAGTCCCGCTAGTCTTTTCATCTACCCCTCTGCACGTTCAAACTCGCACTTCTGCCTAATGTTTTTTTTTCCCTTGGCTCTTGCCTGGGACACGAGAGCTCTACGACCCAGCTCTCCAGTTAGGACAAACCATGGTGCAAGGGAGGAGCCTTGTTCATCGTGTCACTCATCTAGGCAGTATACATTTATGTAGGCAGTCTACAGTTATGTAGTGTGGCAGCGTTCTAGAATAGGCTACTTAGCAGTGATTGCTTTTGTTTACAGCGCAGTGACTTTACTAATTGTTTGTAAATCAGAATACATCCTGGAGGACGGTCTTAAAAGGACGCATTGCTTAAGTCTCGGGCTAAACATTAACCAGTCCTCTCCTTTACCACTGGGTGTACTGTGCTAGTCTTGTCCTGTATGTGTGAATGAAGAGGTGGAACTGTCTGCTCTGTTTTTAGACGTTTCATAACTCAAAGTCCTTCGCGGTCACACACTCACACATACTGCCGTCTCTGGAGCCGTGGAAATAATCGCGGGCGGGTGTCCCTAAAGCTAGTGTCCCGACACCGACACATGTGTTGGTGGTGTGATTGTCTGGTCATCTTAGCGGCGTTGGCGCTCATCTCCAGGGAGCTATGCCTGCCGCGACTCTGGACAAATACTGCGGCTCTATCTTCTGGGTGAGTGGGACCATGAGGGTGGTGGAGAGTGCCTAGTCATTTAAATGGTTTGCTGTTAAACATTTACACAGCACACAAAGTGTGTATCGATCAGATCGGATGATTAAATTCCAGTCGAGAAATAACTTTTAACACTTGTTCACTCACTTGGTTACAATGTTGTGTTTCGACTTGAAATGTCCAAAAACATTCCGATGAGAGCGAAAACATAGGCCTTTAATTTACTGCGTGTAGTTTTCAAGGTAACATTTCACCATTCTAAGTAAATCCGAGGTGCCGTCTGTTTATAACGGAACCATTAGATCTGAGCTGAACGGAAAGTGTGTGTGTGTGTGTGTGTGTGTGTGTGTGTGTGTGTGTGTGTGTCTGTGTGTGTGGTCAGTATAAAAGTTTGACAATTGAAATACAGTAGAGTCGATGAGTAGCCACATTAAACAAACAATTGTAAAATATACAGCAAATGGATCAGTACGCCCATATATGTTGTGCACATATTGCCTACACACATAACTATTTCAGTGTTTTTCCGTCTCTTTTAACAAATATCAATCGTTGGCATACGAAATAATGTGACTCAGCAATATTGAACGACGTTTGTAATTGTTTGTCAATCGTTTTATTGTAGTAGCATTTGGCCTACTGACTTGCATTATAAAGGTAGTGCCATACGTGTTATGTTGATAAATGAATTGTACATGACATGTATGAATCAGTAGAAACGGAAAAACAAGTGATCCCCCTGAACGGCTAGAAGAGGGCCTTCAGGTCTGGGGCCTATGGAGGAGCTAAGAGGGTACAGAAGACGCTGAGGGGGCAGAGAAGAGCCGTACGCACAGCAGGAAGATGGATGACAACCTTCATGATGACCACGTCAGGACAACAACGCAGACTACATAAGAGAGTCGTTGGTCTCATAGATGAGTCCCACACCTCTCACCTGCGATTCCCTGCCCCACTCAGACCAATCAGTGGACTAAAAAGAGCCCCAGGGTTCTGAATGACTGGGAGCCACCCTTACCCTGTACAAAGTTTACACCTGCCACCAACCAATGGATGATATATTGGACCATTGGCAGGTAAACAGAATGAATCGGCCTGCTCCTAACCAAGATACAGCACTACTGGGTGCAGGGTTATATATAAAAACAACAGCTTGGCCCGTAAAAAGATACACTCCGGCACGATGAAGGATTTCCCCTAACATCCTCCATCATGAAGAGCATGGACCGACACAAAGGCTGGCACACACATGAGGTAGTCTGCCTACCAGGCAGACATGGGTGTTGATGAGGCTATCCTCTACCTGTTGCGACTAAGAGCCCAGGCTGATGGCACTGTGCCATCAGCAGGGTCCTGGAAGTGAGCAGCAGCGCTGTTCCCAGAGCACTGTTCTGGGTTCCTTCCTCTTCACCCTCCATGCCTTGGCCTACATGTACAAAGTAGATGCACATGTTTTCAGACGACTCTGATATCATGGGATGTATCAGTGGGGGACGATAACAGATGGATAGAAAAATGTTTACTTGATTCATCTCTGAGGGGAAATATAATGATCTTCAATGATTTGACGTTGAGTTACTTTTTCATTGTTGATCCCAATAGTCCCAATATTTTAATTTAGAGTGTGGCGCTTTATTTATATATATATATATATATATATATATATATATATATATATATATATATATATATATATATATATGTATGTATATATGTGTGTGTATACTGGCTGTTACTTTATAATGGTAGCTACACTACCATGACTGTTCTATATAATGTTGTGTGAATAATAACAGTAATGTGTTTCTCAGAACTCGTCCTTCCTGGACACAGCAGAGCCGGACCTGCCCGTGTGCCTGGAGCAGACCGTATTGGTGTGGCTTCCCCTGGGGTTCCTCTGGCTCTGCAGCCCCTGGCACCTGGCCGCTCTGCTCAGGAGACGCGGGAAGCCCTGCAATGTCTCCAAGCTGTACCTCAGCAAGCAGGTCAGTCGTGGCTGTCTGTAGGAGGACCAATACAGATGTCACATGAGGATATTATACAAACCATCTGAATAATTGTGTTATAGTTTGATGTTCTAGTATTTGCAAGGCTAGATCATTTTTCATTGCCACAATCTAAAACACAAAAACAAGTTTCATTCAAATGTTATTATTCATTCAAAATGAATTGTGTTTAATGAATGAATATTTCCATGATCATGTTTTGTGTTCCAAAATAAGATGGCCTAATCGGTTTTGTCTCCTCTCCTCAGCTCGTGGCTGGCCTGTTGTTCATTACTGCCATCTCTGGGCTGGCCCTGACGCTAGGAGAGGACCATGGCCCATCGAGTGGAACTGGCAGCCATGCATTGGTGTTCTATGTCAACCCCATTATCTACGCCATCTCATGGGTACAAAAACAACAAAACACTTAGACCGGGTGGCTGTTTCTATCCCCACATTTCAGATGCTAATATCCTCTATATGTTTCCGCTATTGTTTCCCAAACATTGTCGTGTTAACATGTGACCTACCCAGTACTCTAAGCTCACGTGTTAACAACCTTCCTCCCTTTAATTGGCGATGAGCACTGAGTTTCAATTCCCTTTCTACATTGCTTCAGTAACATTGCTCTCAGAGCTATGGCGTCATAAAGCTGAGAGTTTCTGCTTTCTGACCAGATTTTGGTCGTGCTGTACCAGGAAGGAGTACGGCGAAGGGAAGGAGCCGTGGACTCCTCTACCCTCTTCCTGTTCTGGTTGCTCCTGGTGTGCTGTGACATCTTCCCCTTCCAGACCCTCCTCCGAGAGGCTCTCAGACTGGTGTGTACAGGAAGGGGGGAATGGGTTTGTGTATGTGTGTAGTGGTAGGGGGTCAAACGCAGCAGCTGTAACTTTAGTAACGCTGATATATTTAGACCTCTCACTTCGGCGGGAATTTCTTCAAAATAGGGAGTGGCTGTTCCGGGGTTAAATGAATATAAACATACCCTACACTGCTCCACCATGGCACCTCCTCTTTAACCCGTATAGGGAGAGGTGCCGGATATTCCCAGATACAGCCTCTTCTACATTTCATTTGCGATGGAGCTGGTGGGGCTGGTCCTGTCGTCTTGGGCAGACATCCCCCGAGATGCAGCACAGATGGTCAAGAAGGTACCGGCACCGCCTGGATCAAAGTACTAGGGACCACCGGGTGCTTTGGTCAATTCAAAACCCCTCTTTTTTTCTTTTTGTTTCCCAAAGAATCCAGAGGCAGGGGCGGCATTTTTAAGTAGAATCACCTTCAACTGGTTTAACAGGTACACTCCAAAATCATCAAGAGACTGACTGACTGACTGACTGACTCACTCACTCACTCACTCACTCACTCACTCACTCACTCACTCACTCACTCACTCACTCACTCACTCACTCACTCACTCACTCACTCACTCACTCACTCACTACCCCCCCATTGCCGGCTCTTTGGTCCTCTCTCCTAACCCCCCCTGTCTGGTTGTGTCAGCATGGTGGTGAATGGCTACAAGCGGGCCCTGGTGCAGGAGGACCTGTGGGAGCTGAAGGAGGCCGACACCACCAGCCAGATCCACCGGCACTTCCACTCCCACATGGAGTCGGAGCTGGGCGCCGCCCGCATCCGCTTCGAGAAGAAGAAGAAGTCTGAAACAAAGCCTGAGAAGGAGGCCCGGCCCACCCTGCAGAACGGCATCAGTCAAGATGTACTGATGATGGTGCATACAAAACTCGCACACACACACACACACATGTGCATGTTCATGGTCGATATTAACAACACAAAAGGTGAAGGGATGTGGAGGTGTTGATGACTTGTATAGATTGGGATCAGGATGGCAAGGCACTGCTACAGGTCCAGTTGTGTGGAGCAAGGGAGCTATGTCTAGGTGTAAATCTCCATGCATATTGTTATTATTATTATTATGATTAATTATTCCGCAACATTTTCACATCCCATCGTAGGAGGAAATGGAGGGAAAGAAAAAGAACAAGAAGGGGAAGGAAGAAAAGGTGAAGGAAGATGAGAACTACCCTCAAGCGTGGCTGATATACACCATCGTCAAGTGCTTCAGGAGAACTCTGGTGGAGTCAGCGTTCTTCAAGCTCCTGCAGGACCTGCTAGCTTTTGTTAGTCCTCAACTCCTGAAGTGAGTCTTTTTAAAATATTCATTCAGTCAATCATTCAAACGATTCAAACGTCATAAAAAAACGTGTCTCTTTTTGATTTAAATAGGCCTCCTGTTAAATATTTCAATGAATCCAGAAAGAAACATGCAGATTTTATCATCCTAGTCACCATGCTAGTCACACATTGCAGACATCATGTCAGCAATGACTGATCTCAAAAAATACACTTTTCTCCAAAACGCCATTGAATCTGAGTGTGGAGAAACTGGGACAATAAACAAAGCATTCTAGGTCCCACACTGATATGACCAAAAGCTTTGTTAAACACGAATGTTCTTTGTGTCTGCTGATAATAGCAGTACATTCGGCACTCGGCAGGGTACAAGGAACTCTCTTCCATCCGTAGTCCCGTAAAGGCACAAGCCATTATGTCATTGTTCAGAAGTGTCACATAAGTCACTGCTTAAAAAGCCTACTGTAGTCATGAGTACTGTAGTCATACTTTTATTAAGTGTCGAATTAGAGATAGTCTACTAATTCAATTCACATTAAGTTGAATTATTGACCCGCAAAGTAAGCTTCTGGGAACAGGGCACAGCTCTTCAATGGTTAACCTCTCAATGAAAAGATAACATTGTTTTCAGTGCCTTCCTATTTGTTGTTGCCTTTGTGTTGTCTTTGAGAGAAAACAAGGGGAGGATGGAATGATTCAGATAATTAAAGAAGGGCTTTATTACAGCAGTGTATCACAGAGAATCCAAGTGTAACCTTGTTAAAACTTGTTTCACCAAATGGTTTCACCATTTATTTTGTAACCTTTTTACTTATTTTTGGTTTATTTATACATTTAATTGATTCATTAATATTATCCTAACTTTATAACTGTCTTGTTGTTGTCATGTTGATATTCTTTAATGAGTATTGCGTCCTCATTAATTTATTTAGCTACAATTGAACATCCACTCAGACACTAACCCCATTTCCATGGTAACGATTATTTGCTCTAAAAACTCCATTCACTCACTATTTCAGGCTGATGATCTCCTTCACCCAGAACGAAGACGCCCCTGATTGGCATGGCTACATGTACTCTGTGCTGCTGGTTCTGGTGGCAGTCCTCCAGTCCCTGTTCCTCCAGCAGTACTTCCAGCGCTGCTTTGTGCTGGGCATGAAGGTCCGCACCTCCATCATGGCCGCCGTGTACAAGAAGGTACGCACGGTCGGCTGCGATTTTCCCCCCTGAACAAGATTTACTTTTCTCTTGGAGCTGAAAGACACGGTTGGCTCTTGGCCATCGTGGTTCCAATACAACACATCACCATTGTGCAGCGATTTCTTTTCTTTTCCACCATACACTCGTCGTCACAGACGGACGTGTGAGGGGCTTTATTTAGTGAGAGTTAAAGTACAGAAGGACAGCATGGAAATAAGAATGACAAATATAGATTACATTTTTTTTTTTTTTTGGAATACAATATAAAGTGGGATGTCGAGAGAGAGAGAGAGAGAGAAAGAGAGAGAGAGAGATCTCTAATTAGAGGAGTGTCTGTTCTTTTCAACCGTTCATCCAAATCGACTACACACTCGGCGGGCTATTGCGGATGAAGGGAAGTTTCAGTGTCGAGTGTGAAGCCTAATTTTTACTCCTGCTTAAAGTGCTGTACGACGGTTACGTAGAGCCCTCTACGTCGCCGGAGAACCTCTCCGTCGTCTCCGGCTGCATGAAATATTTTTTAAGTGTCAGTCACTCCGTCAAGCGACAACGGAGACGGCAAGGGCTGAGATTGGTCCTCTAAAAACATAATTTCCGGAATTACTTTTCCGGTTTGACTACTATCACAACGTAAACACTGGCAGCGCCTGCAGCACTTGCATTGCGTATCCGGCACCACGACGGAGAACTATGAGGGCTTGAGGGGTCTCCGTGGTTACGCAGTTGGATTGCGCATTATGCAGTTGTAGAAGTGTAACCAGCGCTTGAAGTTCGGCCATTACGAAAAGGCATGTTCTGAACATTTTGAACGGGAACTGCACTGGTGTGTACATAAAGTGAAAACCAGTGATGTACATTGAATGAACCGTAGAACGTACCGATGATTGAACTGCAAGTACAGATCAGACCGGGCTTTGCAGATATGTTCTCGGTCTCCCGTGTCTGCTTCTTCAGTCTTTCCTCACAACCATCTCCACCCCCCCCCCCCCCCCCCCCACAGGCGCTGGTGGTGTCCAACAGCTCTCGCAAGGAGTCGACGGTGGGGGAGACGGTGAACCTCATGTCTGCCGACGCCCAGCGCTTCAACGACATCTTCAGCTTCATCCACTTGCTGTGGTCCTGCCCCCTGCAGATCTTCCTGGCCATCGCCTTCCTATGGCTGGAGCTGGGCCCGTCAGTGCTGGCCGGCCTGGCCATCATGGTGCTCATGGTGCCAATCAATGGGTTCCTCGCCACCAAGGCCAGGAAACTGCAGGTCAGGAGAATGCCCTGTGTGTGTCTTGTGTGCGAGCGCGCGCACGCAAGCACTCATTAATTCTCACACTCAAGCACACACAGGCACTTGCGTACACACATTCATACACACATAAAGGCATTGATACACGCACAAAGGAACACATGCACGGGCAGGCACATATACACGCGCACAAAGGAACACATGCACAGGCAGGCACACATGCACACAATCATGCGCACACAATCATGCACACATATGCGCGTGCTCGCGTGTGCACACGCACAAGCATTGAATTGCCATTGATTTCTACCCTTGAGTGGTATATTGTCTCAATAGCAATAGCTTTTTGATGAGACTATTAATATATATTTAATATCCTTCTACTAACCATTTTGGTAACTGAAGTATTTTATCAATAAAAATGTTTTGGAGGGGTTTATTAAGATCAAATCTTGGCATCATCTTTTGTGTTTGCCTCCTTTCAGATTAAGAACATGGAGTACAAAGACAAGAGGCTGAAAATCATGAATGAAATACTCAACGGCATGAAGGTGAGTGTGACTGTGCAGATTTACCACTTGATTGTCTGTCATCTTGTTAAAAAAATGACTATGTGGCAAGTTTGGGCAATAAAAGGCTCAAGGTAAAAGGTTGTTCATCAGAAGAATGGCAAGGCCGAAGATCTCCTCTATGCAGCAGACACCATCCGCGTACCGCTCGTACCCTGATGTTCTCCATGACCAGCTGCCATACGTTTGTTTCCTCCACAGATCCTGAAGCTGTTTGCCTGGGAGCCGTCCTTCCAAACTCAGGTGGAGGGCATCCGTGGCCAGGAACTGCAGGTCATGAGGAAGTTTGCCTACCTCAACTCCTTCTCCACCTTCATCTTCTACTGCGCCCCTTCTTTGGTGGGTCCAAAGACAGGGGACTGACAAGACAGAAGTAGACAGACTTGGAATAATAACATAAGCAACTAGGGGGTCACGGCAGGAAGTACAGCACAGTAATTGAGATAAGTGCTCGACAACAGCAAAATTGAAATACATGGAAAGCATATCTATGTACGCAATATGAGTTGTAGCATTCTAAACGTCATAAAAAACGTGTGTCTCTTCTTGATTTAAATAGGCCTATCTCCTGTTAAATATTTCAATGAATCCAGAAAGAAACATGCAGATTTTATCATCCTAGTCACCATGCTAGTCACACATTTTAGACATCATGTCAACAATGACTGATCTCAAAAAATACACTTTTCTCCTAGTTCTCAATCACTCTCAGTCAAAAGGCCCTTGAACCCACACTCAAGCCCTTGAGTGTGGAGAAACTGGGACAATAAACAAAGCATTCTAGGTCCCACACTGATATGACCAAAAGCTTTGTTATATTTTGAGTTGTAGCAAACAAAAATGCATAAATATTTAAATGTTAGACATGCAAAATAAGTAGATAAAGAGTAATGGTGAACGATAAAGAATTAAAGTAAAATAACAAGAGTGTATGGTACAACATTCACTGTGTGCGTGTGCATGCGTTTGCTGTAGGTCTCCCTGGCCACATTCGGGGTGTTTGTCGCTGTGAGTTCAGAGAACGTGCTGGACGCAGAGAAGGCGTTCACCTCCATCGCACTCTTCAACATCCTGCGCTTCCCCCTCACCATGCTGCCCATGCTCATCGCCATTATGGTGCAGGTGTGTACACTCACTCACTCACTCACTCTCTCACACACACACCAAGGATCTCAGAGAGTACATTTATCCCCTGAAACTATGCCCTAAACTATAAAGAACCATTCTGACACAACAACTAATCTGTGTGACTTCGCAAAACAAGTCACTGCGAAAGTAGTGTGAAATTGCTAGACATGGAAAGCAGGTTTTTCTCATTAGTTCCACTATGCCCTACTACTGCTAAGCCTTGGTCGTTATTATAGTGAGTGTTATGAAAGGCAGGTGAAATTGGATTTCAAATGATCTACTCGTATTATATAAGGATACTCTCCACCCTGAACAACATACCATCATGTGAGGTGTTCTTTGAGGACACATGACACTGATTTAAATGGCTGTTAAGGACAGACACATTGCCCTCTATGGGGTTGAAGCCATGTGCTCAATCATCCTCAATCATCATCAACCATCATGAACCTGTTGTCTAATCTGCCACCTAGTGGTTAAAAGTGGTTAGCGAAAATAGAGCATGAAAGGAATATGTTTTCATTGTGTTACAAACAATGCAGATACATTGGTTCAGTCATATGACTGTGTACCCAAATTCACAATGAGGTATTAATGTTTTTCACACACACACACGCCAGCACACATGCCACCCACACACACAAACTGTTACACCCAAACACACGCATATGCTGTAACACCCACACACACACCGACTCACTCACTCACTCATATAAATATAGAGATAGTTGAATACTTACTCAGGTGTATTTGTTTGTTCATGTTTAGACGGCAGTGTCGAAAAAGCGCCTTGAAAAGTTCCTGGGGGGTGATGACCTGGACCCGGATATCGTGCGCCACGACTCCAGCTTCAGTGAGTCTGCTTCCTCTCTACTGTATGGATGCGTGTGTGTTACCTTTTTGCGTGTGTCTCTCAACCTTTCCCACCCTGCGGTTGTACTCCCTTCAGACACAGCGGTGAGCATCAGCGACGGCACCTTCACTTGGGAGAAAGAAGTGGATCCTGTACTGAAGAAGTGAGTGTATTGGATCGAATCTAACATGTTCACAACCCCTTTAACGCCGTCTGGAACACCATCATACACGCTATCTACTCAGACAAACTCACACAAAGCTAACTGTGTGTGTGTGTGTGTGTGTGTGTGTGTGTGTGTGTGTGTGTGTGTGTGTGTGTGTGTGTGTGTGTGTGTGTGTGTGTGTGTGTGTGTGTGTGTGTGTGTGTGTGTGTGTGTGTGTGTGTGTTCTCTCAGCATTTCCTTGGATATTGGTCGGGGGAAGCTGGTGGCTGTGGTGGGAGCAGTGGGCTCTGGAAAGTCCTCCCTCATCTCAGCTATCCTCGGGGAGCTGCACAGCGTCAAGGGATTCGTTAACCTGCAGGTCACTGTCAATCACACGCTGATGAATCCTTTGCATTCGTTTACATTCACGTTCAAAATGAAAAGCTGTTGAGGCCAATACACCCATCTACCAAAATAAATAGGAGAATATTTTGGTAGGTAAAAAATAAAAAAGATATTAAGACGTATCAAGTGAATCTGCACTATTCATGAACTGGATAGTCTCAGGCTTAGTGTAAGGGATCTGGGTTTTATCTCAAATATCCACAGTCCACCAGTAGGATCCATAAACAAGATTGGACGAAAGATAAACAACCTGACTTTGAATAAATGAGATGTCAATACTACATCTGGATCTCTTTCTATTCCCCACTCTGCAGGGTTCAGTAGCCTACGTGCCACAGCAGGCCTGGATCCAGAATGCCACCCTCAGGGACAACATCCTGTTTGGTTGCCCACACGACAGCCATCGCTTCCAGGGGGTGCTGGACGCCTGCGCCCTGGGCCCCGACCTGGAGCTGCTGCCCGGCCGGGACCTCACTGAGATCGGGGAGAAGGTGAGACTCCAGAGCCACTTCCGTCGCTTCGAGTCCATGGTTGGACTCGAAGAAGGAACAGCATGCGCAAAGTTACAGAGATAACTTTGTGCTCGCTTTGTCTTTCTGTGTGTTCAAGTGTGCCAGCATTCATTTGATGTGTTTCTTCTTTTCTCCTCTCTTCTTTTCTCTGGTCTGGCCTCACCCCGTCTATTCTTGTCTCCTCTTGTCTCCCTTCTCATTTCCTCTACTCTCCTCCTCTTCTCTTCTCCTCTTCACTCATCTCTTCTCTCGTCTCCTCTTCACTTCTCTCGTCTCCTCCTCTCTCGTCTTCTCTTCACTCATCTCGTCTTGTCTCCTCTTCTTCTCTTGCCTCCTCTCCTCCCCTCTCTCCTCTCCTCTCCTTTGCTCTCCTCTCTCCCCCTCCTCCAGGGTATTAACCTGTCTGGAGGCCAGAAGCAGCGGATCAGCCTGGCCCGGGCTGCCTACAGCCACTCAGACATCTACCTCCTGGACGACCCCCTGTCCGCTGTGGATTCCCATGTGGGCAAGCACCTCTTCCAGGAGGTCATCGGGCCCAAGGGCCTTCTCAAAGACAAGGTTAGTCATTGCCCAACATAAAGAAATGTACAAACTCAAATGCCCTTGATTCTCTTTTATTCTCTTCATTATTCATCGATATAGCTAACAATGATTCACCCACAGCCAGTCAAATGTCCATTTCCAAAACGATTGAATAAGTCAGATCGCTGGTCTGCTTTTCTCTATCTTGCTGGTCTGCTCCGTTTCCAATATTATTGGAATGCAATAATGGCCAAAGGCAAACCAGAGCTGGCAATCTCCTGAGCCCCCCTGTCTCGTTGTTGATGTGCGTGCAGACGCGCATCCTGGTGACCCACGGGGTGAGCTTCCTGCCCTACGTGGATGAGATTGTGGTGCTGGTGGACGGGGTGGTGTCGGAGGTGGGCTCCTACCAGGGCCTGCGGGCCACCAAGGGGGCCTTCTCCGAGTTCCTCGACACGTACGCCAAGGAGGAGAACAAGCAGCAGGCGCAGGCAGTGGCGGCAGGTCAGTATCATGTGTGTGTGTGTGTGTGTGACTACCTTGCGATACATCATCCCACTTATTACCCGTCTGCTTACTAAAGAAATGTATAATTTGAAGAGATGTATAATAACGAAGTAGAACTACTTCACTACTGTACTTAAGTACTAAAATGCTGTATCTGTACTTTTTATTTTTTTCTCCTACTTCAACTTTTACCTCAATACATATTTTTGATGGGTTTAATACTTTTACTCCGATACATTTTTCATGTGCTGAATTGTTACTCTTTACAATTATACCTTTTAAAAAACAAATAGTCAGACAGATGCTATGGTTCAAAATAACATCGAAAGAAAGGTCTGTTATTCACTGCAGCGGTCTGCTGATAGCAAACCGCTGAAAGCCTTAAGTGACCAGATCAGAATCAGAATCAATTTGGTCTATTTATCAAAGTCGTGTTCTAATTATCTCCATCTGTTGCATTATGGTCCCATGATTATCATGACATCAGTTACAATATAGTCTCATATTGTTATTAGAGTAAGGGTTAGATTCAACAAAGCACCTCTTGTGCGGTTCTCTTATTGTGCTTGTGTCTGTCTCTGCGTCGTGTTAAACACATCCAAGCCCATCTCACTTTCACAACAGACGCTGGTGGGCTGGAGGTGGAGGTGGAGGAGGTCTCAGGAGGTGAGGACCTCCAAGCGGACTGCGCTCCTGAGGACGTTGTGACGGGCACGCTGAAGAGGGAGGGCAGCATCCGTCGCAGCCAGCGGAGCCTGGGGAGGTGAGCAGGGCATGACTGGAGAGAGAGAGAGAGAGAGAGAGAGAAAGAATACAAGGGTTCATGTTAGTTTGAGAGAGATAGAGCAATCTAATTTGAGGAGTGTATGTTCTTTTCAACCGTCCATCCAACTCGACTACACACTCGGCGGGCTATTGCTGATGAAGGGAAGTTTCAGTGTCGAGTGCGAAGTTGTTCAAATGAGCGGTTCTCGAGAAAGCTGTACCGAAAGCAATATGAAAGGCCTAGCCATCGGCCCGTTCCGAACAGGCAAGGAGCGGGACCTGCACTGGCAGGTGTAGTGCTGTGGACCCAAGGTGGTGCATTGTCTTGGTGTACTGAGAGGATACAAGGGATTATTTATCCCATTATAGTTATTTTTTTTCCTTTTTGGTTGGTTTTCCAATGTGCCCATGAGTGAATTTCAACAGCTCCAGTTACAAAACAACAGTACAGTTAAATGAAAACAGATACGACAATGACTATAGCAATAGTGCCACAATACAGATAGTGCAGTGGTCCCCAATAGGCGGCCTGCGGGCCAGACCAGGCCTGCCACCAGTTGATTTATAGCCCGCAAAATAATTACTGAGAAGAAGAAAAATAAATGTGTATATATATATATATTGCGGCGAGCAGAGTAGTAGAGATGTCAATAGCATTTGGTCACTTAATTGCTTTGAGCACAATCAGAGAGATAATAATTAATCCACACGGAAAATAAAGTTGATTAATTTAATTCAAAAGTTCTTTCCCCGAGGTACTTAAACTCCTTCACCTTCGTCCGAAAGGACGAGATCGCGGATACAAGCGGCCGAGATGAGTTTTCTCAGGAGGGTGGCTGGCTTCTCCCTTAGGGATAGGGTGAGAAGTTCAGTCATCCGGGAGGAACTCGGATTAGAGCCGCTGCTCCTTTGCTTAGAAAGGAGTCAGTTGAGGTGGTTCGGGCATCTGGTAAGGATGCCCACTGGACGCCTCCCTTGGGAGGTGTTCCAGGCATGACCAGTGGGGAGGAGACCCCGGGGAAGACCCAGGACTAGGTGGAGAGATTATATCTCAACACTGGCCTGGGAACGCCTCGGGATCCCCCCGTCAGAGCTGGTCAATGTGGCCCGGGAAAGGGAAGTCTGGGGCCCCCTGCTTGAGCTGCTGCCCCCGCGACCCGACCCCGGATAAGCGGACGACGATGAGGATGAGGAAAAGTTCTTTCCTTTCGCGTATTGTCTTGCCAACCTGCCTTTCTCCAGAGTCGACTATTCATTGACCTTTGTGCTTGGGTAAACGGGTCATAAAGGAGAAGACATCCCCTTAGGCGCTGTTCTCCTTGATAAGAACACAGGCACCTCTGTGTCTTGGGACGGTCTGAAACTGTCTAAAAAACCCTGTCAAACTGTATTCTGCACTCACTCTGCTAGAGAGGAGTCTAATGTATGCATGCATTAAACCTAGGATAGTTGCTTTCCAATGTATTGTGTGCTTTTTTGCAGTGGGAATCTCATCTGGCCTAGACGCAATCTCTGTTAAAGGGAATTGCCACGACACTAGGCGGATAACAGAGAAAACAACAAGAGAACAATGGCTACCAAGAAAGAGAAAGTTGACAATGAAAATATAATATTTTTACTCAGATTGGACTCAACAATTTTTATTCATTCTACCTTGACATGACATGGCTAAACAGACCTGCTTATTCAGTTTACAAGCACTATCGGTTCACAAGGTTGCTAACCTAAAAATGCTAAACATAGCAGCTTTAATGAAGCATTCCCACCCAGATCCGATCCAAGAAAGCAGAAAATATCTAGCCTTACATCTCCTTATGAAAGCTCTGTAAAAATGATTCATAAAGAAAAGATTAGAAGAAAAGCATTGCTCCATGTATCATGGCGTCTTGCAAAGAGCAAGAAACTTTTCTCAGATGCAGACCTTTTGAAGTCGTGCTGTGGATATGCTGGACTAAGTGCTATGGGGGAAATGAACAAGTAGTGGAAAATACAGATTTCATGCCATCACTGTGCATCATCTGTTTCCGTGGAGACCTTTTGTGGTGAGTCCATTCGCTGCAGTTCAGATGCAGAGATGTATGTATGTTAGTGGTGGCTCGTTCGCGAACGAATCAGTTCAAACGAACGACTCTTTAAAACGAACGAACGGACCTGATTCGCCGCTCTCGTTCGTCGTCGTTCGTCTCGTTCGTTTGCCGAGACTCGACTCCCAGCTCCACCCACTAGTCGCTGAGTCGCACTGACTCGCGAGTCGCCGTTCGTTCACTGACTGTGTTTAGCGGTGAAGACTCGAGGACGGAAAAGTCATGAGAGTCAGCCAGGCAACAACATCCCGATTCCGAACATGAAGCACTCCTCAGCTAAAAGGAACTTAGTTAATGTTGTGTTGATTGATGACCGTTTGCACCATTGCACAATCGTGATTCGTTTGAGAATGAGAACGAGGGAGGAGCCGAGTCTGACCGACTCGGCATTCGCGAACGTGCATTCGCGATTTGTTTGAACGAGAACGAGGGAGGAGCCGAGTCTGACCGACTCGGTGACTGAGAATCATGATTCACAGCTACGACTCTTCTTGGCGAACTGACCGATGCAAACTGATTCATTCAAACAAATCATGAAATCCACCACTAATGTATGTGAACGGCAAAGTGGAAAATGTAGGGAAAAGGTTATCATCTGTAACTATTAAGTATCATCAGAATCATCTTGCCACCCCCCCCCCCCCCCCCCCATCGTGCTCAGGCACGATGAAAAAAAAAATATATATTTTACAGTTAATCAAGTACCACTGTCTAGTAATAGCGCAACAAGAATGGTAGACGTTTTAGCAGAGGATTGCTTTTCAGCAATCCTTGCCGATCTCAAAAAAATAGATTATATGTCACTAGCCATCGACGAGTACTGTGATGGACTCGCCTGTCAAGGGGTGAGTTTTAAAGCTGATTGGTTTGGTTGCTCGATGGCCGATGGGGCTGGAGGTTGAGTGGCCCATTGTTTCCAAGGGGATTTAAAAAAGGGCCCACTATGAAAAGTAATTGGGGACCCTGCGATAGAGGCTAAGTGAGCTTACACCAGCACCAGAATATAATCTTCCTTGTGTGTTTCTTTGGTTATAGATGAACATCCCACTTCATGTTCTTCCTTTTTGTTTGATCCCCGCTACCCCAACCCCACCTTTCATGTCCACTCTCTGTTCAGTGTGAGATTGAGGTCAAACAGCTCATCGCCAAAGAAAGAGGTTGCTACAGATATGAAGAAAGGCCAGAGGCTCATAGAGAAAGAAACCATGGAAACAGGACAGGTACTATTTTCGTCACCCCATTGGGGAAAAAGTCGTGCACACACACGTGAGACTGACACAAAAACCCTTACACACATACCCTGCATTCAATTGCAATTTTAAAAGATGTCTGTGGCGTCCCGGCCTCCTGTACCTGTGTGCAGGTGAAGTTCTCGGTCTACCTGCAGTACCTGCGAGCCGTTGGATGGGGCTACTCCACCATGATGTTCCTGATGTACTTGATCCAGAACATCGCCTTCATCGGCCAGAACCTG
Source organism: Micromesistius poutassou (assembly GCF_964030765.1). NCBI lineage: Eukaryota > Metazoa > Chordata > Actinopteri > Gadiformes > Gadidae > Micromesistius > Micromesistius poutassou. The sequence goes on from NC_140277.1 coordinate 6,161,161, forward strand.
TGGCTGAGCAACTGGACCAACGACTCTGTAGAATACTTCAACATGACATACCCCGCCTGGAAGAGAGACACCCGCGTTGGCGTGTTTGGCGCTCTGGGAGTAGCTCAGGGTAAGGTGTGTGTGTGTGTGTGTGTGTGTGTGTGTGTGTGTGTGTGTGTGTGTGTGTGTGTGTGTGTGTGTGTGTGTGTGTGTGTGTGTGTGTGTGTGTGTGTGTGTGTGTGTGTGTGTGTGTGTGTGTGTGTGTGTGTGTGTGTGTTAAGCACACACACTTTGGGGGAGCTTATTGCTTATATAACGCTTATAGCTAACGTTTTTTTTGTTTGCCATGACATTTCATATGTTGAATGCTGTCGGGGTGAAGAGAGAATTTCAACAAAATCTGCATCTCAAAGAAATTGCCTGCCGTAATTCAAAGGGTTTTGAACTCATTTACTTATTGCAATCTTCACTGATTCAGTATTTCTGTTGTTGCAAATTAATGTGTTTCCATTAGAGAGTAAGTGTCTGAGTGGTACATAGAGAGATAAGAAATGCATGAACGCTTGTACTTGCATACATTATCATCTGGATCTGAGCGACAGTGACATCATGTTGGGAATCTGTTATGAGCGGACTTTGGTTCATCTCCAAACATGTTTGTGGTTATGCAGTAACTTTCTCTTTCATATATATCACTAGTGGGAGGAAAGGCAGCTTTGTAGTTCCTAATGGTCACTTGCCTGCTTTGAGGAATCATGGGCAATCATGGCCAACAATACAATACAATACAACTTTATTAATCCCACTAGGGGCAATTTGTTTGAGCATCTTGTTGTACATACAAGCAAGAAATACACATACACAACTACGGAGCATTAAGTAGTTGTGTATATGTATTTGTTGTTTGTATGTTAATGTATGTACAACAAGATGCTCAAACAAATTGCCCGTAGTGGGGAAATTTGTTTGATACACATACACAACAGCGGAGCATTAAGTAGTCGAAAATTGAAAAACAATCAGTGTACGTGGCTTGAAGTGCACTTTGTCGTTAGCAGTATTGTTGTTATTATTGCTATGGGGGAAATGAACACGTAATGGAAAATACTGATTTATTCTTGCCATCACTGTGAATCATCTGTTTCCATGGAGACCTTTTGTGGTGAGTCCATTCGCTGCAGTCCAGATGCAGATGTATGTATGTGAACGGCAATGGAAAATGTAGGGGAAAGGTTATTATGTGTGCCTGTAACTATTAAGTATCATCAGAATCATCTTGCCACTGTCCTCATCTCACTTATTCTCTTCCGCAGTCCATTTCCCTTTCTCCTTCTCTCCATTTTCTCTTTACAATACTGAAACTTGATTGAAATTACCTTACATATGCCATGTATCTGCGCCATTCTCATTATACATCCATGAGGGTGTCCTGCTGGGCCCTGTATCTGTTGTATTAGAACTACAGATTAATTCTGTCTCTCTCGCGTGCTCTCTCTCTCCCCCCCCCCCCCCCCCCCCCGACCCAGGTGTGTTTGTGTTCCTGGGCACCCTGCTCATGGCTGATGGCTCAGTGTCTGCCTCCCGCATCCTGCACTCCAGGCTGCTCCACACCATCCTGCGGGTGCCCATGGTCTTCTTCGACACCACGCCCACTGGCAGGGTGGTCAACCGCTTCGCAAAGGTGCGGACATGTGACATAGTTTAAGAGGGGAGGATTCATGAAGGAATCCCAGATGGGGAAATAAGGGAGGGTGTCACAGTAGTAGGAATGAAAGATTAGTATTTATTTTTTAAGAGAATCAAAACTATCAAAATATATGTATTTTCCTTCATGGTCAGAGTTATACATGTGTATATAGTTATACATACTCAAGTATTTCGCACACGTGAACCTGTTTTGGTTCTGCGTCGGGTTTATGTTAGCGGACCAATCAAAGCCCTTTGCGGCTGCGTTGCCTCGACGCAAGGTTACAATTTTTTGGGAGGCACACGTCAGGCCCTTGCGGTGAACGCAAGGAGGGCCCGCAAGGACGTAATTGGTCTGTAAACCCCCTTGTGGTGTGTCGACGTCTGACCATAACTAAGAGCTTGTTCACTACGACGTCACATCACCATGACCGCCACAATTTAAGGAGCATAGGAGCATTTAAATATTAGTCACTATGTAGGTAGTAATGTTGGCCATTGATTAGTCATCACTCCACAAAACTCCCATGATGCATTCTGCTGTGACCCTATTCGTCCTGCAGGATATATTCACAGTGGACGAGGCCATCCCCCAGTGTTTCCGCTCCTGGATTCTATGTCTTCTGGGCGTTATCGGGACGCTCTTCGTCATCTGTCTGGCCACACCCATCTTCGCCGTCGTCATCATACCCCTGGCGGTGGTTTATTACTTTGTACAGGTGGGTCGGTTGTGAGTCGGTTGTGGCGTGATTCCTTTTTTCATATAAATGCAATATACAAATGCAAAACAGTCGTATGAATAGAACCTAAGTATTTCCTCCCTACTATTGGACTATTAAGATTTAGCAGACGCTTTATTAATTGTCATCTATGCACAGGTAAGGGTAGGTAGACTCCAGACGTTTGGGTTGAAGCCCATAACCTTTTGGCTTGGGGTTGAACACAGGTTTCACTAACCAATACACACCTTGCCCGTATCTGATAAAAAAACGAAACAATACACTGCATCCAATAAAGTAGAGCTGGCCAATTATTCAATATCATTGTTTTATTATCTTTGAATGGTATTGCATCATGAAATAAAGATATCAACTAATCATGGATCCAGTTTTTATAGTTATAAAAATATATAAAATACGATGAGATTCACAAACTCTTAAAACGTCAGTGAGAAAGTATGATTAGTAAAAGTCCAATAACCTACTTTTAATGTCCATCCACGTCACTGTAATGACCCTGGGTCAGACGTGTGTGTGTTTGAACCCCTGAGAACATGGTGATGTTGACCTATGCCTCCCCCTCCAGCGGTTCTACGTGGGCACCTCCAGACAGCTGCGGCGGCTGGACTCTGTCTCCCGCTCGCCCATCTACTCCCACTTCGGCGAGACGGTGGCGGGGCTGTCTGTCATCCGGGCCTATGGCCACCAGGAGCGCTTCCTCAAGCACAACGAGATCACCATGGACGAGAACATCAAGAGCGTCTACCCTTGGATCGTGTCCAACAGGTACCCAAATTCAGCGGTGCCATCAGCACACCACCCCCCCCCCCCCCCCCCCCACCAGCGTTTAAAGAGCGGTAGACGTGACAAGGTGTTTCCGTTTTGGCCTGGGGACCGTCCTGATCACTTTACTTGACTTCACTTTCTGTTTTCGTTCGACGGATTAGTCGGGATCTCTGGCCCCCCAACATCTCCCCCTCATCATTCAGTGGGCGGGATACTGACAGAAAGAATGACTTCCGCCAATCAGCGTCACAAAACGTGACGTCTTTTCGCCAGAGAAACTCCGCCAGTGCACTCTACGTTTTTGTTTGATAGGGGTTATTGAGTGTATCTGTGACTCTCTGTACCGCATGTACAAAGGCGTGTTGGCATGGCACCGTGGCGTGTTATTTCCTGGGGGACACAAGGGGGAGTGAATCCTGAGCACCTATATCCACCGCAGGGCGGTGTATTTTGTGTTAATTAATCGAAATGACAAGCCGCTAAGAATGACAGGCTTTGATTGTGTGCGTTTCACAGATGGCTGGCGATCCGCCTGGAGTTCCTAGGCAACCTGGTGGTGTTCTTCTCTGCTCTGTTCGCCGTCATCGCCAGGAGGAGGCTGGAGAGCGGGCTGGTCGGCCTGTCAATATCCTACTCTCTCAATGTAACGCCCCCGCGCATGTACACACACACACACACACACACACACACACACACACACACACACACACACACACACACACACACACACACACACATATTGACTCTGACCACACAGACAGACAAACTCACTCATTACACTTGGGACAATGTTAAAGGTTAGTTGTCTTACCCTATCCACACTACACACAAAATGAGTAAATAATGAAATCCAAGGATTGTGGGGATGGAAAAGCCTGGTTTAAACGGGCACCTTAAGATCATAACGATAGGCTAGGTTTAAGGAGCCCTAACTCTTGGTCTTGGGCCCGCTGCTTGTCCAGGTGACCCAGACGCTCAACTGGCTGGTCAGGATGACCTCGGAGTTGGAGACCAACATCGTGGCCGTGGAGCGAGTGAGCGAGTACTCTGAACTGGAGACGGAGGTAAGGACGGAAGGCAGGCTACTGCAGGGGTCTTTCTTTGGTAGACTGCAGGGTGATTGGATATGCCGTTCTGTTCTTGGAGGATTATGAGTGACAGGTACTCAACTTCCACTCCACAGCTATAGTGATCTAGCTATAGTTACTTTATAGCTATTTATAGTGCTCAACCAATTGAAATGTGAGCAAACTCTTTTCAGCTTTGAAAAAGATCAATTTAATGCAAGTTATTGACTTATTTCTCCATTTCACTTTCAACCCATGAATGTGTGTCCTTCCATTAGGCTGAGTGGCTCTCTGAAACGCAGCCCCCGGGGAAATGGCCTGATGCAGGAAGACTACAGTTTGATAATTACAAGGTCCGCTACAGACCGGAGCTGGACCTGGTGCTGAATGGCATCACCTGTGATATAAGCAGCACAGAAAAGGTTGGTCATCTTGGGCTGTGGGTGTGGGGGTTTGGGTGTGTGTATGGGGGGGGGGGGTTGAAATATGCAATGAAATTAAGCTCAGCCATTAGGGACATTATTCAAACCTACGTTGCATCACTGGCAGGCAGTTGATATAAGGTGTATTAAGAGTGATATTAAGAGTATTTTATTAAAACATGACAGTATTTGTTGTTGCTCCGGGTTATTAACTAATGTTAATTAATGTACCCTTTTTGTAAAGTCTTACAATTTAGATTATATGGGCCATCTACAGCCATGAAATGGATATTATTATGTTCTTATTATAATTTAAGGATAACTTCTTGTAATGGAGTGACACAAGAAAGCAGGTCGAGACGTTGCTATCCAATTAACTCTGATTTACTCGGGGTAACCTGTAACAATGTTACAGGTTACACTTAGGTACCGTAGAGCACCGTAAGGCTGGGAATACATGACATTTCCTCCCAACTTAATAAGGTTGTTTACATAACTACAGTATCTTCAGCAATACCGTTGGAACTGAAATAAGCAATAGCATTACTTTGCATTGGAACCCTAACTTAATAATAATCTTTACTACAGTCCACAACAGTCTCTTTGAAGACAAGTCTCTATGTTGACTTATAACAGTCAGGTGCCTAATGGATCCTTGAAGGATAACGCTTTGTCTCTGATATTAGAGGTTCTCCAGCATGTGAGAACTCTCTGTGGTGACGTGCTGGGCTTGGCTCCGCTATCATAGCAGCTTCAGTGTTCTTCAGCGTTCTTCACCTCAACCCTGTTCGGGTTCAGGTGTACTGCGGCCTGGAGTGGGATGATCCAGGGAGGTAGCACCCTTGTCAGGACACTAGGGGTGGCACGGTTTTTGAAAAAAACACTGTGCGGTTGGCATGTCACGGTTCAGAGTGTGTGTTCGTCGTACGGTCCTACGGTTCAGGCTAGGGAACATTTTGGATTTCAGGTTACTTATACAGTGTTTCCCATACATAGACCAATGTGTGGCGCAGCGCCACAGATTCAACAACAAGCGCCACAAATTGATTCCGCTTTTTAAATAAATTTTTATTTGAATGCGATTTTGAAGTATAAATATCTCACGCTCTCACGCACACGCAACAAATGCAAACAGAGCCGGAGCACTGTGTGCGCTGTGCACTGCGCGCACACTGGAGAACTGCGCAAAATCAGCCGATCGCAACGTCCGTTACTGTGAGACATCCTATCGCTCCGTGGCAGTGACAGACTGGAAAGATTAAAAGAAAAAATAACAACAAGAACCGTACCGAACCGAAAACCGTGACCCTAAACCGTGATACGAACCGAACCATACATTTTGTGAACCGTGCCACCCCTACAGGACACTGTGCAGTGTCTAATGGCGCCTCCTGGTCTGGATGTGTCTTAGGCGGCAACATGTGGTCTGTGTGGCGTCTCCACACTCCTGCTGCTACACTTGCAGTGTAGGAAACTGGTCCTGTTTGGGACCTCACGACTCCTGGTGTCCACTTCTCCCCCTTCCGGTAATCGCAAACAAGAACGGTCTCGCCCACAGCAAACTGTCTGGTCTCGGAGTGTGCTGCTCGGCGTAGCTGCTGAGCGTCCTGGTTGTGGGTTACCGCACTAGCTACACTGGGCTTTCCTGCCAGTTAAACTTTATTGACCTGAACCATTCCCTTCCAAAAAGTGGTTGTGCATCACCACTCACCGCATACAATGATAATTCAGCTGACTGATTCTGTTCAGTTTTACATTCACATTAATTACTCCTTCTGGAGAAATGGCCCTTCCAGTGTAAGTTCAAAACAATATCTTAAGGCTGTAATGGAATGTATCCCAAAACACAAAGACAAAGCAGCCCCAGTGTCCGTTCCATTTCCATTGTTTTACCTTCAATCTCTGGGGTGATTCAGATGTGTTAATTCCTCTCTTTGAGTAATCATATTCAATGACGGTTCATAATCTGTATCAGTGTCTGTTTCATCACTCCTCTTTTTTTCTTTATCATACTGCCTGAATGTTCTTCCTTTAATCTAGTTTTTTTCCTCTTTTCATAGTTTCATAGTTACTTTTACCCAATCGCCCTATGTGGCCTTTCTTTCCACAGTTATGGCAATCTTGGCCTTTGTACCAGCAGTCATCGTCTGTATGATTGTCTTTTCCACATCTCTTACATTTACATGTCGTTCTAGGCAGAGACAACATGACTTTGTTGACCTTTATGGAGCCACTCAGCTGTTGTGCTTCTCTGGCGACTGTCTACACTGATAGGGCAATTTTACACTGCCTTGTGAAAGGTGAGAGTTGCCGTTTCTGGGTAGCTTCACTCCACAAACCAATCTAAAGTGCCTCTTCCAAATATGCTCTGAAATCACAATATTCCAAGAGTCTCTTCAAAGCTGCTACATATTGTGTGACAGTCTCCCCTTCTTCCCGGTTTATGAAAGTTCTGGTGTAATTAAACTACGCAGCAGTCCATACATTCGCATACCCATGCGAGTAAGTAGCAATCACACTCGCTTTTGTTCTTTTATCCCATTAGCATTTATAAAGTGTTCAAATCCTTCAATATACGTGCCCCACTGCTCCACGGTCTCATCAAAGGCATCTATATGTATATAATATAAGGATAACACAAGAACGCAGATGGAGACGTTGCTATCCAATTAACTCTGAATTGCTCAGGGGGAGAACAATGTTCCAGGTTACAATTAACAGGCATAGGAAACAACCTTGCACTTATCTATTGCATGCATAACAGATAGGATGGAGGCCCACCTCAGCCTTGGTCATATGGATGCAGTGCTTCACACCTCTCTCCTCGCGTCCTCAGATTGGTATAGTCGGTCGCACCGGAGCCGGCAAGTCCAGCCTCACCAACTGCCTGTTCAGGATCATCGAGGCGGCGGAGGGACGCATCCTCATCGACGGCATAGACATCTCCAAGATAGGCCTGCACGACCTCAGGAACAGGCTGACCATCATACCACAGGTGTGCACACACACACACACACACACACACACACCCTCACACACACACGCGCTCACACTCATACTATGCATTATCTATATATGCATAGCCATAACAATAGGTAATTGTATTTCTGCTGTAGGACCCGGTGTTATTCTCAGGCTCGCTGAGGATGAACCTGGACCCCTTTGAGAACTTCAGTGACGAGGACATCTGGAGAGCGCTGGAGCTCTCCCACCTCAAGGAATACGTGGTGGGCCTGGAGAAGGGCCTGCAGTACGAGGTCTCGGAGGGGGGAGAGAACCTCAGGTGGGTCCCTGAACTCTAGCACCCTGCTGGATCGCTCTTGGATTACAACGAACCGTGCAGTAAATCACACACTGTGCTCGCAGCCAATGTAGGCTGATACCGAATGGCCGATACATTGGGAACCATCTGTGTGTTCCTAACTGTTCTACCTCCTCCGGTCATAATTGCGAAGGAGGCTTTATTTTACAGCAAAGAATCGTCCCACTTAGAAATTACAAAGCACATTCCCCGTTTATGAATGCTGGTAACCGCTGCCTTGCAGTAATTTAAAATATTACTGGCAGTAATTAATAGCCAGGTTTGTTAAAGGTTATGAAAGGAACTGACTATCAAACAGAAGACTCATTTTAAATTCCTTCTTGTGGACCACCAGACACTAGTGAATACTTATTTTAATAAGCCAATCATGGAGGTTTATTTCAGACAACATTTAAAATTTTTCACACTCTGAAAAAAATTGTTCTCCAGTCACTTTTTCCTGAACATGCAAACACAACGAAAGAGTACTACTACATGCGGACGTTGTGAAATAAATTCTGTCAGCAACATAGACTCCATATACCGCTGAAAATAATATAGAAACCATTGACCTCTTGACCATTTAAATAATTGGACCCAACTTTAATGGCAATTTTCTTTTCCGTAAAAAGGGTTGATGTGTAGCAAAACAACACATGTACACACAATACTTTTTTTTTTTTTTTTTTCCTTTTATGTTGTATGTCTTGCTATTGGGTCTAGAGCCTGTGATAAAGTTTATAATAATACGTTTGAGAGAGCCTCCCCTTATAGCTTCCACGCTTTGTCAACATCCCCTGTAATGTAACGGCGACCCGGTGGTCCCTCCACAGCGTGGGCCAGAGACAGCTGCTGTGCTTGGGCCGGGCCCTGCTCCGCAAGTCCCGCATCCTGATCCTGGACGAGGCCACGGCCGCGGTGGACCTGGAGACGGATGACCTGATCCAGACCACCATCCGCAAGGAGTTCTCCCACTGCACCGTCCTCACCATCGCCCACCGCCTGCAGAGCATCATGGACAGCTCCAGGTACACGGAGGGAGGGAGGGAGGGAGGGATTGGGGGAGGGGGTGAGGGGCGAGAGAGAAGGAAGGATGGACAGATGGTAGGACAGGTGTGTGTGTGTGTGTGTGTGTGTGTGTGTGTGTGTGTGTGTGTGTGTGTGTGTGTGTGTGTGTGTGTGTGTGTGTGTGTGTGTGTGTGTGTGTGTGTGGCAGAGGAGGCTCAATAGGAAAATTACTGTTTTATAGATGTACACAAATAAATACACTTTCATTTAGAAAGTCCTGTGTTTTTTTTAAAGATATTGAGGGATTCTGCAGGTCATGTTGGAGAGCTGTTGATGTTGGAGTAGCTTGTTCTGCTATTGAGGCACCACACATGAAAAAAGTATAGACTGCTTAATAATTGCAGTGGCAGCAGTGCCAGATGCTGCTCATTAATGGACCTCAGAGTGCAGTGCATGTCAAGCATCTTGTGAATTTAAACCAAATGGGGAACCAAGTCACTTACAATTATAAATCCATAACATTAATCCCCTTGAAGATCCCTTGGATCAAAGAGATTGACACCTTAATGACCTCTCCTCACCAATTATTGTGGGATGTCTGAGGGTATAATGACTATAAATACAGATCTCTCCGTTTCTTTTTTATTATTTTATTTTATTTTTATATTCATGTGTGAATGTACACTCAAGGAGACATCGATTGAATAAGTGGATGCTGTGCGTCAAGTCTGTGTAAGTGTAGGTTGATTGTCGCTATATTAATACTAGAATGAAAATCATTCACACTGATTCATGAACACCAATTACCATTACGTCGTCAGAACGACTTTCCCATAATACATGTGTTGGGGTTCACAAATTAAAATTGTAAAGAACGTGTCATGTTTGATTTGCTATTGGTCGATGGCTCGAGTAACACCATCTCTTTCTGACACCTCACAGGGTGATGGTGCTGGATGCAGGGAGAATAGTGGAGTTTGATTCTCCTGAAAACCTGCTGGAAAAACAGGGGCATTTCTATGCCATGACCAGGGATGCCGGGATAACCACAGGAGATGTCACAGTTCTATGATCATGTGTGTGTGTGTGTGTGTGTGTGTGTGTGTGTGTGTGTGTGTGTGTGTGTGTGTGTGTGTGTGTGTGTGTGTGTGTGTGTGTGTGTGTGTGTGTGTGTGTGTGTGTGTGTGTGTGTGTGTGTGTGTGTGTGTGGTGGCCAATTGCAACACGTTCACAAATAATTTATAATTACCACAACAATATTTGATGCCGATGTGGAGTGTTTCGACATCTTTGCGTCTGTTATTGGACTGTATAAGACTTCACGAAATAGCTTATAACGCACAACCTGTTCATACAATGCTGTTTATAGTGCCACCGAGGGTGATTACATAAGAATTGTTTTCTAATTTGTCATATTGTGAAGACTGCCTGATTTTTCACTCACTGTACTGTTCATGAATGTTTGCAATGTTTGAATTTGTTGTGTTTATTGGAGTCAACATGCGTCTGATAAAACTGCCTATTCCTAAAGAAGAAAACGCTTGCAGTGCTTTTTTCTCTCTTTGAATTGTGTTCAGGTGGCATGTTGGTTACAGTTAGTTGTAAAAACCTGAATGACCTACAACAAATGTAGAATAACCAAAACCATGTTTGAGATTAGACACCCAAATTTCCCAGACATATGCAGACATATACTGTATATAAAAAGGTAAAAAGGCTACAGCACTATGTGCATTAAATAAAACGGTAACAGCAAAGTTTAAATCTGGTTTTAATGTACCCCCCCCCCCCCCCCCCCACACACACACTCAAAAAATATGTATATGATACACAATACTTACTGGTGCAATTCTAATTTACTGTACAATCATGAACGTAAATGGAACTAGAAGGATGCTAAATAACTACTGTATGAATACATTGAGATAACATACTTGTTGATACAAAAGCAAAACTTATACATAGCCAACCAAAAACCAAAAGAGTAAATACCTGCACAATATATAAACATGAATAAATAATATAAATTCAGAAACACATTTTGTGCAATGAATGTGCATGTGTATTTAACATTTTATAAAGACCAGCATGAGGGGTTGGAGATGTCCAATAATTATTGTTGGTCAGTATCAACCATCAAGCTATGGCGACATCATATTGATTCTTACTTGAGGGAACATACCACTCAGGGGAGAGGTGGAGTTGGCAGAGGGAGGGAGGAAGCGACAAAGCAAAAGCAGACCATCAGACGAGGACTACTTGGCACAAGACTGCTGATAACTCTTTCCTCTCCGCTGAAGGGCGTGGGGTAAGTAATATTAATTATGCTTTTTTTTAATCTTGGGGATTCTGTGATTGTTTAGTTGTATTAAATGGATTTGGCACCGCTGAGCGGATATGCATTTGACCAGGTTGAAAACATTTATCAGGTTGCATTCGTTTTCTCAGTTTATTAGTTGTTTTTTCATGCATATTGCTATTCGATTTCTAACTACTGATTAATCCGTTTTTTATTTTTAAATGCCTGATCCCATATCTTTCTAAATTGTAAATTTCCATTTACCTTGAATCCGTAAACAATGTGTTTGAAAAACACTGTATTAATTTTAGGAAAAAATACTTTTCTAAATTGTCGGTAAAACATTTTCTCTTTTGAGGCATGCTGAGTAGCCTAGGCTATGTTTTGTATTTAACACTGAAGGAATGTCCGCTCTCTAGTCACACTCCTCCTAAATGTATGCATACTGCTGTTCAATGCTCCTTTAGATACTGTATATAAAGAGCTAAAGAGGCTACAGCACCGCTATGTGCATCCCCCCCCCCCCCCCCCCCCCAACACAACAACACAACAACACAACAACACAATGACCTATGCAGAGAACCGTACTACTTTCTTCAAAGTAAACACCGTGTATTGTGACAATAGAGGCCATGCATTAAATATGAAATACTGTGATTTTCTGAAAATGATGCTATGTCCATCAGATCCATTAGTATTTCCCTATCTAGAGGATTATCTGATTAGCTTTATTTATTCCTAGAGGAAAATTCATGAGTCAAAGCAGCAACAGAAAGGAGAATGAAGTAGCCTACAGGAGTGGTACAGGCTAAGTACAGAACCAAATAAATATTCATATAAATATTAAGTAAAATACCTGTAGCCTACTATATTTATGAAAGAGTAAATTATTTAACATATTTCTGTCAATGAATATAAATATAAAAATATAAATATAAATTACCGATACCAATAAATAGCCTTAGTCTCTAAATCACTTAGACATAAATGTACATTTACGAATAGTAATGATTGTATGAGTCAATACAGGATTCATTAGTGTAGGGTCCAAATTATGTAACAGACAGTGCAGGTCTTAAAGGGCCAACATGCTGAGGCAAAGGCGGATTAATCAAAGTAGGGAAGATGAATGCTCTTTTTTTCTTTTCTGGAGTTCATTAGTGGCTGTATTCAAAGTGTGCTTCAACATGCAACATTGAACATTGCCAACATTCAACAAAAGTGGCCTTCATTTGAAATCCTTACAAATGTAAAATGAGTTGACCTTAAAGTCCTATGAACCTACACATAAATAAATAAATGTAAGCATCCATTATAAGCACTATAACACAACCTTGTAAGGAAACTATAAATTACTCTGGGATGTCTAAAACATGTCTCAAACAGCCGAGGGCCTGGCTAGGAGCCAGTGTGTACAGACAGAAGGCCTTCCATGTAATCCCTTCAAATGCCAATATGAGTCCTAATTTAATTGTGTTGTGCTTTGTATTGTGGTATAAAGACTGACATTAGCGCAGGTGTAACAGGCGTGTGTCTAAAAGTGTAGGTTTTCATTCTTCAAGGTCTCATTGATACGCTCTGTGTTTTTGTAATGTTTGAGGAGAAATGGTAAGTACTAGCCTTGTACCTTCGATGGACTTCGATGGAATGACAGCTCACTCAATGGAAATTGGAAAACTCAAGTGACATTCAACATTTTTAAATTGCTTTTGCTCTCTGTGTCTCTTTGAGGCCAGAAGCAGCCGCCATGAACCAGTCAAGAGAGTTCCACTTTCTGTTTTCCTGCAACGTCAGCCCGAGTGCCGACCTCGATATCAGTGTCACCAAGAGCGAGCCATTGGCTGTTGCTGTTCCCATGACGATATTCTACAGTACCATCTTCTTGCTTGGAGTGAGAAAGCCTAACCAACCTTTTTTTTAAGAAGTAACATTGAAGCCATGTTGTTTTAAATTGTTATGAAGGGGACACTGTTTCTCTCTCCAGGTGTTCTTCAACGGTGTGAGCCTACTGACTCTGGTTGTGGATGCACATATGAGGACCAGTGCTATCCGTCTCTATCTCATCAGCCTGGTCCTTTCTGGTATGGACTGTTTGTCTGCGTATATGTGATACCTAGCATCCTAAATAAGCCACAATGCAGTGATTACAAGCTGAGAACAGGGTTTCTCAGTCTGTTGGACATCACAGGTTGTTTATCCAATTACTTCTTGTCTGTCAAATACACTGTTCATCCGTATGCCCAGTGACAGGCAGATTAATCAATTCTAATTCCTTCTAATCTCTTTGCCCATTTGTCTTTCTCACGGTCCATCCGTCCATCCGTCCATCCGTCCGCCTGCCTGTCCGTCTCACGCCTATCCCTCCCTCGGCCGTTCCAGACATCCTTCAGCTGCTGACGGTCCCGGTGACGTTGTATCGCTACTACTGGGAGAGCTATCCATGGAGGCTGGGCCACACCCTGTGCAAGGTCTACTTCATGATGCGGCAGATGTACTGCGCCAGCACCAGCTGGGTCATCATGGCCTTCACCGCCGAGCGCTACGCCGCCATCTGCCATACGATGTGGTCCGTCTCCAGCCTCAAGGTATCGGTACCGGTACACTGTGCAATGGCTAGTGGTTGGACGTTGGACTGGTGTGTAGTTGTCTGCTGTTGCCTCTTTTCAGGAAAATGTGTTTTTCTGAATTATATTTTTTTGAGCAATGACCTCTGGCTTTATGCGACTTTGAAGTTGGCCAGGGGGAAATTACATTTAAGAAAAAGGAGCTTTTGTTTATTTTTCGGTTACTTTGCATTGACAAACAAAATAAATAATTTGGAACTGCTTCAGCCACAAGAATTACGACTGCGTTTATGTTGAAAATTATGTAAGATTAGGAAAGAATATCCATGATGTTGACGTGGCTCTTTGAAGGAGTCCTCATCTGTAGTAAGTAAGACATCCTTCAGCAGTCGCGCCGGCCGTGTATCCTGTGGGTGTGGATCATCTCTCTGCTGTCCGCCGTGCCCTTTGCCCTGGTGTACGGCCAGGCTCGCGTCTGCATCCTCAACTACACGGCGGCCACGCCTGACGACGCACTCCACGTCTCCACTATGTGTGAGATGATGGAGCCCGACCCCGCCCACATCTACAAGGGAGCCCTGCTGCTCAGAGCCGGCCTCTTCTTCTTGGTGAGACGAGGGAGAGATACGTTGGTTTATTACTATTTCTGATTTAGCTGGCCCCTTATCCAAGGTCACCTGAGGTGTGTGTCAATCTGGAACAACAATCTACTTAGGTTGTAAGCAGTGGCGGAGCCAGAGGGGTGGCCGGGGTGGCACTGGCCACCCCTGGAACCTGACTGGCCACCCCAGGTGCCACCCCTAGTCAGTTCACCGTATGTTTCGTTGAAAGCGCGTTCGCTCCCCCCCCCCGTCAACAATTTAATATGGACCCCCCCTATAAAGCCTTGGCCACCCTCGTGCCACCCCTGGAAAAAAAGTCTGGCTCCGCCACTGGTTGTAAGTAGATTTGCCATAGATTTTATACTTTTTGTACAATTACAATTAGTACAATTAGTGCTAGTGCATTTAGGTTAGAGCTTAACAAAGCTAAAAGCTATGAAGGGCCACCAGTCAGTATTGGGGAAATGGAGGGACTCTGCATGTTGAACGTGTAAAAGGTTGCTTGTTACACCATCAAGTTTGGACAAATAAGAAGAGTCTCTTCCCTGGACTGGGAATTAGTTTCACACAGTGCCAGAAACCTTTCATGAGTAGACCACACGTCAAGAGTCTGCACACTGATCACCAGCAGCAGGCATTTTAACTTCATGGGGGCAACTATAGGGCGCCAACGGACTGAGATGGGTACTGGTTTGACACATATGTTGAACACCAGATGCACTGAGGATTAAACCAGTAAAGCTTTGCAGTTGTCCAGCCATGAGATGTCCAAAGCTTGCCCCCCCCCTCCCCCCCCTTGCATTTTAATACAATGCTACGCCATTTTCTTATTCAACTAATTTTTTATGTGGACATACATGTGAACCAATCAGTCATATTGCAGATGTGATATTTTCCAGATAAATGTTTAACTGAAGAAGACCAGGAGCCTGGCCAAGTGCTTGATGGATTATCTTGGGCCCCTATAGGTTCCGTTGGTGGTGATATTCACTCTGTACCTGCTGATCCTGCTGCACCTGAGGAGGAACAGCCGTCAGAGGAAAGCCATGGGCCTCACCCAGACCGACCGGGAGGAAAGGAGAGATGTCCAGTGTCATAAGAATGGAAGATTACTCTCAAATGAGAAGAGAGCTCTAAGACTCATGGGTAAGGAAGAGGAGGAGGATCACCATGTTTGTACAGTGCCCAATTTTTGGTGTTCAAATAAACACCATTCACTTATAAAGCCCATCACTGAGCTGAACTGATACAAATTGTCATACATAATTAATTATTTCATAAAGTTATTTGTGAATTTAGACTAAAATACCATGTGTTTTATCATTGGACTTCCAGGTGCTGTGTTGGTGGTGTTCTTCATCTGCAACTTCCCGGACATCGCCTCGTCCCTCATGCAGGTGTACGTGGAGGTGTGGTCGGACCGGGTCCTCTCCGTCTACACGGTGCTCAAGTCCTACCTGGCGCTGCCCCTGTGGTACATCAACAGTGCCCTGGACCCCCTGCTCTTCTGCATCTCCTCCTGCACCTTCCGCCGGGCCTGCCTGAGGACCCTGCGCAGCCTCCGACCCCGCTGCCACACGGAGGGCTGGGGGAGCAGGGGGAGCAGGCCCCGCCTGGGGAAGAGGAGCTCCAGCGGAGAGGCTGGGAGCGCCATGGGCCGAGAGAGGAGCACGTGTGTGTATTCTGGAGAGATGGAGGTTAGCGCAGGCTACGGGGCTCACGTTCGGAGGGACGGCGCTGGTCGTCGAGGCCCTGTTGAGCCGGTGGCTGAGGAGGTAATGCTCTGAAGACATGGCAAGCCTCTGGCCCCGCTAGCTTGTGTTGACGTTTGTTGGTGAAGGCTTTGCTGAATGTCTCATCTTGCTTCAGTGGACGCTATGTGTGTGTAGCAGTGATGTAATTGTATCGTTTTACAGGTAGGCTATTGAAATAAGGTTGTCTTTAAGTTTAGAATTTACCAAATAAGTTGTAAGTTGTCGTATTTCTATGTAATTTTCTATGTAAGGTAGAAAATGTATTCATGTTTATTTATTTAATAAAATCAATGTTTTATGTATTTATGTGCTATGAGCATTCCAGTGGTAAAAATGTTGTATCTCAAATGACCATCTACAGTCAACCTTTTTGTTTAAAGAAAAACATATTTTAGATTTGACAGGTTATTCTGTATTTTCACATTTAGTTGTTTTCCATTTAATTGTAACAAAAAAAAGGGGGTTGAATAAAGATATTTTTCCACCTATTTGAAATTGTTGTCAGATTTGGTTAAGAACAAAAAACACCTTTAACCAGTCACAAACAGGACGAATTAAATGGAATTGAATGGAACTACAGATAATGATACAATAACTATTTCAATGCCAGCAAGATTACTGTGCCCTCGTACTCAGTAAAAAGTGCTGGGTTATTTTTGTAAACACATTGCTGGGTTATTTATGCTGGGTCAAAATTCTGGGTTGTTTGGGGCACTGTAAACACACTACTGGGTTGTTTGTGCAGGGTAAAATGGTATAAGGGGCTTATTCGCAGGTGAACATCTGGTTGGGTTATTTTGACCCAGCCGTTGGGTCGTTCATTTTCCCGCTCTTTCATCGTGAAAGTTCAACAGTGGAACATTCTGGACATTTCTTTGTGGTCAGACAAGACCAACGGCTGTCAGCAGCATTTCATGGTAGGTTAAATGTGAATACTTATTTACTTAGATTTGGCCTGAAAGACTGATGCTTTAACAATCGTTAATCGTTAGCCGTCTACAAAGATTTTATCGGCCGCATTTTTTTAAATTATATTTTATGTTTAATGTAATGTTTCATTTAATGTTTCACCTAATGTCCCACTAACGGTTAGCTTGTTAGCTAGTTACCTGTACAGTTAGTAACTATGAAACAGTTAGCTCGTGGGTAGCTACGGTTGACACACAGCTAGCAGTAGCGCTAATAGCTGACCAACGGACAGTAGACAGCTGTCAATTCTGATCCATTTTATTTCTCAGACACTCCATTGTTCCGATGGTGGCAGAGCAGCCCCTCCTCCGGCGGTGGCGGGAGTCTGCATACGGCAACAATCGCTTTCTCCTCCATGGCTGTGGACGTGTGCTTTTTAAAAAAATTTTTTTTTATACAAACTACCCGAAGCAGTGGGTGCCCACCTGGGAGTTTCTACAGCACGCATTGTACAACATAGATGGGCATGAGTCAGTTTTTAGTTTGACATTGTTTTCATTAATTCCAGTGTACCTTAGATCAAGCTGTAGGCAAATTATTCCATGCCATGCAGTGTAAAAAGTGTTATGAGTGAAGATACTTATATATTAAATCCATATTTAAATGCACATTTACAGTGGTCTAATTGTGTTTGTATGATTATGTGAAAATATTTTAAATTACACAATCATTTATATGTTGTTTATATTTTACATCTGTATACTAAATGTAGATATAACAATATAATAAACATAGAATAATAACTAAATATTAATATTATATTATAGAGAGAGCAATTCAATGAGACAAGAAATAACCCAGTTAATGGGTAGTATTTAACCCATCAATATAGTTAATTTCACCCACTAGGTTGGGTCAAATGAACAACCCAGCATTCTGGGTTAAAAGATGTAACCCAGCACTTGGGTCAAATCAACCCAGCATGTGTTCTGTCCAATAGTGACCCAGTAGCTGGGTTAAGGTTGGGTTATTTTTTAACCCAGCACTTATATTCAAGGTGCTATCAATATTCATACTATTTCTTACCCTAACTAACATTTAATGTTTGATTACAGTTTTGTGTGGCAAATAAATGTGTGGCCCTAAATAGGACCTCAGTCTGTTGGTTTTAAAGCCACATGGATTTAACCGTTCCACTCCGTGTTTTACATAAACGCTTTCAGCCAATAGTAGAGTAGGGGCGTGGCCAGCGCAAAACAGCGGAAGATTCGAATCGAAGATGGCAGCGAAAAACTATACCCACAACATAAACAATAGCAAACACGACAGAAGGTAGGAGATTGGGCCACGATTATGTCGATCATAAGCGTTAAAAAGTCAAATACACCACTTGAAAAGTATATTTGGTTATTTCGCCCAGCATGATTAAATAAAGGATTCACCTAGCTCAATTAGAGCTACGGAGAGTTTGACGCGTACGCTAACTTGGCTAACTCAAATAGCTTGTGTGTAAAATTATTACATGGTCGATCCTGCCACAGTTTACGTTTGGCTGCAGGGCTAGTTTCTACAGTCCCGTCTCTTTCTGTTCCCCGTTCAACTCTCCTGATCTTACCCTTCTTAAAAACCAACAGGGGTACGGTGTGCAGTGTTGTGATCAGTCAGGAGGCGACGTGCTCCGGCAAACCCGTCATCTTCAACCCGGACTTCTTTGTGGAGAGGTTGAGACACGACAGACCGCAGGCCTTCGCGGACATAGTTCTCAGTAATATCACTCGCCTCATCGACCTACCCGGCGATGAATTCGCCCAGCTCACAGGGGACACCGAGCCGAGGCTGCCCTCCCACAACGGGTTCCTACGCTCCTTCAATTTCCTCAAGCGAAAAGGTTGAAACCTTCTAAAGAAAATGTAGTTAATAACCACTGCCTTATTACCAAACAGCATATTTGGGCTATTCTAAATTATGATGATGATTATTTATTGTTTGTCATTTACGTGTTACGGAGTATTGAAAAATGTATTTGGAGCCTAGCGAGTCTTTGACATAGGCCTATCATTACTGAAGCCACCTCCCTGATGTGAAGCTATTCAAACAGTTCCTACTTCCTCTGTATTCCAATAATGTCATATTCCAGCTAAAGGGTAAAAAAGGCCATAGCAATTCAAATGCAGTTATTCGGTTTGTGGTGTTTTTCAGATAAAGGACTGGTTTTTGGTGCACCACTGACTGAAGAGGGGATATCTCAGATATATCAGCTCATTGAATTTCTGAGCAAAAGTAAGTACTGATACTAGGGTTATAAAAGATTAGTGACATGCTGAAAGGCCTATCGGTCAAATGTATTATATGTATCATATGTATATTTTTATTAAATGTCAAATTCAGACTACATTATGCTGTTGGAGTTTGTACTACAAAGTCAAAGAATGACGTCTTCCTCTTTGTAGTAACTTGTAATGCTGAGTCAAAGTTTGAGCACACAGCTTTTTTTCAGAAGCCGCTGACGTACTATGCCGAAAATGGAAGCTGAGCACATCTTTGCAGTTAAATATTTATGAAAAAGCACTTCTGCCGGGCCTCTTTTCATTCGCTGTGTGTGTGTGTGTGTGTGTGTGTGTGTGTGTGTGTGTGTGTGTGTGTGTGTGTGTGTGTGTGTGTGTGTGTGTGTGTGTGTGTGTGTGTGTGTGTGTGTGTGTGTGTGTGTGTGTGTGTGTTGCTGCCACGGTTCTCCACGTTTCTCTCCACCCATCTGTCGGGCCCCCTCCTCCTCCCATCCCTCCAGACCTTCACGTGGAGGGGTTGTTCCGGGTCCCGGGCCACAGCCTGAGACAGGCGGCCCTCAGGGAGATGTTGAACTCTGGAGCAGAAATAGACCTGGAGACCGGGGACTTCCACCCCAACGACGCAGCCACCCTGCTCAAAACCTTCCTGGGAGAACTGCCGGAGCCCCTGCTGACGCATCGACACTACCACGCCCACCTGAAGATTGCTGGTATGCTCATGGCACGCACATAGACCAGGGCATTCTGTGGATTAGGATTGAAAAGCACAATTTGAACGCACACTATTGTCAGCCAATATCATGTCAAAGTTAAATATTCTTCGTATTCTACGTTTTTTGATCGACCCTGAAGCAACGGCAACATATTTGTATGAAGTTATTAACCAAATGTGGGTTTGGAGGATTCAGTTCATTTTCAATGCATAGGAATGCATTGAAAAGAGGAAAGTAGTTGGGTAGCGGGCAGAGGTTTGTGCAGTTAATATTTAGTAAAAAGAGAAGTTGGGAAAATATTGATTTACTGGGTTGCCACGGCATCTTCAGACAACCCAGCCAGACCAAACAGAGCATATCAGAGTTTATAATAATAAATTATTATTATTTCCTGGGTGTATATATGACTGTATACTATAATGCCATTTATTTTGTTCCTTCACAGTAACTGTGAGCGGAAACTAAGTCCCTCACAATAGCGTGCATATTTTCTTCTCTTCACCTCTGCTCCACGCACGTGAAAAACCGTGAACTTGTCCTTCAAAAGTGCTTGAAACGTATCATTACAAAAGAGTGGCCACTCCAGATTTAACTCCTTGTTTTTGTGGGTCTCTGTGGGCTTTTCCCAGAACGCACTCTCTTTGACGAGCAAGGGAACAAGACGAACGTGCCCGACAAGGAAAGGCAGATCGAGGCCTTCCAGCTGCTCTTCATGCTGCTGCCCCCGGCCAACCGCAGCATGCTCAAGCTGCTCCTGGACCTGCTGTACCACACCGCCCGCAACCAGCACACCAACAAGATGTCCGCCATCAACCTGGCTACCATGTTCGCCCCGCACATCATCTGGCCCAAGAATGTAGGGGAGCCTGCTGCAGGGTTCTTTGGTCTTGATATTGCTGTAGTCTAAAGATGTTGCCAATGGGTCATGGGTTAGTCATGGGTTATCTGAAAAGTGATGCTGTTTATTATGTTGGGGATATTTTATTGAAAAGTATCAAATAGATACAGGGCGGGCCTTTTTAAAACACCTTATCGGACCATGTTAAGGAAAACTTGTTTAAGAAAACACAAAGCGTCACTCTTCCATTATCTATTTGTTTATTTGTAGATCCCCCTTTTTTCAAGTTTGTTCAGTGTTATTTACACCTATAAATATGCAATAATTTTCCAGAAATTAATCTGCTTATTATAATTATAGTACTTTCCTTGTAATTTGTTGCAGGTAACGGCCAACGATCTCCAGAGTAACATCAAGAATCTCAATAATGGCATAGCTTTTCTTATCAAACACTCCCAGAAACTGTTCAGGGTGAGTCATCTCCAAATCTTTTCTTCATTTGTTTTCTGACCATGTCATGTTGACAATAATAATTTAACAGCAGGACTTATGCCTTTCAATTATAAGCTAAAATATTTCAAAACCAGATTTTACTGTATTAACGCTACAAATGATTTCTTATTATTTGAGTGGCCTTTTGGGACTAGTTGGATCATAAATCCCAATATAATATATTCAACCTTGTTTGGCCGGATTTGTTAATTGTAATGTGGGTTGTGTTAGGTTTAAATATTCTCATTATGTTCCCAAGCCCCATGACTAAAAGAGCTGAATGTCAAGTGCTCTTGTTTCCATGGTTACATGCATGGGGTATAATTTACATTTTAAACATTCCCAGTTGGCCCTACTTTAAAAAGTTGCTCTTTGATTGATGGTCAAACTACCATCAAACGACCCACACATGGAGAATATACGTACACACCACAGCTAAATAACAGTCAGTTGACCCGATTCACGGGAGTCGTTCAATACAAAATCAGAGTAGAGTGCTCTCCTGATGAAGGACTGGACTGATTTGACACCAGTTCACTCGCATACCTTAAGTGTGATTTTGTTTTTGTTGTTCTTGTGTGTATTACAGGCCCCGGATTACGTGAAGGAATATGCCCGAGCATATTTCACTGGCTCGAACACCCTTCAGTCAAAGGTGAAGCCTATTTTCCTTTCCACTATGATAGGTACCCATCTTCCATTTGAAGTGAATTCAACATCATTCATTCATTCATTCATTCAGTTCTCCAGGTCCTACTCATTATTTGTATGTATTTCTATGTTACAACTGCACTACTACTACTACAATGTTAGAGACATGGCACCATTGGCCTCCTGAAACAGTCCTTATACTGATGCGTTTCACAATGAAGATCAGTCTGGCCTAATTGAGTTCCAAATATGGCTGCCTATCAAATTAAATAACTGGCTCCCTTCTCGCTCTGGCCAAATCTGGTTGGAAGTAAAGCAAAAATACATTGTCCTCTGAGAGAAGAGGACAACACAGATTTCTTTCAATACTCTTAACATTGTTGTTCTCAGTCTATTGTGGATTAAACCACTTTTGATTGCTCCATAGATTTCTACTTTCCTTAGGCGCTCCCATTGTATTATTTACATTTTTAATTAAACTCCCGCCCCCGAGCTCCGATTGGCCCTCTCATTTTTTTAATTCTTGTAGAGACTTTCACTGTGCTCGGGGCCAGGCTGATCTGCAGAGAGCCACAGCATGTGCACCCTTCAGATTAGGATGTTCTCACGGGGCTATGGCATCACTCAGTGTCTCACCCTCCAATGCCTCCCTCCTCCCTCTCTCCTATGCCTGGCGCCTCGCGACGGCAGGATGACCTGGCTCTCTGCACCGGGCCAGCGAGCAGCTCGGTGGAGGAGGTCTGTTTCAACACGCCTCCACCTCTTCCTCCAGCTACACCATCAGCCCGCGGTGTGGGGCTGGGGGTCAGCTCTCCGGCCGTGGGGACGCCCACGGGCCACGGGCACACGGAGAACGCCCTCAGGGAGCTGCACCAGCAGATCTGCAGCATGCCGGCCTCCGCCAAGAAGAAGAAACTCATCAGACAGGTGTGTGTGTGTGTGTGTGTGTGTGTGTGTGTGTGTGTGTGTGTGTGTGTGTGTGTGTGTGTGTGTGTGTGTGTGTGTGTGTGTGTGTGTGTGTGTGTGTGTGTGTGTGTGTGTGGTCCATGTTTCATCATCACCTTCAGCTTCTAGTGCTATTTATCGTAGCGGATGCTCTGATCAAAGGGGACCACCAGTAGTTTCATCCGTGATACGCCTCATTGAGGAGCAGGTAGGGGTGAGGCATCTTGCTCAAGGACGTCTGCAGAAACTGCGGTTAATGCTTCGCTTGTCTTCCCCGCCAGTTGGAGAAGCAGAAGCCAGGGACCCCCGTGCTGGACCCTCCGAGCCCGTTCAACAGGAAGCACCGTCGCTCACGCTCCTTCGGAGGCATCATCAAGGTACAGTGCAGGAGACACCCACGCACCCACGCACGCACGCATGCACACATGCACACATGCACACACGCACGCACGCATGCGCGCAGGGCCACAGACCAATGGGATTGGAGCCACACGGTCTCGGAACCCATCGGCTACCAATAAACCGTTGGCCATCGCCTAACCACGATTTAAGCCTCTACGGTCAGTCGAGCCGGCAAATCCTCGGGTAAATACTTCCTATTCTGTGCGCCGGGAATTGTATACATTGTTTGAATGTGGATACATTTGAATAAAGTGAACCAAAAGCTCAATCGTCGTCAGGTGATAGCAGATATTCCGAGATTGCATTCCGACAGCGTGGGTCATTCGTTTCTGCGATCATTCATCCCTGTGTGATGATAAGCCACGCCTCCTCAATTATGAGCCGATAAGGAGCTCCCCCGCAGAGGGGGTTGACGGAATGCTAATTTGTTCGAAGCGGAGGGAAAGGAAACAACTGGGTGGAAGTGCAATAACATTTCCAATAAGAAATGTAATTGCAGCACCTGGGGGAGGGAAACAATGAAGTTGAACTTCGCTCAAACAGGAGGGGAGAAAAATTTCAGAGAGGATAAGTCTTGATCACCGTGCATTCCAGAGCATTTAGCAGACGCTTTTATCCAAAGCAACTTACAACCATTTATACACACATTCACACACCGACGGCGGAGTCAACCAAGCAAGGCGACATTATCGAAACATTTTCGGTTTCCAAATAAATATGTTTCAGGATAAGCTTCTCCTTTCCAAACATCTTATATTAATTAATTAATATATATCCAAATATACTCAACATTTGTTGGACACTGTGATTCAGGTGTGGCCCTATTTATATTTGCCTCCGTTCTTGGCACCTTAAATTGTCTATTGGAGTCAAATGACCCCACAGCTGTATTACACCAACCCTAAATGTACAAACGGTGTTGTCCCCATGTTTGTTGTTATTGAATACGCAGAGGAGGGTGTTGGGTAACCAGGCATCAGCCGACAAGACCAACGGCCGACCGGGGTCTCCTGCAGAGAGCCATGGGAAGGAGAACGCCATCTCTACAGGAGTGAGTATTAACGTTTACTATTCTCACCACTTCGGGAACGGAGCAGATGCTTGTGTCCAAAGTTATTAGTGAGCAGGAGGGAGGTTCTCACTCCGGGATGCCGACATCGGGGATTGACCCCAGTACCTTTCAACTGAGAGTCAAACAACCTACCACCATCTTGCCCACCATGTGGTTGATGGATATCCAGTGTGTCTGTGTAAGTAAGTCCCATCTTGTCCTAGGCCAGGCAAGGCAGCCAGGGTAGACAAACCATACTCCAAGCTTCCCATCGTTGTGTTGCATTAGCCCTCCTCACCAGATTCACTTGGGAACAGAACAATGGGTTATGCTAAATGGATTCAGCATGACATTAGCTCCCACCATGAGATATCTGCACTCCGAACATTGCCCCTGAAAGGTAATTTCTTTGTTTATTGAATGGGTCTGTAGGGTAGCTCAGTGGTTAGCTGATGGTGACATGTATTCCGTCTATATAGGATCCTGAGGCTTTTGGTTCATGGTCCTAAAAAAACAGACCATTAATTGCACTAGCAAATGGGTCCACTATTATGGAGCTCTCTGCTGGCCATTCATAATGTTGTGTTATTTGTATCAGATCCCTCTTGGCTGTGATTGTCTCCTACTCTGCAGCTCACTTGTCTGTACATTAGAGTGCTAGCCAGGTGTTTTCCCCAAACTTACTCAGCTCAGTGCTAGTGTTTCAACCGTCAGAAGATGACCTCCGCACCAGATTGTAGATGTTAATGTCTCTCTCTCTCTCTCTCTCTCTCTCTCTCTCTCTCTCTCTCTCTCTCTCTCTCTCTCTCTCTCTCTCTCTCTCTCTCTCTCTCTCTCTCTCTCTCTCTCTCTCTCTCTCTCTCTCTCTCTCTCCAGAAGATGTCCGTGGTGCCAGCGAAGGAGACATCGGTGTGAGTGTGTGGGGGTGTGTTGGCACGAGGGTGCGTTGTGTGTCTTTTCCTCTCTGTTTTCATGCAGAGTTAATGAAGCTAGTCGATGTCAGCCAGGGTTGGCTTGTTCTTGGAAAGCCCTCCTGCTGATGTCGCTGAGTGGCTGAAGGGAGACTCCCAGAGACTTTTGACATTTAAAGTTTTTGTCTTGCTCTTTAAAATTCAGTGTAAAAAAAAAAAGAAGAAATCTTCAGGTGCAATGAAATATACAGGATAAGTTCATATTATTTAATATTTTACCTGGCTATTGTGAGTATTTGAGGCCGTTTAACGGATTTCTGATTTTTATTCTGAAAACCTGAGGCTGAAAGCCTTGAGGAGAACATTTATGTTGAGATAGCCTATGCCTTTTTCTTTTAATGTATACTTATTTAAGTGTTTACATTTTCATTTTTTATTTAAAATACAATTTCTTACAATTTCTTACTAGGCTACAGTGAGATACTAGGCTACAGTGAGATTTAAATTCAGAAAGATTTATGGGGTTAATATATAGTGAAGGGGAGGGGGGTAATGGATAAAGTAGAATAAGGTGAGGGAACATGATGATTGTTCTAGTATCTAATGGGAGTGGATCTTTTTTTATCCAAAGACAAACTGTGATAAGCCTAAAACATTGTCTTAACTTTGCTGTTACACAATATATATTATTTTGTTTGTTAAGTTTGTCTTTTCCACAGGCCTGGAATTGTGTATGCAATTTCATACCTTGCTTTTTGGTAAATACCTTTTTGTTTTATATTTGTTTTCATTCGATTTTTTTTAAATTATTTTTTGCCCAAGGTTTTAACTTGGGGATCCGAGGTAAATATATTTTTACTTAAAACCTGAACACAAATGTGCTGTGAATTTGGAAACTGGTGTAATTCAAATCTGTCCTCCATTGTTTGAGTTGTACTCCTTCAGTGTAGCTCTCCTTTCCATTTCTGTGAAATTCTAACACAGTGCTGAGGTTACTGAATATATGGCAGATGTTCTTGTTCGCCATCATGCAGTGTAAAAGCTGCCGCAAATGTGAAGAATGCAAACCACTTTGATTAAAAGACATTAAGCCATGAATCTTTAATGTGTTTATTTACTAAACAACAGACAACGCCACATGTTTGTTCATCATTTACTCTGCAATCTGAAAATTATTATTAGCGGTGATCTTTATCCGAGTTAGCAGTTTCCTTCTAAACCACAAGGTGGCACTGTTTAGAAACATATGCTCAAGTTCCCGCTAAGGCTGTCTAAAACTATTGTTCTCGGGGCATGTTAAACACAACTCGCCATCTAGCTGTATGAAAAAGGTTCAGATGTTTGTATTGAACTTTCCCTAGCTCTCTTTAAAACCCTCATACTTGTTTGTGCCTATTGACGCCCACTTATAATTATCTTGTAGCAGTCTGCATTATGCATTTTCTTTTCTCATTACACATTAAAATATACAGTTGTATGATAAAAGATGAATATATTCCAGACAATGGTCTACAGAGAGCCATTTAATTGTTTTACTATATTCTTCATTTTCTTTATAGGCCATTGTTAATTCAACTGTGTCCTACCCTAGCTGTTTTTGCCAAAACATTCATTTATTTCAAATAAATGATTGACCATAAACTCCTAAGAAACTTTAAGTAGGTCTGCTGCAGCCAATTGGGACAAAACATGCAGTAAGAGAAAGCTATTTTTTTTTTTTTATTATTTCAATTTACTTTCTGTGTATGATTTGTCAGCAATAAAAACAAACTGAGGTCAAGTATGACTGGATAAAAAGACGACGAGAAACAAAAAAAAAACACGACAGGGCAGTTTGCCACAACAGCAGGAATGCAATCGCTGTGTCATTATGGTGTCCGTGTCAATGCATGTTTGGTATTGTAAGTATATGTTGTACACATCTGTTCCTGGGGCCCGTGCTCTTTCTCAAGTTCCCTAAATACTCAACAGACAGCTTCCATGGCAGGACAGAGGGAATTGTTCTCTGAGTCGATGCAGTTTAATTTAGCGTTCCTACCCCACATGGGCCCTCCATCGGCCTGTCTGACAAACTGTAATCAACAGTACGTTATATGCTGTAAACACAGAAACCTCTAGAATACATATAAGGGCATTTTAAAATTCTAGTACAAAGTCTCTCCCCCTATATGCTGTATTTCATGATTATTATGTCTGGCACTCTTTAAAAGTGATGGCTGTGTTTTCTTTTAGAAGCCAACCAAAATAAATATGTGCCAGAGCCTCTTTGTGTTTGGGTTATTATAGAAGTGTGGTGAACACAAATAAATGCATGTTTCCTATGTGTCTATATCTTAACGTGGTTGTTTCTGTTGAGCCTTCTCTCTTCCATTGTTGGTTTCTTTATGTGTCACACTGAGACACTGTAGCCCGTTAACTGTTTTAAATGTGTTCGTCCATTTAAATTGAGTGAAATGTGTGCCAGCTTGTGTCCATCATCCAATGCAAACACAAACCTTGGTTAGTATTATACAGAGCTGACACAGAATCACAGTACTTTGGCTATTCCAAGACATGACGTCAGACATAATACACCAAATAACTTGGAATGAGTGCGCACTCCTGTTTTTTTCTTAATGAGTGAGCTTGCTTACTTGATGCAGCCAACACCGTGATCCAGCCAACACCGGACCCCACGCCCCCCCCCCCCCCCCCCCTCCCCCCGATACAATAGTGTTAATTATTTAATGGCGGTACGTCCCCCTGCGTTAAGTTCCGTTACTTTCCAACGGGACCTGATCGTTCCCCGTTGTGCTACGTCCCTACTCGCGGGCTAATTGTAAAGTGGTCACCATGTCCTCCCACGCTTCCTCACAGTGGCGTAGCTAAGATTCCCCTGCATTGTGTTCTGGGTGCATTCCTCTCCACGTGCACTGTGAGGAGCGTGCACGTGGGACCAGCCTCTCCTCCTCCTCCTCCCATTACCACTAAACTCCACCGTCTGCCCTTTAATTAGTCATTCATGGAAGTGAAGATCTATGCTGCACTGACACTTTTACTGGCTCCCTGTGTGTGTGTGTGTGTGTGTGTGTGTGTAAATCTATATGCTTGTGAGTGTGTGTGTGTCTGTGTGTTGGAGCGCGTGCATGTTCCTGCATGAACAAATGAACACGTGTGTGTTTTAAGACGGGCAGAGGGGCATTCATCCTGTTCCACTTAAATCATTCCCACCCACCTCCTCTCTCTCTCTCTCGCTCTCTCTCTCTCTCTCTCTCTCTCTCGCTCTCTCTCTCGCTCTCTCTCTCTCTGTCTGACTCTCTCACACAATAAAATACAATGCAATACAATTAGATTCAATTGCCAAACTTTATTGGCATGAGAAACAAACGTTACGTGCCAAAGCAGGTGAAAATTAGGAGGTCAAAATATAAAATGTTATATACCAAATATACAGTCTATACATATCAAATATTAGTATATTAAATACTACTTATCTAAGTGGAAAAAGTAAAAAGTGGAATAGTATAACAACTCCAGTATCTCCTATTAACAGATAAGTTAAAGATACACTGTACATACACTGTACTTACAATAGTGCAATCATTGTGAACAGACAATGAAAATTGAAGTTACATTTTGACAAAGGTTTGTTAGTGGTTAAGTCCAGTGGGATGATTGTGCTTATGGGCAGCCTCTCTCTGTCTATCTGTGTCCGTGTGTCTGTCTTTACCTCTCTATTTTTCTGTCTCTCTATATTTCTGTTTATCTCTCCTCTTAATCTTTATCTCTCTCTCTCTCTCTCTCTCTCTCTCTCTCTCTCTCTCTCTCTCTCTCTCTCTCTCTCTCTCTCTCTCTCTCTCTCCTTTGTCAGACTAGAGGATGTAGCTTGACCCAGCGTTCCTTGTGATTGTATTGTGGTGTTGTCATGTGACGTTGTATGTCTGTAATGATTCTGCATCTGCATGGAGACCTCTTTAAGATTATACTGAGGTCCAGGCCAGACTCTTTAAGGTAATTAGTACTTGGGTTTATATATCAAAAACCTATACAAAAGCCAGTGTTTTAGACCTTTCTACTACCAGACTGACTTTTTTTTTGTCACACTGTGTAGTGTACTCGTGAGTGTGTTTGTGCTCTATCATTACAATGTCTATATCCGATAGCGATTCCATTTCTTCTGTGTCTACGTGTCTTAAAGAACATTTTAAATGGACGCTTCTGAAT
>NC_140277.1:6204046-6206546 GCF_964030765.1 Micromesistius poutassou
CCCGGTCAACCTAGAGATTTGGCTGGCCGGGCGATCAGACAGGGGATGTCATAAATCCATCACACTTCTTTTAGGTTTTTTTTTTTTAAGGGATGCGTGTGTGTGTGTGTGTGTATGTGTGTGTGGTTGTGTGTGTCAGTGTTTGGGCCCGGGATCACTCGGGTTGTTGGGTTGAAACGGTGCTTGGGGGATGGGTCCGTCATCGATGGTCACGGTCGATCGGGGCGGCCCTGGAGGGGTTCTACGCTGTGGAACGCTGGAGGCGTACCGCGCGTACTTCCAAACATCTGTCGATGCACTCGCCAACCATAACTTCCCTCACCGTCGCCTGACCTCCTGGCCCCCTGACCAATTCAGTTAACACCGCTGCGTGACAGGTGAACATTAGCTTTTATACTGTGCATGAAATAAGAACCCGGGCTCATAATACAGACCTGCAGAGGGCCACCTGTAGAGTCGGAGTAGCACAGGAAGCACCGCTGGCGCGCGGCCACGTCGAATATATATACCGAGCACAATCGCTCTCTTTTTAACACTGTTTATCATACGGTACACCTTCCCTGTGCTGTAATTCAATTTCACCCACCCACCCCCCCTCCCCCGAGACCCCGCTTGGCTTCCTCCCGCCACGTTGCACTTCATGCCGAAGTTAACCGAGCGTCGGACTGGTACTCGGACCGTCCGGGGCCTTCCTGCATCTGTGTTTTCCTGGAGCGTTTCCCTCGCATTTGGGGAGGTGATCTGAATCCCAGCTGTGCTTCCTCCCCTCGAACGAGGCGCTCCGGCGGGCCGTGGGTTTTTACAGCGAGCGGAGCGGGGCTGTGATCTGGCCCGCTGGCACGGGGGGGCGAAGGCACCTGGAGATGTGCTCTCTGACTCATCCTCCAGATAAAAGATGGACTTGTCAACGTCTGGGACATGGCCTCGGCCGTTAACGTTAGCGCGCTACAGCTGGAGACGTGGGCTTTATGAGGGGAGGCTTTGATGTGTCCATAAGTAACCAGCGAGCTGACCTTTCTTTCTCTCTACCTTCCTTTGTCGTTTTCTTTCTTTTTTTGTCCTGTCCTTTTTTTCTTTCTTTCATTCTTCTTTCTTTCATTCATCCTTACTTCATCCCTTTCTCTCTTTTTTTTTATTCCTTCCTCGGTTCCTTCCCCCCTTGCTTCATTCCTTTGTTCCTTAACTCCATTCTTCCTTCCTTTCGTTCTTTCTTCCTTCCTTCCTTCCTTCCCTTCTTCTTCCTTCCTTCCTCCATTTCTTCCCTTCTCCCTCCCTTCTTTTTCTTTCTTCCTTCTGTCCTTTCAGCCTCCATTTTTTCCTTCCTTCCTTCCTTTCTGATCAGAGATGACGTTAGATTAGAGAGGGAGGTGACGTGTCTGTCTGCACGTGTAGTTCTTTTTGTGTGTGTGTTTGTGTGTGTGAGTAGGTCAGTGTATGTACATGTATATGTGTGTACTTGTACAAGTACCTGTAATGAGCAGCACATGTGCATATCAGACGCCGGGCTAATGAAGCTCACTCCATGATTTATTTCCCATTCTCGTTCGGCCAGTCCACGCACCTGTGTACACATGCACACATATACACACACACACACACACACACACACACACACACACACACACACACCCACCCACCCACCATCTGTGTGTAATGACCACTCTCTTGCGTACTGCATAGCACTACAGTCCCCTGAGTGGTCATTAGACGTGACTCGGAGAGAGGGAGAGGGAGAGAGAGAGTGAGAGAGAGTAACTGAGACAGAGAAAGAGAGAGAGAGAGACAGAGAGAGAGACAGAGACAGAGACAGAGACAGAGACAGAGAGTAACCTAGAATGACGGAGCAAGCGAGGGAGAGAGTAACCGAGACAAAGAGAGAGAGAGAGGGAGCAGCGCATTTGGTTGTTGGCCTCAGAGCCAACATTTTGAGTTGTATGGTGCTGAGAAAGAGGGTGGCTGGAGAGACGGCGGGCCCGTCCAGCACTGAGGAGGGGCAGTAGCGGTGGCTCAGAACTGGGATGAATTAGGTCCGCTCCTGGCTGGCTGGGCTGTGCGAGGCAGCAGAGCTTTATGTTGCAGTGATTCTCCCGCTCCCTGCTCTCTCTCCGGGCGTCATCCAGCGATCGCATTCTGGTCCCAACTGAACAGTTGAAACTGGGGTCAAAAACGTTCAGTCTTTATCTATTATCCTCTCTCTCTCTCTCTCTCTCTCTCTCTCTCTCTCTCTCTCTCTCTCTCTCTCTCTCTCTCTCTCTCTCTCTCTCTCGATGTTCCTACTGATGTATGGGTCTCAGCAGGGAGGTGGGGGATGGAGCGGGGGGGGTCCACTCCCCTTATAGACACAACACTTAGCTTCCTTTTGTCACCCTTGACCCTAATCTCATAGACCCCCATCCCACACCCCAAACCCCTGCTGTGCGTGTATGCTTGTGGCTGATTGCAAGCAAAATCAATCCAAAGGAATATCAAAGTCCACTTTAGTATTCCTTGAGTCAAGTAT
>NC_140277.1:6214046-6220853 GCF_964030765.1 Micromesistius poutassou
TGGTGTGTGTGAGTGTGCATGTGTGTGTGTGTGTGTGTATGTGTGTGCATGTGCGTGTGTGTGTGCGCATGTGTGTGTGTGTGTGTGTGTGTGTGTGTGCGTGTGTGTGTGTGTGTGTGATTGTGTAGGTGTGTATGTGTATGTCTGTGTGTGTTTGTGTGTGTGTCTGTGTGTATAAGTTTGTGTGTGTGTGTGTGTGTGTGTGTAAGTGTGTGTGTGTGTGTGTGTCCCTCCCTTCTCAACACTTGTGCTCACAGAGAAGGCTTGTTAGGATTTGGACGGTGAAGGTTCTAACGAGGGAGTGGTTGATGGGATAGCCATGCTGTCCTCAGGCTGTTTACGTATCTATGTATCTACGTATTCATTTAGCAGGCGTTAGGGGGTCGGGCGTCTCGCTCAAGGGTTGTGCAAGGACTGTTGTCGTCATGTGGATTCTCCTTCTTCTGACACATTCTGAAATGCGAGTGTATGGAAACTAAGTCCCCATTTAATAGTTCTGCAGACGGTGGACAGGAGGACGGCAGGGAACTGGAATAGTGAGTGAGGGAATCCGACAAAGGGAATAGTACGCGACCGGGGAGGATAATCAGCAGTAGATGGAAGACGCTTGGTGGGAGGAGAGGGAGGGAGAGCATGAAGGTGTGTCGGCTTGGAGGGAGATGTAACGGCCTGACTCCCGTGCTAGCTGTTTGGCCCCTGGGTTAACACAATGCTCACAGAGGGCCATTAGAGCAGCTGCATCAAAGTGGTCCGCAATCGTTCAGAAGTCAAACCTGGTCAGGTGATTTATGGACTACAAGGTTGCCACGGCGGCAGGTCAAACAGCAGCAGAACACATTCTAAAACTCTTTAAATATGTACATGACATTGACATATGACATTTACACCATTTACATCTTAGGTCTTAAAATGTGTTTTGGCGTGTGCTATTTCACTGAAAATAAATGTATTGGGCAAGTGTATTGACACTTGTTTCGTGTTCGTTCGAGTGACTTCTGTGGGAGCGTGGAGGGAGCGGATAGGGAGAGGGAGACCGAGCTTACTTCGTGTTACGTGCACGAGTTTGCGAGCGAACGGGCGTTTGATAAGGCTGACGGTGATGCACGAGTAGCAGCGAGCAGATAATTAGACCTGATTAGAGCTTATCACTGATAGTTTGGGTGGGTTAGCGCCGGCTGTACGTGATGGATGGCAGCGACGGAGCCCAGGGAGACACCGGGAGGGGGGGAGGTGAGGCAGAAGGAAGGAGGCTAGGGGGGGAGTGGTGGTGGTTTCGTAGGGTTTGTGGAACACCGGTGAACAATAACAGAGGAAATAGAGTTGCATCCATCATCGTTACCGACCTGTTGCCCCCCCCCCCACCCCACTCTCACTCCCCCTGTCCACCTACTCTCCTTTTACCTACTACACCTTTCCTCTCCTCCTCCCCCCTCACCACCTCCAGCTCTTTGCTCTGATCTGCACCCTCCACTAACACCCACCCCATCCCTGTAATTAGTGTGTGTTCCCAGTGGGAGAGCCAGAGGAAGGAGGGACTGTGGTATTGAGTGAGTGAGAGAGAGAGAGAGAGAGAGAGAGAGAGAGAGAGAGAGAGAGAGAGAGAGAGAGAGAGAATGAGAGACAGGTAGATAAAGAGAGAATGAAGAGGAGACATTGGGAAAATAGGCCCATGGGTGGGCTTGTAGCTGTATGTGGTCTGGTCGGGGAAATGTGTGTGTGTTTGTATGTGGGCGTGGTTGGTTGGGGGTTTGTGTGTGTGTGTGTGTGTGTGTGGCTGTGATGGGTGGGTGAATGTGTGTTTTTGTGTGTTAGTTACTGTGTGTGTGTGTGTGTCTTCAGTGGGGTAGGGGCCCTTGGTAATAGCATCTGGCTTGGACCATGTGGTACTGTATGGGAAAGAGGATGGTGTGTGTGTGTGTGTGTGTGTGTTCCTTCAGTTCACTGTCATGCAACCTGCTGCCCGTTGCTGCCACAAACAAACATCAGTGCATGGCGACGGCTGCTCTGCACCCCAGTCAACAAGTGGCGTCACGCACGGCAGTGTGTTGTGTGAGTCTGTGTGTATGTTTGTGTGTGGCTTTGTGTGTGTGTGTGTGTGTGTGTGTGGGGGGGGGGGGGGGGGGGATTAAGGAGTTACAGGATGGGTTGCAGTATGCGGCATCTGTAACCACTGATGGTGTGTGCGTGTGTGTGTGTGTGTGTGTGTGTGTGTGTGACTATCTGTGTATGTGTGTGTGTGAGTCTGACTATCTGTGTGTGTTTGTGTGTGACTATCTGTGTGTGTGTGTCGGTGTGACTATCTGCTATGTGTGTGTGGGTGTGACTATCTGTGTGTGTATGTGACTACTTGTGAGTGTGTGTCTGTGTGTGTATGTGTGTTTGTGTGTGTGACTATCTGTCTGTGTGTGTGTGTGTGTGTGTGTGACTATCTGTGTGTGTGTGTGTGTGTGTGTGTCTATCTATCTGTGTGTGTGTGTGTGTGTGTGTGTGTGTGTGTGGGTCACACAATGCGAGATGGTGGTAGAAGAAGAGGAAGGGTAAGCAAAAGGGTGTGGCTTTACCTGCACCATGGCGGGAAAGGGGGGGGGGGGGGTGGCGGAGGAGAGGAGGACAGGATGAGAGGAGGAGAGGAGGAGAGGAGGAGAGGAGGAGAGGGGGGGAAACCTGGAACATTTGAGAAAAATCCCTTGGGGGGGCACGGGGGGTGTGGCGCTGGGCTCGTCAACCCCTCGTCAACGTTTTTCAAGTTTTCCCCTTCTCCATGACAACACCTGACAACGGGAGACAGCCCGCGATACACAACCCAAAACACAGAGCACAGAGGCACCACCGTGCCCATAACGTCCCGCGCATGCACACACACACACACACACACGCACACACACACACAAACACACACACACACACACACACACACACACACACACACACACACACACACACGCGCGCGCGCGTGCGCTCACAGGCTCGGAGCAGGCGAGGCGCAGCCGTAGGAGCGGCGGAGACGAGAGAGAGCGAGGGTAGCATAACATTAATTAAAGACAAACAGATACGGGGGAATCGTCGTATAATTGTACCTCTGTGTGTTAATGTGAGGATAGCAGGCACACACCCGGGATTACCTGCCGCTGCGTCTATTTCTGGAGATAAAAGAGCTTCTCAGAGTGTGTGTGCACGCGTGTGTGTGTGTGTGTGTGTGTGTGTGTGTGTGTGTGTGTGTGTGTGTGTGTGTGCGGGTGTGTGGATGCGGGTGTGTGGGGGTGTGTGTGTTTGAGTTGGAAGGAGGGTGTGTGTTGTGTGTTTTCTGTTTGTTAACTGGCTGATGCTCAGGGAATGGTGGCCCTGTGTGAAAGGAGAGAGAGGGAGGAGGAGGAGGAGGAGGAGGGGGGAATGAGGTGGTGGGGGTGGTTGCGGTGGTGGAGAATAATAAATGATGTGAGCTATCATCGCTACCTACGTATTATCTCCCTCGCCCGCGTTACTGCTGACTCCTTGGCGAACCTCCGGGGCTACACGTCGTCTCATATCCTTGTTGACGCTTTGAAAGTGGCTTAATTGGTTCGGAAACCCACAGTCGTGTTCCAACTCTCTCGCTCCCTCGCTCTCTTTTTTTCTCCTGCTGTCTGTCGCAGACAAATTAGTTAGTTCTTTTCAGCGTTTAACTTTGTGTATATGAAAGTGTGAATGTTCACTCATGTGGACGAGGAACTTTTCCCTCACTGTAACTCGTCCCCTGTGTGTGTGTGTGTGTGTGCGTGTGTGTCTGTGTGTGTGTATGTTTGCACACGCTAGTGTGTGTGTGTGTGTGTGTGTGTGTTTGTGTGTGTGTGCATGCTGGTGTGTGCCTGGCAGGCAGTTAATGGCTTGGGCTGGTCATGCCATTTCCTTCTTTTTGTCCTAACTGATGAATGACCTGCCTTAGCTTGCTTTCTCTCTCTCTCTCGCTTTCTCTTACTTTCTCTCTCGCTCTCTCTCTCTATCTCACTCTCTCTCTCTCCCTCCCTCCATCTCTCTCTCTCTCTCTCTCTCTCTCTCTCTCTCTCTCTCTCTCTCTCTCTCTCTGGGGGAAATGCTAAGGCCCCTACTTGGCAGCGGTCCCCATAGCAACCCATCCCCATCAGGAGGCTTATGTGCCACTGGTGGCAGACTTCCTGAACTCCAGTGAGCTGTCTTTGGATTGGTTGACACTGTGTCAACAGTCAAGTTATAAGTCAAGACGGAGAGGAAATAAGGCGTACCTGCAGCCTGTGCCAGTATATACAAATGACTTATGACTGAACGTTATTATAAAGTGTCACCAAACTCTTTATTTATTAGTCACTAATGGGCATAATGAAGTCCATGTGATCGCATTGGGAACAAGTCAAAAGCTGTCAACCCATTCAATAGCTGCAGGTTTGTGTGAAAGCCTTTCTGTTTTTAATAGGGACGTCATATTTGACAGACTTGACCCATTCTTCAGCCGCCCCGTTCTGCCCTTCCTTCCTTCCTTCCTTCCTGCCTCTCTTCCTCCTCCTTCCGTCCCCACTTCCTGTCCCCATCAGCTGGTAACAGTGGGTTTTATGGCGTGTCGCTGTTTTCTTTACGAGTTGGACCCTGTGTGTTAGAGAGAGGAACACAGACCAAACCATCTGAGCGCAGCGGAAGCCAAAAGGGGGTAATTTTAAAAACCACTCTGCCATCTGAAATATTCACCACCGCAGTGGTCTTGTCTACATGGAAAAATAAATGGGAGATGGAAGAGAGATATTAGGGAAATGACGAAGAGAGTGAGAGAAAGAGAGTGAGAGAGAGTGAGAGCTAGACAGAAGCGACGATTCAGGGCGGAGAAACTGTGTTTGTATTTGCTAACAATTCAGTGTCCTTCCTCATGAATAATTAATCATAGGGAGGCTTGTTAAATATGCACACTAAAGCGCTGGGACATCAGCCCTGTTTGTTCCCCTGTGTGTGTATGTTTGTTTAATGCCTGTGTGTGTGTTTGTGTGTGGGTGTGGATGTGGATGTGTGTGTGTGTGGGTGTTTATGTGTGCGTGTGTGTGTGTGTGTGTGTGTGTGTGTGTCCGTCATCCCCCTACACACTATTCATTCACATACCTTCTGGTATCACGATATTTACACTCATGCATGCATGCGCAAATGCAAACACACTTTTTGGTAAAGACAACCTCATCATTTGCATTCCAGCATGATTGCGTGTGCATGTCTGTTTGTGCGTGTGTATGTGTGTGTTTATTTATATGTTTATTTATTTATTTATACGTGTTTGTGTGTGCGTGTGTGTGTGTGTGCACCCTTGACGTCGGGACGGTCGTGGTCATTATGAATTGATGGGGCATGAATAAGACATCACAGTGTGGTCTAGATCCGTCATTAGGAGACACACAGGGACTTCACTCCACCGTCGTCTTCCTGGGGGCCTCTGTGACGGCGGCCCGTGTCTGTGCCTGATTGAAAGTGGCACACAGGAGACAGGGCTGCCCTCCTCTGCTAATACACACACACACACACACACACACACACACTAAGTATGCACACATGCCCACATACACACACCTTGAAGCTGGAACCTTTTTGCACTGGCAGGAACTGTTGGAATGCTTCAACCTCAGCCAGGAATAACAACTCGTATAGTTGCTGGCTGTTTGAGAGTGTGTATGTGTGTGTGTGTGTGTGTGTGTGTGCGCGCGGTAGTGTGCGTGCGTGTATCACTGCGTGTATCACTGCGTGTACGACCATTCCTGCATTTGTGCGTGCCTGCTTGTGTCTTTGTGCGTGTCTGTCCATGTGTGTTCACACTTGCACAAGTGTGTGTTTGAGCGTGTGTTTGTGTGTGTGTGTGTGTGTGTGTGTGTGTGCACAACCGGTCTGTGACGGCGAGTACCAGGCCCAGCGCCCGGTGCAGATGAAGACTGCAGCCGTGGTCTGAGCCCTGCGTCAGCCATCAGGACGGGCCCGCCGGTCCATTCATCAGGGCTGTAATAAAGTGTAACCTCCCTGCTCCCTGGTTGTTTCCCCCTCCTCTCCTCGCCCCATCTGTCCGTCTCATTTGGTTCCTCCGAGGGAAAGGGGCCTGGGCTTCACATTAACGCTATCTGCTGTGGAGCGTCGTGCCACAGGGTCCTCTTCGGTGTGGAGGCGTTCTGTGGGGGCTACGGGTCAGGGGTGTAAGAGCTACGGTCGCTTGTTCGGTTTTTGTTCTTTTTCTGGGTCTCTGAGATTGAGATCGAGGCAGGAAACTATCAGGGCAGGGAAAGGATCGTTTATCTCTGTGAGTGTTCAAGATTGTTGTCCTTTTTAGTTAGCGCTCCGGGTTGTATGTGTGTAGGAGAACCGAGGCAGAGAGGAAGGTGAGCTAGAGTCCCCCTCGCCATCTCTCCAGCTGCAGAGTCCGATAAACACATGAAAGCACACGCGCTATCCCGCGCGTGCGCACACACACACACACACACACACACACACACACACACACACACAGACACACACACACCACTGTCCCGAGAGATAGTGATGTAATGACCATCCTCTCCTCTGGCTCCAGTCCCATATCTCTGATTGCGTGAGAGATTGTAAACATACAAACAACCACACATTAATCATACTTCAGGGCTCCAGATCACCGTCCGATACGTCCGCACTGCAACTCACACGCAGGGGAAGCACATTTCGCCCCTCCCCCTCTCATCACCCCCTCCTGTTGTTCTGCTGCCATGGCAACCAAACCTCTGTGGGGGCTCCGACCGTTGGCTGTTTATGTTCAGCGTGGGGTGTGTGTGTGTGTGTGTGTGTGTGTGTGTGTGTGTGTGT
>NC_140277.1:6228553-6243553 GCF_964030765.1 Micromesistius poutassou
GCGGAAACACAGGACGTAAATAGTAGGTGGCGATGCGACGGGTGTCTGAGCGCGCTAAACCCCAGGAAGCAGAGAACCCCGGAGTTAAGTGGAGCAATATCCTCTCGGCATTACCCTAGATTTGTGTGTGTGTGTGTGTGTGTGTGTGTGTGTGTGCGTGTGCGTGTGTGTGTGTGTGTGTGTGCATGCAGGCTCAGATAAATGCCCAGGCTGCGGCTGTGTGTTCCTCCACCAGCTCAGTAAATAGGTTGTAATGCCGGAGCCGGAGCGGTGTGCTGCAGCCTCACATTGATCTGTCATTGACAGAGTTAATGAGCCTGGACATGAAGCGAAGACCCCCCCCCCCACAAAGACATCAAAGTGTGGCCAGTGGGACGGACCCCCGCTGTGAGACCCCTCCAGGCACCACCCCCCTCCTGTGGGGGCCCCCTAAGAAACCCTGCATCCCGGAGGGGGGGCTGGCACCAGCCCCGTATGTGGTCGCCCCCCTTCTCTCTCTCTCTCTCTCTCTCCCCCACTCTCCGTCTATGTCTCTCTGTGTAGAGTTTAGCATGACAGTCCCGCTCCCCTCTGGCTGTGTGTTCAGGGGGACTGTGCCTCCGGAGTGTTTGTGCAGGGTTAATAGGAGACCAGGCGGAGAGCTGCACCTCCTTGTTAGTAGCAAACGGATCCCCAAAGTCCTCTCTCTCTCTCTGGCTCTCTCTTGCTCTCTCCGGCTCTTGCTCTCTCTCTTTTTCTTTCTACCTCTCCTTATACCTCTCTCTCCCTCTTTCTCTCACTGACTCTCGCTCTCATTTTCATTCTCCCTCTCTCCCTCTCTCTCTCCCTCTATCCAACACACACACAACACACACACACACACACACACACACACACCCCCCCCCCCACACACACACACACACACACACACACACAACCACACATATGCACACAGACATGCGTATGCGCACATGCATACCATTAGAACGCCACTCGGTAACCCGTTGGCTCTCTGCCTTTTTATTCCTCTGTGTCAATTGCAAATAGGAGCAGGGGAAAAAGCAAAATCCCAGAGTAAATATTAGCCCAGGCGGACAAAAGCATTCCAGACAGCCCTGTCACTCTCACTGCTCATCCTTCTTCCCCCATCCTCCTCACACACACACACACACACACACACAGAAATTCACACGCACATGTCACGACATGCACACACACATGGGCACACACAGACACGCTGACACACACTCTGACACTCACACACACACACACACACACACACACACACACACACACACACACACACACATATACAGCATCATCTCCCCTTCCTTTCCTTATCCTTTCTTTTTTCCAAGGTCCCTCTGTTCAACAATCACCGAGGCCTCTGCACGCTCTCTGACACTATTTGGTTCCCCGCTCACTTGTTATGGCAGTGTGTGTGTGTGTGTGTGTGTGTGTTTATGTGTGTGCGCCTTGTGTGTCTGTGTTTTATTACCGGCTGTGTTCACCCGCGGTTGTTTAGATAAGTTCAGGCTTGGTTTTGTACGCCGGCCAGATCTTGATAGATGTGTAGGTAGATATTTATTGATGACGTTAGACTGTGTGTTTCCAGAAGGCCTCCGGTGTCAGCCGGTGTTTAAACACAGACCAAACCTGGAGGTTCAGCCGCCAGTCAGTGGGTGACACAAAGGCTAGTGTCATTAGTGAAATGAGTTAGTAGAACCATCCTAGGCTGTATAACAGTGACCACTATGTTGGTATGCATGTATAAGAATGTAAAAAAAACGAATAAACTCAAAATATCATAAAATATGAAATGAAGCGTTGTGATTCAGTATTGAAGGAATCTCCATATCTTAGAATAATCCAACAAATACCTTGGATGAGTACATTTGTAGTCATGAATATTGATTTGAATCGATTAGAAATCTTTTTGCGGAGACGTTGCAGCTTCCATGGAAACTTCCCATGCAGGATCTTTTGTCTTTTCAATCGAGTCTACTCCCCCCTCCCTCCCTCGCCCCCCCCCCCCCCCCCCCCCCCCCCCTTCCCTCCATCCCTCCCTCCCCCACGTGGGTTCAGAGGTCGTCCTCATCTTGTCAGTGGGCTCTAATGCGTCGGTCACGCTCAGGGCCCTCCCTGTCTGACACACAGCCCGGGGTCAGGGGTCACGGCTGGGGTGAGAGAGGAACCTCGGGCGGGGGACATCCGCTGGCCGTGCCCAGGCGTGTGCATGTGTGCGTGAGTGAGTGTGTGTGTGTCTGTGTTTGTGTGTGTGCGTGACTTTGCTTCTGTGTCTGTGTGTCTGCGAGAAAACATTCCTGTCTGCTGCTTGTGTTTCGTGTGTGTGTGCGGGTGTGCGTCATGGGTGTGTGTGCGGGTGTGTCTCGTGTGTGTGTATGTGTCTTATGTCCATGTGTCTCTGTTCTATTACTGTGTGTACGTGTGTGTGTGTGTGTGTGTGTGTGTGTGTGTGTGAGTCTGTTTTCTCAGTAAACACCTCTACTACACACCAGGGTACAACTTATTCAGC
Organism: Micromesistius poutassou; assembly: GCF_964030765.1. Classification (NCBI taxonomy): domain Eukaryota; kingdom Metazoa; phylum Chordata; class Actinopteri; order Gadiformes; family Gadidae; genus Micromesistius; species Micromesistius poutassou. Next base: position 6,231,069 of record NC_140277.1, read on the forward strand.
ACGGGGCAGTGGGGGGGGGGGAAAGTAACTAAGAATAATATGTAGGATGTAGACACACACACACACACACACACACAAGACCCTAGTCTGGAATATTCATTATTGTCTTCTGGGGCCTCCTGGTCTCCAAGGCCCAGTGGACAAAAGCACTAAAGTTCTGCATAGACACACTGGGACGGGATGGACTGTCAATGTACGCGATGTGTGTGTGTGTGTGTGTGTGTGTGTGAAAGTGATGATATGATGTGTGTGGACGTAAGATGTGCGCGGCTCCGACGGGGCCAGACAGGGTTTGTTGATCTACTGCCATCCAAGGGAAACACAAACCAAATGTATGTGTCCAGCGCCGCCGGGAGATGATATATGGGCTCCGAGGCGGAGGGGTCAGCAGCAGCAGCCCTGAGCGGTCCCCCACCTCCGGCCCCTTTCATGTGGCTCTCTGATGGTTAGCGGATGTTCCCCACACATCTCGTATGGTCTTTGGATGGTTAGGGGGACGGGCGCATCATGGATCCGGGCATGCGGAGAATCCCATTTGCAGCGCGGGCTGGCATTGTGGTCACGGTCGGACTAAAGGGGGAATAAAAAAACACCCAAATCCTATTTTTCTTTTGGGTTTTGCTTGCTTCTTGCTGATGGTGTTTTTCCGTCTGTGTTGCTGTGGTTGTGTTGTGTTGTGTGCTAACCTCCCGTCCGTTGACGGACCACCCCCCCGGCCCCCCCCACCCACCCCCCACTGTCTCCCGTGTCAGCGTGGCTGTTTCTCTTCCCCTCCATCTTGTCGGTGGTGAGTTTTAATTTCATGGCCCCCTGCTCTGGTGCCCCCCTCCTCGTTGTCGTGCCAACCGACTTGGTGACACCACACCGCCCCCCCCCCGGCGGGGGCCACCGTGCTGTCTAGGATCACAAGCGGGTACGCACATACACACACACACGCACACACATGCACACTGATACGCACACATACATACACATCTGCACACATACACACACGCACACACACACGCATGCACACACGCACGCACACACACACACACATATACACACACAGAGTCACATACACACACACCCGCACACAAACACACACCGTCACATACACACACACATACACACACAGAGTCACATGTACTCTCACACATACACAGATACACACACACACACACACACACACACAGCCCCAGGGCTATTCGTTTGCCGCTGCTGAACCTCGCACGGCCAAGGCTCAAAACGAGCCATTGGGATGTGTTCAAAGAAAACAATACAAGAGAAGAAGAAGAAAAAAAGAAACACTGCACGCTCTGACACCGATACGGTATGCGCACACTTACAACACTGGCGCGACGCAGAAACAATGGACATCATTCAGGGCAGCTCTCCCCCTGTACTTCCACTTAGCCATCCAAGCTGTCAGGGAAAGCGGTGATTGATGTCAAGGTATCAGGCCTCATCTGGCTAACGATACAGCGCTAACTGTGTACAGGCATGCGTTCATTACTCCTAGCAGACAACCCTTGAGAGCCCCCAGGAGCTCTCTGACTTTATGCTAATGCCGGCGCGCGCTGATGGATACGCCTCAGACCCCGCAGTGCGGCTGATGTGTTTGTCTCCAGGCACCGTTGTCGGGATGACTTACGATGATCATGTTAAAGTACGTCTGATGCACACTTAAAAGAAGGATTGAAAGTAAATGAGTGTGAACCAAAGTGCCTAGTGAGACGCTTGTCTTCGTACTTACGCGCCACTAATGGAAACAGAGGGATGTGTGTCTGTAACGTTTTCTGTGAGCACTGCACCACAATGAAAATAAATCTGATGTATGACCCCCACTCTTTACCAAAATACACATCGCATGTATTTGTACTCCTGCTCAAATGAATACCGGGATTCAGACTTGAAAGTGATGCAAGTTGAAAGTGGACGAGCGTGCGCTCGGGTGTGTGCGTGTGTTTGTCAGTGCGGTGCCTGCTCGTTTGTGCACGCCTGCGCATGTGTGCCTGTGCCTGTGTGTGTGTGTGTGTGTGTGTGTGTGTGTGTGTGTGTGTGTGTGTGTGTGTGTGTGTGTGTGTGTGTGTGTGTGTGTGCAGCATGCTGTATAGCACCACAGAGAGGGGAAGGTGATGGAGGGATGGAGGGTGGTGGGGGCCTCGCAGTGCATAATCCCAGCCCGGGGCGGTTACCTCTGCAAGGGTTCATTAACTCTGGCGCCCCCCCCGCCCCCCCCCCCCCCCCCCGGCCCTCCTCCTCCTCCTCTCCCAGAACCTCATCTCCATCCCATTACCCCGCCACACAGCATCTGCGGCCTCTCGCACCTTCTGATACGAGCAGACCGCTCTGTCACACCTTAACGCTCCTCACACAAAGAGACACTCGCAAAATGGTACCAGCGAGCACAATGGATAATGTATGAAGGCTTTTTTTTTTTACAATTTGAATTGGGGCCCCGGGGACAGCGGGCGTGTCTTTTAATGCAGTTATCATGGAGCCACTCTTGTGAGGACTCGAGCACGATGGATAGGTGTTAAAGGGGGGGCCGGCAGGGCTGCTGTCTTATTATACACTTATCTTAGAGCACTCTCGTCAGACGCCTGACTTGTTAAGTACATGATTAGATTGTGTGACCTTGCCATTGTTATGAAAACATGTGTTATTGTCATCCTCCTGACATGTGCAACTTTACAGGCGAAGAGGAAATCGGAGAGGGAATGTTATCATTTGTGTACATGTTGTGGTATTTGTGGTTTTGTAATAACTCAAATCTGCGGCTGATCTCTGCTGTGCCCTCTGTGTTTAAAGTGGTGGGAAGGTCCTCGTCATAAACTCCCTCTGAGCTCCACCGCCATGAGGTTTACGACTGGGGAAAGTGGAGAGCAGGAGTAATTCTTTTTTAAGTGGAGTTTGCGCTTCTCGCCGCTGGTTGTGTGGGTGTGTTGTGTAGCTATGGGAAGCAGGGGGTGGGGGGGGCATTCTGAGTAATATTCCCCGGGACAGGGTGAGCACACAGAGCGGTCATACCGATGCCCATTGTTGGCCGCTTTTTCTCAGGGCACTCACTCTCCCACCCGCCGCATCACAGCTGGGACCACCTCTATTGTCCTTGCTCCTTCTCTCCCGTCATTCTCAGTGTCTCTCTTAGTCTCTCGCTCGCGTTCTCACTCTCGTTCTCAACCTTCCTTTTTCTCTATCTGTCTCACAAACACACTCATCCCCATGCATACACACACGCGCGTGCACGCACACACACGCGCGCATGCACACACACACACACACACACACACACACACGCACGCGCACGCACACACACACACACACACACACACACACACAACCCAAAGGCTTAGTCACAATTCCAGCTGGGTACCTTTTGTCTCCTAGCAACCAGCACCTCTGCAATTTCTGGCCAAGCACCTCTTGTGTAGACAAAAAACTATCCAGACACACACACACACACACACACACACACACACACACACACACACATGTACATGTACATGTGCATGTGCACACATAGGTACATACACATTGGCTGTAGTTAGTGGCTGGCCAGCTCCTTGAGTGAATCTGAAATCTGAAAGGGATCGATTTGAGCTATTAGCACTCACACAACAACTGGCTTTTTGTCTGGAAGTAAACAAGAGGGTGAGAGAGAGACTCAGAGAACGAGATAGATTGAGAGAGAGAGAGAGAAGAGGGAGAAAGGCCAATATGCTTTGATTGAGTTTCTCTTGATTTCTCTCTCTCCAAGTGTCTTTCTTTTCCAGATGACAAGCTCACACAGCTTCACAAAGCGTTTGACCTCGGGAGAATAACTGCTTTTGTCAAATGTTTCCAGCACAGTTCCTAACTGTGTGTGTGTGTGTGTGTGTGTGTGTGTGTGTGTGTGTGTGTGTGTGTGTGTGTGTGTGTGTGTGATTCCCATACTTTTAAAAATAGAATTGAACTATTATTGCATTGGTGAACTTCCAAAGTTTTGATTATCTAATCGCAACTCTTGAAGTATTTATAAAGAGAAAGAATGAAAGGAATAAATATCATGAATACAAATATAAAATGTCTGACCTAAAATGACCTAACAATAATCATTCAACATTCATACTCTTAGGAAACGGCACAAGTACATCTCTAAAGACAAAAGCCAAGAGAGAGAATGTGGACCCATTAAGTCAAACCGTGTGGAGACCCAGCGCCGAGACTCATGTATCATTCATGCAGGATTTCCATAGTCCTCCAGCAATCACCCTCTTATTTATTCATAGCACCACAACGCCTCCCCTGACCTTTGGCATGTATATACACCTGTCACAAGGAGTAAGGTGCACTTTTGCTTTCAACGTGCACAACCACAGAAAAAAAACAACTTCCTGATGCGCACACACACTCACACACACACACACACACACACACACACACACACACACACACACACACACACACACACACACACACACACACACACACACACACACAAAAGCACAAAAAGTTCTGCCTTTGAGTTTGACACTTGAAATGTATTTTTACATAACAAGCAGTGTGAGATTCTTGTTGTTCCTCTTTGTTCTGTGTAAGCAAGATAAATGCAGCCTGAATAAGGTAAAATAAACACAACACACTGTGAAGCCAGCCTCTCCAGGGGATTCATTATATTAGTGTTGGTTTGTGGTTGGCTTGACCTTCCTGTTTTGAAGAATAAATACAAAGAAGAAAAATATTGTGCACAGCATCGCATCGGTCGCCTTTATATGGAGCAGACTTTTAGTTGCAAGAGTTACTGCTGTCCATAGCTTGCTCTTGCACCACTTAGAGCAACGCAACATATATAACACACACACACACACACACACACACACACACACACACACACACACACACACACACACTGGGTCTCTATAGACGTGCATGCATGTGTGTCCAACGTCCTGTTTAAAATGAGGTGATGAATGTCCGGGGTGAATTGTTGACGTTTGTTGACTTTGCCACAATGCAGAGGCCCCATACATCACCTCCAGAAGGTAGGTGAGACCCAGCCTCCCTTGCTCCATTGTTCTAGACTTGTTATTTATACTGGTGCCTATACCTCTCTCTCTCTCTCTCTCTCTCTCTCTCTCTCTCTCTCTCTCTCTCTCTCTCTCTCTCTCTCTCTCTCTCCAACCTCTCTCTCTCCCTCTCTCTCTCTCTCTGGTAGCTCTACCTCTCTCTCCCTCCATTTGTCTCCTGTGGTAAAACGAATCCCTTTGCTGGGAACAACGCAGTGTTAATTCATCACCTGGACATGGCAGTGTTCAGGTACCTGAAGCGGAACGGTCGGTACACGTACACACACACGCACGCTAAATGGGAAGTGGAGTGGCGCTTATACCTATAGTGGTTCCTAGTGTGCTCTTTGGAAAACCTTTGTTCCACTATACTGGTAAAACTCAATGCAGTGAGAGAGAGAGAGAGAGAGAGAGAGAGAGAGAGAGAGAGAGAGAGAGAGAGAGAGAGAGAGAGAGAGAGAGAGGAGAGAGAGAGAGAGAGAGAGAGAGAGAAGCATGAAGAAAGACAGTTTGTAGACAGTGATAGAGCACCCTAGACAGCTAAGGACACAAAGCAGAGGCACTCCAGGAAGCACATTTTTTCCCTCACATAATGTGTTATTTCAAAGTGTTATTTTTTGCGGAGCCGGTGTGTCCTTGACTGCGTATATTTAGGCGTGTACCTCCAGGGTTAGCTTCATGAGGGAGGAGAAGTATGGGCTGATACCAAGATGTCACCTTGCCCCTGGCTTATTCCAGCCTTCTATCCCCTCATATCCTCCTTTCTCCTCTCCTCTCGTCTTATATCCTCTCCTCTCTGTTCTTCTCTTCTCTCCTCCTCTCCTCTCTCATCTTCACCCACAACCTCCTTCTTCTCTCCTTCTCCTCTCTCCACTTTTTTCTCTCCTCTCCTCCATTCTCTCCTCATCTTCCCTCTCCCACCTCCCTGTCTCCCCCCTCTCCTGCTCTCTCCCCCCCTCTCCTCCTGCCCTCTCCCCCCCTCCCCTCCTGCCCTCTCCCCCCTCCCCTCCTGCTCTCTCCCCCCCTCCCCTCCTGCCCTCTCCCCCCTCCCCATCCTGCCCTCTCCCCCCTCTCCTCCTGCCCTCTCCCCCCTCCCCTCCTGCTCTCTCTCCCCCCCTCCCCTCCTGCCCTCTCCCCCCTCTCCTCCTGCCCTCTCCCCCCTCCCCTCCTGCTCTCTCCCCCCTCCTGGCTGATATTTTCCACATGTGTGTCTGCGGCTGCAGCAGCTTAAGGTGATGATGGGCAGGTTAACTCTGGTGAGGAGTGTCCAGAGACTCCAGCAGGACAGTACAGGGGCTCCAGGGAGAGGGAGGGAGAGAGAGGGAGAGAGAGAGAGAGAGAGAGAGAGAGAGAGAGAGAGAGAGAGAGAGAGAGAAGCAGATGAGCGATGCAGGAGTTCATTTTGTTCAACATTTATCAAATCTCCTTGTTACGCCTCTCTAAGTACACTCCCCCCATCCGTCTTTAGCCTTCTTTCTCTCGCTCTCTCTCTCTCTCTCTCTCTCTCTCCCTTTCTCCCTCCCTCTCCCTGGAGCTTCCTCATTTTTCACGAGTGATGGACCCCGCTCCTCGATGAAGTGCAGGGGGGGTGTATCAGGTGACTCCACAGTGTGCTGGGTGTACGCCGTTGATTGAAACAGCTCCTGACTGGATGTGTGTGTGTCCACGTGTGTGTGTGTGTGTGTGTGTGTGTGTTTCCATGTGTGTGTGTGTGTATCCCGGTGGCACCCGTCTGCGGTTAGGTGTGGGCGATCCGTCGTCGCTGAGGCTCAGTAGCGGAGGCCTCCTCCGACCAGCGCTTCCAGGAAAAGACCGGTCACCCGATCTCCCTGGATCAGCTTTCCATTTCACTAGGTAGCTCCAGCGTTCGCCAGGAGTCATCTTTAACCAGTTTAGGAAGACAACCACACTGTGTGTGTGTGTGTGTGTGTGTGTGTGTGTGTGATTGTGTTTGCGTGTGTGTTTCTGTGTGTGTGTGTGTGTGTGTGTGTGTGTGTGTGTGTGTGTGTGTGTGTGTGTGTGTGTGTGATTGTGTTTGTGTGTGTGTTTCTGTGTGTGTGTGTGTGTGTGTGTGTGTGTGTGTGTGTGTGTGTGTGTGTGTGCGTGTAGTCAGGAAGTAAGGGAGTCTCCTGCTTTGTTATCGTTCTAAATGGCAGCCATGCAGCCACACACAAAAGGCCACGGTGACCCGGGGTGTCAGACATTAGTCTAATCCTGCCAAACCATTTCCAGGCGTCTCCCAGTCGTCTCCCCCGTGATTGGTTCTGGACGGCCGTGGGCCCCGCTCGGCTGGACGTCAGGGTGGATCTCTTTAAACAGGGGTAGAGGATAATGATAAGGGAGCTGCTGAAAGACCTGTTTTCTTTTCTGGCTTTCGCTTTCCCTCACGGAGAGCGTCCATCTTACCGCCCGCTCCCCCCGCCGTCCCGCAGGTAGACAGCATGATGGATGCTGGGAGACGCTCTGTGTGTGTGTGTGTGTGTGTGTGTGTGTGTGTGTGTGTGTGTGTGTGCACGCTGAGTGGATGTCTGTGTGTATGTGTGTGTTTGTGTGTGTGTGTGTGTGTGTGTGCCCGTGTGTATGTGTGTGTGTGCTGAGTGGACGTCTGTGTGGTTGTGTGTGTGTGCTCAGTGGACGTTGTTGTGTGTGTGTGTGTGTGTGTGTGTGTGTGTGTGTGTGTGTGTGTGTGTGTGTGTGTGTGTGTGTGTGTGTGTTTGTGTGTGTGTGTGTGTGTGTGTGTGTGTATGACACACGTCATCCCGAGACAAAACATGTTGAGTTAAGATCTGGAAGTGCAGATCAATTCCCACATGTTTTTCTGCTGCTTCTCCTTATTTTATTCCTTTGCTTCCCAGCTTGCCGGGTGGCTCTGGAGCGTCTGGCTGCATGCCTGCAGTGAAGCGCGGCTCTAAACCTACACATCCACATCCACACACACATCAGGAACCATTTACTAGATGTGGGCAACGCTTAAGCTACTTATGTCTTGTGCTGTGGGAGTGAACGTGTGTGTGTGTGTGTGTGTGTGTGTGTGTTTTTAGGCCTCATGTGGACCTGATAAGTTCTACTGACATTGTTTTCTCTTGGTGGTTGCACAGCGCTCCTGGTCTCAGACAACTGGGTGTTTCTCAGCTTCTCATTGGTCGGAGAGCTGGAGACGATTAGACAGGAGTCCATCCGTGTAATCCCACTTTGGTCCTTGCACGTTGGAACACGCACATGTTTAAATGTGCACATAAATGCACCTACACACACACACACACACACACACACACACACACTCGTGCGCACACATGCATATACACACACAGATGCGCACATTTGCCCACAAGTGCACACACGCAGACACACACTTGCAGTCTACAGAATACACCCCAGACCTGGCCCCAAAAACCAGAACGGCATGGTTTCATTCCTTGTCTTTGTTTTCATGGTTTCTGAGGACATTATCGGGTTAAACGTAACTCTGTGTTTTTCCGCTCTGACAGACTCCTCAGGGTCAGTTGGAAATGAGATAATGTCGCTTGATGACTTATTTCCTGCCGTGTGCAATGTCCACATATATACATAGGCAGAAAAGAGGAGTGTAGATTAGTCATGTTGCTACACCGGAGTGCACAGAGTCTCTATACCGTATCACAAAACTACCAGAGTCTTCCTTGTTTTCATTTGAGTGGACTGTTGTTGACCTAAAAGATGAAATGCAGTCTAGAAAGGCAAAATTATGCGACTGGATTATTATGCATCCTGCATTTTCAGTGTTTGTTTTTCATTAGCCGACCATGTCCTCTCTCCGCACATGGCACATTGGGTCTAATCAGACCGTGGGAGGGAGGGAGAGAGTTATGGTTAATGAGAGAGAGAGTTGGAGAGAGAGCTTGTGAGTGTGAAAGTCTCCTGGGTTTTAAGGGTGAATTTATTCTAGACGCAGCCCTCTGAATCAAAGCTGGTTGTTCCTCTCTTTCCCCTCACATCAAGTCCTCCTCCCTCCATGGTGGCTTCAGCCCTCAGCCTCTCTCTCATCTGCTGTGTGTGTGTAAACACATGGGAGAAATGTGTGTGTGTGTGTGTGTGTGTGTGTGTGTGTGTGTGTGTGTGTGTGTGTGTAACTGTGTGTGTGACTGTGTGTGTGAGCAAAAGAGATATAGAGAAAGAGAGAGAGAGAGAGAGAGAGAGAGAGAGAGAATGCACCATAATGTGATGTTCAGCACAATAAAATCTGTTCGAGATTTAGTGTCTAATTAAAAGTGATAAAAAAACAACCATATTTTTTATATATATTGCCTTATGTTACAGCAATCCTGGTTCAGTCTCTGTACTGCATATCTATAGCTGGGTACAGCGTGAAGCCCCCGGCGTCTATCATCTGTTTTACAGGCAACCGGTGAACAAATGTTCAACGTGTGGACAGATCGTACTGAAATGCAGGGGGAAAGTCACACAAAAACACATGGTCTTCACCCTCTCACTGAATCTGGGCCACACACACACACACACACACACACACACACACACACACACACACACACACACACACACACACACACACACACACACACACACACAGTCCACACGTTCTGGCCAGCACCCAAAAGCCTCGGAGCCTCCATCACATGCTCCTTCTCACCTCATTCTCTTGATGTTATCCCTCCACTTTTAACACATTCTCTCTTTTATCACGGACCTGTCACTGTACCTCCATCCCTTCACCCCAGCCTCAGCCCACAGGCTAGCTTTACATGTCAGCACCCCCCCCCCTCGTGCCCCCCTTCATACCACTGCTCCACCAATCTCAGATCCAGCAGGCCTACTATGCTGTAGCAGAACTTCTGGGGGGGAGACTGCACAGAGCCTGGGCAGGAAACCAAGAACCACAAGGGGCGGAGTTACGCCTCATTTCCTTGTTCATTTACCAAGATTTTCTACAGGAGAAAACTAATTTGCGTCAGTGGGTGAAGCTTTCAGAGGAGATATTCTAAGTATTTATACAGTGGCCAGTCTACATAGTGTTGATTTGACACTTTTTACCGTTTACTACAGCTGGCCGCGCTCACAGATAAAGAAAGAAAGGGAAAGGCCCAGTTCACCCAGACTTGAACTCGTCTACTCATCAGACTTTAGGTATTCATACAAAGTCTGATTTGTTAGGCATACTACTCCACTACTCTCCCGCCCCAGCCCAGAGAGGAGGACCGGCTTCATTTTTCCTCCTCTTCCTCCTCCCTATCTTCCCTATCCTCCTCCACCACCTCCTCTTGGTGTAAAATATTTTCCCAAGTGTCCACGACCCCCCCAACGGCCAGTAAAGAGGCCTCAACCAACTGATAATATCAAGCGGTTTGTCTCCATCGCTGTCATTCCCCACTCGTCCCTCCTTATCTCCTCCTCCTCCACTGTAACCTTTCCTCCCTTCTTTGTGTGTCATTGGCGCTCCTCCCTGGGCCCCTCTTGCACCATGGTTGAGTGGACGCCCCCCCCCCCCACACACACACACACAGACACACACTCACACTCTAGGGGTCAGTTGGTCCACTGCAGCACGTCCTCTATATACAGGCTCCATTAAGCAGAGGCCCTGGCCATCTCTCCACCACTGAGGAAGCTATAGGGTTATATCATCTTCGTCATCTTCTTCCTTTTCATCCTCATCATCCTCATCGTCAACCTGATCTTTATCTTCCCATCCTTTTCTACTCTTCTCCGCGCCTCCTCCCCCCTCTTCCTCTTCTTATGCTATAAAAACACTGTTTTATATATCTGGCTGCCATATCTCTAATGATAATATTTCGAGGTGGGAGACAGTATTAACATAACCACATAAGTCCCTGTGGTGTGCTGTTTACATTTCTATCTACAACTACACTGGCGACTGTTGGTTCCACATATGTAGTGAATCTGGTGAGCCCGTGTAAGGCAGGAATGGAACCTGTGTGCTAAACCTGTATGCGATTTTCTTGGTGCATTTGTGCTATAGTTTAGTCCATGCGACGGTGTATCAACAGCAATGCAATGTGTTACTGTTCGCTCGTGTCGCTAATGTGCTGGTGCTATTTGCGGCATGTGTTTTTTTTCCTCCTTAAAGGGAGGCAGAAAGTAGTTAGCATTGAGTAGCACACTGTCGTATTTAATAGACAGACCACAGCCCATTAACTTGAGTTAATGAGTTGGCAATAAGATGCATTAACTTACGCACACAGAAATGAAAGAAAAGTCCTGTTTATAAGAAAACGTTTAACGTTATTTCTTTGGGCTGAACTTAATTTGCTTGTTAAAACAAAGCCGGGAAAATAGTTCAATGAGTCAGTCTTGTGCATGTCTTTGTATCTGGCACGGCGTATTTTACATGTTGGAACTAGCTTACTGTCAGGGCAACTGTGATACAAAGTGGATTATACTTTGTATTACGAGAAAAAGTGGTGGTAACAGCCGGTTACTGTATTTACCCTTTTTTATAAGAGAGGGGAAGGAGTGGTAAAAAAAAGAAAAAAGAAGACATACAATAACCGCTTGTGCTAGCCGAGAAGGAAGTCATTGAAGTGGAGCTCTGCATTGCAGGGTGGCATAACTGTATCTCTACTGTACTCCGACCCAAAGGTCCCCCGGAGACAGCTATTTCCGTTTGTGTAGTTCTGGGACCACACTGTGTTTGTGTACCCGCCCCCCCACAAAACACACACACACACACACACACACACACACACACACACACACATTCTCACACACACACACCCTCGCTGAAATCCAGTGCAACGGCGGTATTAGTACATCAACACATGTCATCTTAGCGTTACTGAATTACGATCCACTGTCAACAGCACAAATTAACCACTGGAAGAGCCAACTATGGAACAGCGGTGGAGGTTGTGAAATGGTTGCGCTATAAAGGAGGCCTATTGTTTCTCTGTTGTGCGTGTTTTGTATCTGCGTGTTAATGTTTATGCTTCTATGGAGATGTCTGTTAGCAGCTATACTTTTATCCAGCTGTAGGCCAAGTAAATAATATATATATGTATATATATATATATATACATATATATATATATATATACATATACCTCCACACACACACACACACACACACACACACACACACACACACACACACACACACACACACACACACACAGGGATACACAGACAGACAGACACATAAATAAACATACACACAGACCCAGGATTACCGTCGACGTGAAAGAATACCTTATTCCCCTGTCCTGGCAGTCGATTCGTGGAACTGAATTAACTCATTGGTCATGCATCTACAGTATGAAATGGTGGAGAGATTGAGATCTGGGGTTAATGATGTGTATCAGACGGGAACCAGACATTACCGTCGGCACGCGGCTAATCTCCAGCCCAGGCGCCTGGAGCTCGAAGTTGGATAAAGAGGGCTGATTCTGATTAAAGGGTCTATAGGCTTTATTGTTGTAGCACAAGCATATCAGCCATGGCTCC
>NC_140277.1:6265498-6270498 GCF_964030765.1 Micromesistius poutassou
CCTCAACTCTCTGTAAGTAACGCGTGTGAGTGAGAGTAATGAGTGTGCGTTTGTGTGCATTTCATTACGGATGATTGGCACTTCCTATAGGGCAGACGGGTACATTGTGTTGTGGTTTCTTTTTCAGCGTGCTGTATGGAAATAAGATAACTGATCTGGCCAAGGGGGTGTTTGACGGCCTCTACGGCCTGCAACTTCTGTGAGTAGACAAGCCCGCACTACACACACACACACACACACAGACCTGCACGCACGCACACACACACACACACACACACACACAGACTCGCACGCACACACACACACACACACACACACCACACAGACCCACAGGCACACAAACACACAAACATATATAACCTCCATCAAACATGCATTTATAACGCCAGGCTCTATAACAGCCTGTCCTCCCACACACGCTTTTTGTGACCTTCAAACCTAACTTTGTTGATGGTTTTTGTGGCGGGAATGTATAATGAAGGAATGCATACAAAAATGCTGATGAAAACCACCTTTTCCCCCCCGTTCTGTCACGATCACATCTCATTCTCTCTCTCTCTCCTCTCTCTCTCTCTCTCTCTCTCTCGTCTCTTCTCTCTCTCTCTCTCTCTCTCTCTCTCTTTCTCTCTCTATCTGTATCTCTGTCTCTATGTCTCTCGCCAGGTTGCTGAATGCCAATAAGATCCATTGTGTGCGCGCCAACGCCTTCCAGGACCTGCAGAACCTCTCCCTGCTCTCGCTGTACGACAACAAGATCCAAACCGTCGCCAAGGGCACCTTCACTTCATTAAGAGCCATACAGACCCTGTGAGTCGCTCACTACACACACACACATGCACACGTACACGCGCACGCACACGCATCACTATACATTTTTCCCACACCAACCACACCACCATAGACATACATAGACATACATATTCATACACATTCATGCACACACATTTAGCCACACACACACACACAAACACACACACACACACACACACACACACACACAAGGTTATGACTGCGCACTGAGCTGTCCCCATAAAACAAGCGCAAACACTTTGAGTTTGTTTACTCACGAGCTGCTCTAATAATATAGGAACGAAGGCATGAGGTAAAGACAGCGGTAAATCCATCATCTTCAAAGCGCGCACACACACACACACACACACACACACTGGAGAGCATACTCATGCACAGTGCAGTCCTGCGGCCAGATGAAAGACAAAACAGACACGGGCAGCTGTCTCCATCATTGTTAACTTACTCACCGCTAAGCTTCGGCTTTCCCCTTCCATGTAAATACTGCTCTCTGGTGTTCCCTAAATATAATCCAGTGGGCCGCAGCATAATTGCTTTTCACTTGTCAATACTTTGCCATGTGGTGTCAATGACACACCATGTGGTTACTGTGAGACACGGTTCAAAGCATTTGAAAAATGTCGGGGCCGACAGTTTCTGCTCACCTCAGAACAAGTCATTTGAACAGAATGTGCGTTAGTGTGTGTGTGTCTGTGCGTACAGACACAGAATTCCGTTCTTGAATAAGTGTGCTGTTCTGGATTGTGAGGGAAGGATAAAAATAATGTTGGTTTAGTAATGTTAAAATGGCTAAAACACAGTGCATGGGTTTCCATTCTACTATGATAATGTAATGACTTAATTGTTACTTGTTAGTGCATCATAGTCATTTGATGATTATTAAAAAATGTAATAACACATGGAGAACAAAAGGGAGATTACTTTTAAGTTTGTCTAGATTCATATATTTTTTAAATTTTCATATTATTATTATTTTTGATGGTGGCCTTCCTGCCTTTGTTTGCTCTATAAAACTCTGCTGTCCTAGATCACTTTAATAACACATGTGACTCCATATTTTTCTGCCCCCCCCCCACATCTCCCTCTGCAGTCACCTGGCCCAGAACCCGTTCATCTGCGACTGCAACCTCAAGTGGCTGGCGGACTACCTGCGCTCCAACCCCATAGAGACCAGCGGGGCGCGCTGCGCCAGCCCCCGCCGCCTCGCCAACAAGCGCATCGGGCAGATCAAGAGCAAGAAGTTCCGCTGCTCCGGTAGGCTTCAGCGCGGCGCTCGCGTCTCTATCTCACTTCCATCGCTCTCCTCCTTTCCTTCTTTGAGTCGTTCTTCTTTCTTTCTCTTTCTTTCTTCCCTCCGCCTCTTGTCAGTGCCCTCTGTCTCCGTTTTGTAGACGATTCGATTTGCTCCTCTCTCTCTCTTTTTAGCGTCTCTCTCTCATCGTCTGAGTATCCGTCCATCTTTGACTTCTTCTTCTTCTTCTTCCCGATGTTGATCAGAGGCCAAGTCTAGACGAGGCTCCCCCTCTCTCTCTCTCTCTCTCTCCCTCTGTCTCTCTCTTTCTGTCTCTCTCTCTCTCTCTCTCTCTCTCTCTCTCTCTCTCCCTCTCTCTCTCTCTCTCTCTCAGCCCCCCATGCTGCCTGCCTGTGTGCCTCTCTCTCCATCACTCTGGATGGAGAGAGAGAGTTAGAGAGATCATTTCTCTCTAAATCCACCTCTCTCGTTTTGTCTGCTGCCAAAACAGACTGTCTGGCAGGCCTTGCTTCCTCGCATACCCACACCCTCCGCCCGCCCACACCTCCACTGGCGAGCCTCACTAAAGGCCCCCCGTACCCGCTGCACACACACTATGCTGTTTATATGGCAGGCTTAACATGTCTGCCTCACTCGGCTTCAGGTTTCTAACCGGCTCCTCTTTTTTGGCCCACTGGGTTGTGTGTAGGGTATCTTCTCTTTATTTCTTGGTTTGTTTGTTTATTCATATTTTCTTTCTTTCTTTCTTTCTTTCTTTCTTTCTTTCTTTCTTTCTTTCTTATTGTTTTTGTTGTACTTTCTTACAAGAACAACCTTTCTTCCATCCTTCCCCCCTCCCTCCCTCCCTCCCTCCCTCCCCCCCTCCCTCCTTTCCTTCCTTCCTCTCTCCCTTCCTCCCGTCGGTCCCTCCTTCCTTCCTCCCTCCCTCCCTCCCTCCCTTCCTCTCTCTCTCCATGCCACCATAGCATAAACCAGTGAGTGGCATACCATTGTTGTGACATTGATACCACCAGTCTTAATACCACGTTGCCATACAGATGTAGTCCCAGACTTCTCTGTATGGATTCCATGCATATATCTGTCATGGTGTGTCGTCATATATAGAGACTCTATATATGCTGCAGCATAGCGACCTCTGAGCTATGTGGAACACTCACTGACATACCCCTCTCTTGTCTCCATCACAGCCAAAGAGCAGTACTTCATCCCAGGTGAGTGGCTTGTGTGTGCTTATGCCTCTCATTGTCTTTTATCACCATTGCTATCCAGAGCCCCTTCCTATGGGCTTATTCCTCTAGTGGCCATCTTGGCAGCATCAAGCTTGTGTTCTGACAGCAAAATGGCCGCTAGGTGAATTAGGCCCGTAGTAAAGGCTCCACTCACAATCCCAGATACAACTGGTACTGCTTGATCAGCTTTTAGCGTGTGCACCGTTCCATAAACCAAAACATACGCCACACGCCAAGGTCGGGTAATGTAGAGAACAATGAGTAAATGAACAAACAACAAAACTATTGAAAGTGAAACCTCAGCTATTTCCGATTGTGTGTTGTCATGCCTTTTAATGGCAGGGCATGACTGGACAAATATTGGAAAGTATAGAAAGTATAGATTGGGAATATTTATATAGTTTTAAAGCAGCTCTGTCTTTTGCAGTTTGTCAGTAGGCAGGGGCCGTGGGTCTGACTCCATAACCCCCACACCCCCAGCCAGCCCCTCAACCCCTGCTTGTCTAACCGACCCAGAAGGGCCCTGCAAAGGTCCTCTTTGCTTTGGGGCGAGCACACTCACTCACTCAGCCTAGAGAGGGCCCAATCGGAGCGCTGGGGTTGGCGTGGGGTGGGCGGGGCAGTGAGGCGAGGGGTTATGGAGGGGTGGCGGGGTGGCATAGGGGGAAGGGGGATAGGGGAGTGGGACGTGTACTTTCCATCAGTACGAGCTTAAGAAAATAAAGCCCGCCAGAGGACCGAGATCCCAATCTAACGGATGTTCCCGGATCCCTTGAGAAGAGCACTTCCAAGAAAGGATCTAGGACGGGGGAGTGCTGCTTGTGTGTGTGCGACCGTGTGTGTCTGTGTGTGCGTGCGTACGTGTGATGCATGAGCGTGATTGTTTTACGTCCTCATGTGCGAAGCCCAGATAAAACACCATCGCGTCTTAGAGAACAACTGGAATTGCTCTGTAGTGCACCGCAGAGATCAAAGAGGAGCGTGATTAATGAGTAAAACATCTTCCCAGAATGATAACAATTAAGAACAAATCACGCACATAAACTTCCCCCGACAAACATACACACACACACACACACACACACACACACACACACACGCATACACTTACAGCACTCCACATGACGTGGAGTTTTTGCCGTGCTGAAGATAATAAGGTAGTTGGCTGCAGGGGAATCACGTAAGCCCCATGACTCCAGCTATGAGTCACTCTGGACCTCACAAGGGGCCGCGTGGACTTCCTCTCCTCCTCTTCTCTTTTGCATCTCTGGACTTCCCTTTGTCTGCCGTCCTCTTTCCTCCCCTCGTCTCCTCGTCTCTCCTCTCCTCTCGGGTTCCTCTCCTCTACTTCCTTCTTTGTTTCTCCTGTTCTCCTGTTCTCACTCTTCTGGCTCTCCCCTCCTTTGATTCCATTTCCTCTTCTCCTCCCCTCTGCTCCTTTCCTCTCCCCACGCTCCTCGTCCTCTCCTCCCCTCCTCTCTTATCCTCTCCCCTCCTCTCTCATCCTCTCCCTTTCTCTCTCATCCTCTCCCCCACTTTCATTCTGTTTCCTAGCCCCCCCCACCCCACCCCGTCCCAGAAGGAGATCAAAGCGCTGCTGGGTTGCACTTTCATTGCTTCCTGTGGGGCAGGAGGAAACGTATTTTCCTGTTGACTGGCCCAGCGGAGCAGTGTCCCCTAATGACCGCTATTAGCGTATCTGTCTGCAC
>NC_140277.1:6275498-6277998 GCF_964030765.1 Micromesistius poutassou
TACAAATATGTTTCCCTTCTGTCCACCAGGTCAAGAAGAGTCAAGCTGCATGCCGAAGCCCCAGTGTCCCAGCGAGTGTACCTGTCTGGAGACGGTGGTGCGATGCAGCAACAAACACCTCCATGCCTTGCCCAAGGGCATCCCCAAAAATGTCACCGAACTGTGAGTTTTTTCATTATTATTATTATGATTATTAATATGATTACTATTAATAATAATAATTAGAATGATTCTAATTGTCATCGTCCATTGCACTAGGCGAGCAGAGTAGTTTAGTAGTGGTTACGGAGTTTGAATCCCAGCTGAAAAGGTTTTTGGTTCAAACCTTTGGTTCAAGCATCCACAGTCAACCTGTTGGCAACCTTAAGCAAGATGCCCTATTTCCTACCTGCTCCTCAAATTACATGTATATAAAGTAATCTGTTAATTCTCAGTCAACCCCCAATGGTCTTAGTAAAAGCTTAGCCAATCAGAGCTTCAGACGTTACTGAGCCCCCTACATTGCTTTGATGGTCATGTGACCGACCAGTCCCTCTGGAGACTGTAGAAATGTAGAGACAGAGCGAGAGTAACAGCGAGAGTCCAGGAGGTATAGAGATAGAAGAGGGTGGGAGAGGCAAGGGAAAACACATCCAATCATTAGGAGATGACAGGAGAGGAGAGAAGAGAGTCAATAAACTCTTCTGTTATTCTCTCAGGCACATTCCTCCTCCTCCTCTTACCCCTCCTCCTCTCCTCCTCCTCTTCACCCCTCGGGGGTTATACTGATGTCACTCTGACACTCAGAGCCAAGGATCCATGGGAGTGTGTATGTGTGTGTGAGAGAGAGAGAGAGCCAGAGTCCAGGGTCCGAAAGCTTGTCCACAAGAGGGGAACCGGAGGACATTTTAATGAGCACTTTTCAATGGAAAGAGGAGGGATCCTTTGACGAGCTGGAACTTTCCTCTACTGTCTCAAAAGCGTTCTCACAATATCACACAACACACACACACACACACACACACACACCCCCCCCCCCCCCCCCCCCCCCCAGGCCTGTCATTGTCCCAGCAGGTGTGACCAGGTGTGCCCCCGCCACGTCCCTCCTTTCATCTCGTCATCTGGAGCGAGCGCTAGCCCCCTCATTATCCCCCGGTGTCCTCTCGGCCCCGTCATTACCTATCATTACCCTGAACCCGGAGACCCACCACCCACCAGCCCTCCCAACCCAGCCCTCTCAGCTCCGCCCTGCCCCCCCCCCCCCCCCCCCCCCCCGACTGCACCCCCCACCACCCGAGGCTAACCAGGAGCCCTCCACGCTGCTGTCCTTCTCACCCTCCAAGACCTCAACAAACAAGAGAGAAAGAAAGAGCTTTTGGGATTTGAAAACTCTTCATTGTTGTCACATTTACCGTGCCGCAGAGTAAATGCAGACATGTCAACAAATGTAACGGTTGAAAATAATATCCCAAAATTATCAAAATAACAAGTAGTCAGACTATTTCCACTAAAGAGAGAGAGACACACATACACGGAGAGGGAGAGAGGGAGCGGGAGAGAGAGAGAGAGAGAGAGAGAGAGAGAGAGAGAGAGAGAGAGAGAGAGAAAAAGACCCTACAGCCTCCACCAAAATGGGCCGGACACTAAATTACCATAATAACCACCATTATAAAGAGCGAGGGCAACCCTCTGCTAGCACTTTGTCATAGCATGCAATGTGGTGGGTATGTACCTATAGGCATATCACATGGTCGGCCCACCATGACTTCTCTCCTGTCCCAAATTGTCCCCACACACACAGTCACATGCACACACACACACACACATACACACGCACACACACACACACACACACACACACACACACACACACACACACACACACACACACACACACACACACACACACACACACACACACACACACACACACACACACACACACACCAGCCTTTTGACAGTCGTTATTATGTGATATGTGGAGGAATGTGGTATGGTTAAATACTCACACATGGTCTATACAAATGTACACACACACACACACACGCACGCACGCACGCACGCACGCACGCACGCACGCACACACACACACACACACACACACACACACACACACACACACACACACACACACACACACACAGCCATGCAGAGTGACCTTACACTGGGTTGTTAAGGTGTTACATTCTGGACTGACCACTGGTCCAGGACAGGAGATTTTACCACTTGTGTATAACATCTTAGCTAGCTCTGGGATGCTGAATAGATACCCACACACACTATGAGCCAGCCTGACTGTGAATGTTTGACATGTGTTTGAATGTCTGTTGTTCTCCGCAGGTATCTGGATGGAAACCAGTTCAGCATGGTGCCAAAGGAGCTGTCCACATTTAAATATCTTCAGCTGGTGTAAGTCTTCCCTCTCTTCGCCTTCTGTGTCCGTCGCCGTTCATTGTCCCCACGTGGGGACCTCACTGACGGCCGCTGAACCAAACTGAAGCTGGTAAAGAGAAGGAAGTCC